>NC_089625.1:2234482-2553693 GCF_039881205.1 Euwallacea similis
CCACCCTGACTCAAAATGAATTTGCTCGCTTTCTTGAACATCAGTTCCTATCACTCATTTCGTCGATTATACGTCACTCAGCACAGCACCACACCATAATAACAGTACCTCGACCTTATTATAGTCCTAAGCACGTCACAAATTTGATGTAGCAGTATGTTCGCGTCACTGGGTGTCCTCAGGCGCACCGTAACCGTTATTAACATTATTATTATTACACTAGAACTATGCGCACTACCCCGACGATGGGCGGTGTCGATGGTTTGGCTACTTCGTCGCTGCGCTCCACTTGAAGGAATCGCCGTTCGGCTTGGGGGGTCGGTGGAAGGGCGGCTCTCGGTGTCGCCTTCGAAGCGACGGGGCTTGAGTTGGATTCGCCAACCCGTCAGGGGGTTTGAAGGTTGGTGGTGATGGTGGGGACGCAGAGCATCCATCACTAAATAAAGCAGAGTTAATACTTTGTAATAATAGTCAAACTTGAGGAAGAAAAGTCATTCAGGATTGGTTAAACATTTTGGAAAATGTAACATAAAAATAGCTACAGCATGCTCGCAATAATGTGAGCTATACAGGGTGGTTATTTCAATGTATCTATTGTGTTTAGAAATCGCTGAAACGAAAAGTTGCCCCTTTCGATGATTTGTTTGACATATGCTACTGAATTGTAAATAAAATTTGGGGTGAGATAGGGGGTGAAATCTTGTATGTAGTTCTAACTTACACAAACATTTCGGTTTAGCTATATAAACGACTGTGACAGTATTATTTTTCTCCTGTATAATAATAAAATTAACAACATTTACACCGTAATTTTTACACTCTATGAAGTCACAGTTCCGTGATAACGCTATTAATAAGTGTAAATTTACTTAGTGAGCAATGTGATAAAGTTGTATAAAAAAGTAATATAGCGAAAAGGGTGTCCGATGTGAACGTGAATATAAAGTGCATTCACCATATTGTCAAAAAGTTAAACGGACAGTCGACTACATTTACACTATTATTTTTATAGTTCATGATGATGCGTCTCCGCCAGAACTGGAAGACCGACCGCTGTAAATCTACCCAGTAGACAATATGACATTTGCTATAGAGGTTGTCAAAATAGACAAGAGCAATTTCCAAAGATATTTGTTTAGAGAAATTATCAATGAAAGATTGATTTAAGCGAAAAGGTACATCCACAATATTGCCAAGAATCTTATGAGTATAAGTAATACACCTGATAACGTTTATACGGTAATTTTTACTACTCTTAGGGCCAATCAAAGTATGAATAAATATATTTCCCTAGACAATAAGTTCTATGGAAACCAAGAAGTTTGACCATGATCTATCTTTATTTAATCGTTTCAATGTAAATTATTCTCTTAGTAAAGTTACCTATACTGATGATGTAATACTTAAAGCAACTAGATCAATGTTTTGGTAGCTTTACTTGGAAAATAATTTCCATAGAAACTACAATACTAACCGATACTGTCTTTATTTTAATTGTTTGATGGATATTATTTTTTTGGCAAAGCTAGCAAGACGGTGATCTATTGGGTCTTAAAAAAAGTAAGAAACTGCTGGTTAGGCGTATAACTTCCGATTAAGAACAGGGCAATATCAATGCCGACATGGCAACTCCGCGGGGTCCACGGCAGCAACCTGAACCGAAAGGGCGGCCATCCCCCTAATATCGAGCGGGCGTTGGGCGCATCACGCGTTGCCGGGGAGACGCACGACCGTTACCGGAACTTTCCGAACGCGGAAGGAAATTATTTGGGAGGGTCGGGAACGGAAACGATTGCCAGAATCCTCGAAAAATGTTATCTACATTGAGAAAGTCGCTCGATTCTTTTGCACGTTTGCCACATTAGACGGAAAGAAAAATTCTAATAAATGACCCAAGATGCATTTAATGGTCTTCTCTACATTACCTTGTAGTCAAACGTCAGTCTCCATAGTAACGGCGTTAATATTATTGTTATGCCTCCGAGGGTTGCAGTTCTGCTTCCTCACCAGCTGATCCCTTGTCACCAGTAAACCCTCCTCCAACTCCACCAAATCACTTGAGGACTCGCTCAACGAACCCTAAATCATAAACACCCCAGCATTATAACATCGCCCTATAGGCACTTGCACCATTAAGTTTGAGTTTAAGTCAAATTCGGTTTACTCATTAAATTTATGATGTAATTTTTGAAAATAAACCGAGTTCGGAGGTAAAATCGCGGCAGCTTAATTAGTACCTTCTTCATGTGTTGACCGAGGGTTCCAGGTAGGTACGGACAGCTGGTCACGTGGTTGAAGTTCTGCGACTGCATCTCCTCCTGGTCGGTTTCACGATGGTAGAAGTAGTTGAAGTTGGAGACGATGACCGGAACTGGAAGGGCGATCGTCAAGACACCGGCTATCGCGCATAAGGAACCCACTATCTTGCCCCATACGCCTACAGGCCTGCAATGGTACCGCGGGAATGTTAAATGAGCAAAGTCTAAGTTCTAGGAATTTTGAGGTTTCCAAGCAGTTTTTTTTGGAAGGGAGAAGGTGCTCCACTAAGTTTTATAAGTAGTGCAAGTAAGTCTCTACTGCTAAAATTCTAGTTTACCAAATTTGAGAAATTGTTACATCAATCCTATTATATGCTGCAAATGTGAATGTCTTTGAGAAGTACCTCCTACAGAAAATGTATTATTTTTTTAAAATATAATTTTTGTGTGCTGCCACTTCAACCCTGTTAATTTTGAATAAAACTCATTGGTAAATGAGTTTATTAAATTTTAAATCGTGATTTTAGCTTTAAAACTGAGACATTCTATTGTGTTAAAAATATCACATTTATATGTTCAAAATACCTCTAATCCACCTGCGGAAATTACACTTCAAATTAAAAAAATATTCTTAATTGCGTTGTGTAGAAACACAACTTTTAATTATAATCTGAGAAAATTTAGTAAAAACCATGTGATAATTATTGAAATAATTAAAATTATTTTTATCCAGAAAAAATGTAATTGACATCATTGTATCACTAGCATCCATCATAATTTCCTTGCAGCAGCTGTCAACTGCTTCGGGATCATATAGCTATCCTGATCTAGCACATGCGATTCTAGAGAGGCAAGAGATAGCGACTGCTTCAACTACTTAATCATGTCAAATACACGTGGGTTCTGAATACAATTACCCAATACTAATGTTCTAGAATAATAGATATTAGGAAATCAGACTATTTTAATGTGGTTGAATGCTGGTATATTGGGAAATTTTCGCATATTTAAGATTAGTTCTGAAGAATAAATGTCTTTAGGGACAACGAGCAATATATCAGAATCGTGTTAACGTTATCAAGAGGAAAATTTACATAGAAACGAGGAAATGATTAATCCGACGATTTGATTTCAACGTTTCTATGGAAACTATCTGGTTGGTAAAATTAAACTTAAGGGGAGAGTAACGCGTTGGGATTGGTAGAGATAACAGAATGATCGAGATCGAAAAGTTTTATAATAGAAAAGAATAAAGAGAAGAAACGGAAAATGGAGAATATAACATATGAGTAGAGAGAAGAGATAAACTAAATGGAATTGTCGATAGGGTGATAAATGAAAGATAATTGACCTAAGAAATTCAATAAATATACTTTGAAAGATACCGGGGATATTAAAAAGATAAATAAAAGAGATAGATGATAACTATGGACACTAATTCCGAACTTTAAATTGTCAAGTAAAAAGAAACCTCATATCCCAACTTTTTTGCTGGAAACCTCAAATTCTACTTCTTTTCCTACATATTATCCACAAAGCCATGCTCTAAAAAAAAGAAAATAAAACCAATTCCTATAGTAAATATAAGCATTGCACTAGTGGAGACCACAATAAAACCTCAATTGGTACCTTTGCGGCCTCCTCGCATAAGCAACTCAACATCAAACTCAATCTGTTATTGGAACGAAGCGCATGCAGGTGAACTATAGGGACGTCAGCTACAAAAATACCGATTTGACAGTACTGCTTTCGCGGTCAAATCGATACTTCGACGGGTGTTTCTGTGGAAAAATCGGAAAATTCTTTGTTCCTAGACTGGTTCTCGTGGTCAAGATCGATTTGCTAGCAGTACCATATCCATGAATGTGTTAAATGCATAATATAATCAAGCATGGTTTATACATCGAGCAGTACCAGCGTCACAACACTGAAGAAAGAGAGGGGGGATACATGTGGACAGACAGAGATGGCAACATCGATAAGTGCCATTTGGACGCGTTCCTTGGAGCAAAGAATTTTCTCACTTTCGTGTGTTTTAATGCGACTGTTAATGAGAAATTGGAGGATTTTGGGTGCCTGGCGATGTTAAGCAATTTCTTGACTTGGAGTTTAGATTAATTGAAGTCCGAAAAAGTGATATTATGAATCCTTTATAACGTAACTTGAACGATTCTAACTAGGAAAATTACTTTAAATAACGTGTGCAGTGTGTAATGTATTTAGAGAAAGAAAATATCTAAAAAAATTAAATAGCGATAAAGCAAAAATAACGAAATTTTTTAAAGTTTAATAGTCTATGGTTTTGCTTCAAATCATGTACCTTGAATAATGACATACTATTACGAAACGCCCTGTATGTTATTCTGACATAAAAATCTTGAATGGCCATGGAAAGCAGATGTCTTTGGCCCTGAATACATAATGTACAGTGGCAGTGGTTGAATTTGACATACGTGTGAGGTTAGAAATTCAGTAAATGTCAAAATTTATTAAGAATGTACATTTCTAACTTAACTTTGATTTCCTGTATCTTTGTTTTTTTTATTACGAAAAAGTCTTAAAATGTAAAAAGTTGCTAGATGGAATAGCTTCATTTTCAATTTTTGGTGAGAAGTAAGATTACTGATATCTGGAATATGATTCTACGGTACTTCTTAATTTCTCAAATTTCTCTACTTAGTCCTAACCAAGAATTTGCTTATTGGCAGACATGGTTGAGAGTATGATGGTTGTTGTTATTTTCGGTGGATCGTGTTAAGTGGTTGTCGCGACATAAGCGTATGTCTAATAACCAAACGAATGACAAAGAGAAAAAGAGATTTGAACGTATCGAAAACGATTAGTTGAAGAGAGTAAAAAAAGTTAGTTTTGAGCTACGGTGGAAGTAGGCAACTAAATCTGAAATGCCGTGTGTGTATACATCATACGTCATGTCGCCGTAGCCCACAGTCGTCATGGTAACGACGGCCCACCAGAACGCGTCCGGGATGGACTTGAAGAAGGAATTCTCGCTGCCGGCCTCTGCGAAGTACACGGCCGACGAGAACAGCACGACACCTGCAAACAACACGACGTCTAGCACGGTTCTCGGACAACCTGGGGAACGACTCTTTCGCTAAAAAAAAATCGCCGGACATCCCCGAAATTGTCCGCAACCAACGACCACCACCAACACCATCACCATCAGCAGCAACACATTCACGGCCGAGCACACTATACCAGTGATGGTGGTAGTACCTCATGTCGCCGTAGCCCACGGTGGTCATGGTGACGACCGCCCACCAAAACGCATCGGGAATAGACTTGAAGGTGGTGCGCTCGATTCCCGCCTCAGCAAAATACACGATGCTGGAGAATAGAACCACGCCTGGAAAATAGCGCAGCGCGCCAATTTAGCACTCCGGTGCCGATAAGAAATGACTCTCAACCCCCTACTGAGAAACGAAACAATCTAAATGAAGCGACGGAAAACTCACCAATAAACAGGAAGAATATCAGTAGGCCCAACTCGCGCATGCTTGCCTTGAGGGTGCGGCCTAAAATCTGCAGCCCTTTGCTGTGCCGACTGAGTTTGAATATTCGGAAGACTCGCACCAATCGGATGACGCGGAGGATGGCTAGCGACATCGCCTGGTTCGTGCTCTTATCCTGCGGACTGACCGGCGCACGCGGCAGTTGCAACGTGTCCTCCTCCTCGGCCACCACCGTCGCCAGCGTGATGAAATACGGGATGATAGCGATGATATCAATGAAGTTCATCACGTCACGGAAGAAGTGCAACTTATTAGGACACGCTAGGAACCGCACCGAGAGTTCGAACGTGAACCACACGATGCAGATCGTTTCGATCAGGAAGAATGGATCCGTGATGTCCGGCACCTGCAATCATCAATTTAAATTAAACTGCGGCCTATTGCCAAAAGAACTTATTAACAAATAAGTACATAAACATACAAAATAAAGGCAACTCACGTAACTTTTAATGAGCAATCCGAATGGCTGATGTCAGGTCTACACGACGCTATATTTATAAGCTAACGCTACCAAATTAATGTAATAGTTATGCCTGGTTATTAAACCAGTGAGCTATTGACGAAGCTAGCAAGTTGAGATTGTATTTCAAATCTAGTGCATCCTCCCGGAACAAACAGAATTTGGACTTAACTTGCTTAAAATTTCGTTGCATCGTGCGATCATTTGAACTCTTCAGGCTGAGACGTTCTATAATTATCTTAATCCTAACTTGAAAAACGGGCCCGTATAAATTAGGCTTAATGCAAAAATTTGCGTTGATTTTAAAACCCCCTAAAGCATTACAGGCACTGAACCAGCTCAGATCGGTTGACTCGATCAGGTCCAGTCGGCATGTTTTCTTATATGCATTAAAAAAGTACTGAAGTAACAAATATAGATCCTTATTGTGACGATTCAGTGTGTGGCGATACGTTTAATTTTATGTTTGACAACAAAAAGGTTTCAACAAATTTAAAAGGCGACGTTTTGGACTTTGCAAACATTATCAACCTAATTTTTTTTAATGCGGACCTGAATTCTTTTTTTATAGTTTTGGATTGATCTGAATTAAACCCGTATGTATTAATACATAATTCATCCACATTTAAATTATATCAGAGTAGAGACTTACGAAAGCGTAGACGGACAACGACAAATTTCACACGTTTTTCTTGTTGCAATTTTAAAGTCGAGTTACCAATGTAATATTAAAAATGTTGGAAATTGATGAAATGGACGATATACACGGGTGGATAGTAGATTGGTAGGTAGGTTTGAGGGTTTGTGGGTCGCATGATAGAACTATCAGTCTGTCGGCCTGTCTGTCGGTTCGACCGTCAGTTGGTTCCTTCGTAGGGCGGTTTGTCGGTATTCGGTTATAGTGCTTTTTTATCTTCATTTCATACTTCTCACTCAATATGTTTGTTGCCCCTAGTTCTTGCTATCCTCTGCGATTTTCACACAGATTTTGCGCAATTGGAAATCTGTACCATACACCGACTGATTAATTGATCAATCAACTGACAGATCAACAAACTGGCTGACCTATGCACCAACCACCTATGCATCGACCGTAAAAAACCGGACTGACCGCCGGATGACGCAAATTTCGACAATGTTTAATAACTACCATTGCAACTAGAACTTACAGTTATTCTAGATCGAGAATCTACAATTTTATATCTCCGCTACATTTAGTGCACACTTTTTGAAAACTGCAATTTACCATAATACATTGCTGTCAGGCAGACGTTACGTACCTCGTCTTCTTCGATTTTGGTGCCATTGGTTGTGGTGTTGAAGACCTTATAGTGCTTGAATTCAGGCAGCGTTTCGAGGCAGAAGATAACGATAGAGAGAAGAATGACGAAGACGGAAATGATGGCGACGACCCGCGCCGCCTGCGACGACTCGGGGTACTCGAACAACAGCCACACGTCCCGCTGGAACTCTCTTCCGGGAAGCGGTTTTTCTTCCTCCTTAATAAATCCTTCGTCTTCCCTAAACTTGCTGATCGCGGGCTCGCCCAGCTCGTAGAACTTGATCTCTTCACTGAAGACGTCCAGGGGCACGTTGACCGGCCGGCGCAGGCGCCCGCCCGACTGGTAATAGTACAAGATGGCGTCGAACGAGGGCCGGTTGCGGTCGAAAAAGTATTCATTGCGCAGCGGGTCGAAGTACCGAATGCGACGCGCAGGGTCACCCAGCAGCGTGTCGGGAAACTGGTTCAGGGTACGCAGCTGCGTTTCGAATCGAAGGCCGCTAACCTAAAAATTAACCAACCATTTTAATATTTTAGTAAAAGAAACTTCACAAAAAAAAATACAAAAGGTTACGTATAGACGATGGAAAAAATAAAATGTTTTTACCTAAACACTTCGTGTACATCACTAAAAATGGATGAATAAAAATTAATCATCGTCATCCCAAAAATGTTTACGTAGTATGTACATTCTCGACGACACCTAATTTTACTTAATCTACACCACTGAACAAATAGTCAAAACTAGTAAGCAAAAGAAAGTCACCACGCTTGTGGAGTTTGAAGTTTACAAGAAAAGAACGCGAATTTTCGATTTTAAACGACTACAACACGGTTCTGAATTTCGGTATATTTATGGTTATTCTTAAAAAAGACACAAAGCTTACCGACAGAAACTACTATGGTTCGAAATATGATCCAATAACCTAATTTTTCCAAATCTTTGAACATATTTTGACAAAATCGTCAAATAACATTTACAAAAATCACATTTTTGTAAATAAAGTGACACTTCTGAAAAAACAAAAGAAGTGCATTCTTTTATCGCATAAGCCCATGCAACACCTGTTATACAGATAAATTTGGTAACTTACACTGAGAAAAATTCTTTTGCAAATGTACCCCTTTTTTAAATTTCCATTACGGTTATTTGATAAGCTAAAAATGCCCCAAACTGTTTAAAGGATTCAGATATGTCTAAAAGCAAAGATGACGTCATTTTATCTTTTTTTAAATTAGTAAATGGCTTATAATACGATTTTTTAATACTCTTAACAGCTATTGTGAACCATTTATTGCTCGCTTGACGATTCCTCGGCTCCTTATTTTGTATTTTTTTCCTATTCAAATTACCGCAATTTCATATTCAATTAATCACTTGCTAAGGATAATATAATCAAATTTTCCCGCGAGAACTATTCAACCGTAAATAAATAGCAATAAAACGTTTTTGCAACTTAATTTTTGGATTAATTTTTTATCAAATAAACGCGAATCCCTGTCAAACTTGCCAAAATTTTAAAATTTCTAAGGGCATCTAAAATTTAAAATTATCGCTATATAGCCTGTTTACAGGCTGAACATTTAAATAGATAAAAAAATGTTAAAAATTGAACTTACGTTAATGACTACGCGTTCGCAAAAATCGTGGTCGTGTGGGATGGGTTCGAAGTGCGCAACTCCAGTGAACTGGGAGTGGGGGGTGTGCCCGTCCTCGTCCTGGCTGCTGAGCTTGGGCAGCGACCTGAAAAAACATTCTAAGTTAAAAAAACATTCTTGACAAAAACATATGTATGTGGAAATCTCTTTGAAGTGTCTTTTAAACTGAATTTGAACTAAATACACTGCTCCAGCATAGCTAAAAGAAATCAAAATTGGGAAACAATTCAGCAAAATAAGTCTAAATCTGCCAGGAGAATGAAGACATATTCTGGGTTTAAGTCTTACCTGTAAAATTTGACTTAAGTACTAAATTTTAATACAAGTCTTGTCCATAAAAATATCTGAAAACTGATACATTGAAAGAAAAACATTCACTCATGACGCTAAGGGTGTTTTGCCATATTTTCATTTGATTTGACATATTTGTTCTTGCCTATTTCTTAGAATCGTTGATTAGGTATCGTGCATTAATGAATAATCATAGGGTTTCTAGACATTAACCAAATGAATGAATTAATACTGACCGGACAAAAATATCTGAAATAAATGATTTTCAATATATGTAGTTAATGTAGAAAATATCACATTAAGTATTATTAGGTCTTTAATATCCCTCTCAAAATTATGGGCGTTTTAGGAAACATTCGCAGATGATAATTTTGACAAAATGTTGTGAATTTCCGAAAATCATTTGAAAAAGATCAAGTTCTTCTTTTAGCTCAGTTACAGCTTCACTTCTTTCTCCTTACCATTGACCCTTTTTTTTTGCTGCTGACGTAAAAATAAACTCACAACACTGCCTCATTACTCACACCAACTACTCTCTCGTTTTACTTCTGCCGGTACTGTGTACTTACTGGGGATTGATTAACCTTTTTCTGTTCTAAAGGTATTTGTGTCTTTGCAAAAAATGTTTATCTAGTTCTGAAACCCATCAGACATAAATGGCAATTTCTCCAATGCACCCGACAAGTGGTTGGCATTAATGGTTTAATTTTTTTCGCTTGTAGGCCTAGTTCCACTTACATTGAATTAACTTTTAACAACGCATATACAGGGTGTCTCACCACACTCGACTCCTGCGTTTGCTCCTCTTCTTACGCCTTCTAAAATTACCCATTCTGCCCCTATACAGGGCCATCACATTACCGATAAAATTTATTAGCGACCATGTCTTTTCGTTAATTCGACCTGCTTATGCATGCAGTTTAACGTTGACACTACAAACAGCGTGTGTAGACTAATTTCCGCAAAAAAAGAGTTAAGGAAACTTGGTTTTACGAGCTTTGAAGAGACTTTATGGTATTGATTCAGCTAGACCGGGAGCACTTGTTAAAGGATTACGAAACACATACGAGGGTGAATTTGTTTGAGATAATGATGTATTGTGTGGGTTTAAAAATTTGACTTTTAAGAGTTCAGTCTTCCTTGTAAATTAAGCGTTTTCTATTTATTATTTGAATAAATTTTCAAAATGTGCCAAAAGCCTACTACAGAAATCAGGAAAATATTTTACTTCTGCTTATTTATACTGTTTTTATAGGGCTGAATATACTCGAAGTTTAATAAACAATAGTAATTTCAGTCTTTAATTGCCTGGTGCAATTTTGAAATTAACTAAAAAAATTATGTATAAAATTTGAATAATGCAGTTAAATTTGTTCTTTAACAAATACACAATTGGCACAATTTTAGGAGTTTATTTGTTGCTCCAGCATTTTGTGCTTGATTTATTATTTTTTTCGGACGTTCTATATTATTTTGACAATATGGCGAAGGCATATTATGAAAGCACTTTGTCCGCTATTAAATTCCTAGATGTTTGGAATGATATAAAAACACTTTTCGTACTAAAAGGCACAAACAATGCGAAAAATATTACTCATCTATTTTTACTCTCATAGAGTTCAAAAATAAACTCTCAACAGGTGTTTCGTATCCGCCACTTTGAAGATATTTCGGAGAGCTCCTTCTTACATTGTTTACAGCATTAAATCAGCTTTATTGCGTTTTTTATAAACTTTCTTGGACAGTTCGTAAACAGTGCATGCCGCCTCATGTTTAACTTATCCACACCAATCCCGGATAAAATATCCAGGAGGCCGTAAACGTCTAATAGTGTTCCAATTTCCCACAATACATCCTGAGGAGAACCATAAAATTCCCGAGGACGTCGCCGCGACCCAATTCACCCCGATCGCTGACGTCACTGGATGGGGCGCACGCCCCGTTTTCGTGACGTCATTTGCACCCATATTCAGAGCGGGGTGAAGGGCGGCCAGGGATCGACGGCCACTGCATGGATACTGTAGCGTTGCAGATGTGATGCCGGCAAATGGACCATTTTATTCAGGTGGATACGCTTTTTTGGGGTGTTCCCCAGACTATGTCGAGGGGCGAAATCGGGGATGTATTGTAAAAGACGGGAAATGAGTGTAAATCGGGTATTAGAGAATTTCTAGGTTTTCTTGAGGTGGGGGTGGGATTCCGAATGTCAAGGCTAAAGCTAACTATGTAGGAGTATGTTTTTGAGGAATTGATAAGATGTTATTTTTAAATTGAAGTTTCGATAGAGTGTTCTGGTAAAATGAACGTTAAAATTGTGAAATATTAAGAAGCAAAAAGAAGAGTTTTGAAGATTATTTTATTGAAACAAAAACCAAGTAACTTGGGCTGCCAAAACCGCTACCAATAAAAACAAACAGAGAAAATCAGGTCAGTTTAGGTTACTTAAAAAACAGCTAGGACTAAATCGGGTCAGTTGAAATTACTTCAAAAGAAAAAAGCCTAAATGAGGTAAATTCCAGTTAGGTTCTGACAGTGATATGGAAAGGAGCTAAGCATGTTCCGGTCTTTAGAAAACTCTACGAAAGCAAATTAGTTAGCGGATCGACTAAAAAGTGAAGTAGTTTTCGGATACTTAAAAAACAAAAAAAAAAGATATAAATCATATCAGGCTCGGGTTATTCGAAAGTCTGATTGAAAAATGATGACAGTTCAAGTTACTTGAAAACCCGGGAGGAAAAAACTTCGAGATACTTCAAACTACTGTGTTGCAGGGCGAATATTTAACCCTACTTTAGGGTAATCCTTAAATCCTAAAATTTCATTGAGAGTATAGCAGTGCAAAATCGGTTTTCAGAGGTCAAAGCTTCGTAGAAAAAAACAAAGTTAAAGTGATGATCTGACCAGTAGGATATTTCCCCGAAATGACGTCAAACTATTTCAGTTTGTAAACTATTAGGTGTACAACTTTGCTTCCGCCGTTTTTTTTCCGAATTTCGCGATTTTATTGTAAAAAACTAATTATACCTTTAGGATCCAAAGTATTGTCCATCGCTGGCCACTACTTTCTCCCATCTTTCGGGCAGCATACGAATCCCGTGTTGAAAAAATTGGACATCTTTTGAAGCGATCCACGATTCTATCCAATTTCTTACTTCTTCATAAGACCGGAAGTGTTGGTCAGCTAGCCCATGTGCCATGGATCGAAACAAGTGATAATCAGAAGGAGCTAGGGCAGGAGAATATGGCGGGTGGGGTAGGACTTCCCATTTCAATGTTTCCAAGTATTTCTTGACCACTTGCGCAACATGGGGTCGAGCATTATCGTGCTGCAAAATCACTTTATCATGTCTCTCGTTGTATTGCAGCCGTTTCTTTTTCAATGCTCGGCTCAAACGCATTAATTGGGTTCGATAAAGAGCACCTGTGATTGTTTCAGTTGGTTGTAACAGCTCATAATATATTACGCCGAGTTGATCCCACCAAATACAGAGCATGATTTTGGAACCATGAATAGACGGTTTGGCCGTCGACGTGGAAGCATGGCCGGGATATCCCCAAGTCTTTTTGCGTTTGGGATTATCGTAATGAACCCATTTCTCGTCCCCAGTCACAATACGATGCAGAAATCCCTTTCGTCTTTGCCTTGCAAGCAACTGACGCCTGTCAATATCTCTTGGTTTCAACTCGTACGGCACCCAATATCCTTGCTTCTGAATCATTCCCATGTCTTTGAGGCGTTTTGAGATTGTTTGTTGAGTCACTCCCAATGATTGTGCCAATTCTTGTTGACTTTGACACGAGTCTTCGTCAAGTAATGCTTCCAAGTTCGCATCTTGGAAAACCTTCTTTCTTCCACCGCTATGTTGGTCTTCGACGTGAAAATCACCGTTCTTGAAGCGCTGAAACCACTCACGACATGTCCTTTCACTAATAGTGGCTTCCCCATAAGTATCTGAGAGCATTCGATGAGCCTCAGCAGCAGATTTCTTCATATTGAAGCAGAAAAGTAAAACCTCCCGCAAATGACGAGAATTTGGCTCGTACACTGACATTTTCAATTGCGAATAACTTTATGATGAAGACACAAATAGACTAATATTTTTATGAGGTTATGTTAACAGGTGCCCAAGGCTCCTGCATGCCCACATGGGGTTATTTATTTCGATCATTACTTACCGCTACATACATCTATTCAAAAACGGCGGAAGCAAAGTTGTACACCTAATAGTTTCTTCGAAAATTCTCGTAATTGCAACATCATTACTTGAATTTTAAAAATGTTGAGCTTACAACGTGAAAACGAAATCCAATTCATAACTTTACTAATAAAATTTTTGATAAGAAACTCAAGAAATAATTGTATGGATGATCCCGTGTGTTGGGAAACTGGATCCGTACCGTTTCCTGGATCCAAGCCAAGTCTTGGGCTGCAGCCGGATTATTGTCGGGCGATATGAGGGTCGTAAAATTTGCCCCTTGTCGCATCCACTCAGATAAGCGATCAGCGACGTCGCTTATTGAAATCGGTAAATTCTCAGCCATTTCGGTCTTATGCATGACGCTAGTTTCGATAACGCACGTGATGGTACTAAACCAGCACACCTTTCAAAGAATTGTGTGTTTACATTGCAAGATGCAAACACCGAGATTTCTTATTGAATTAAAATTATGTTTACGTTATTTTTACGGTTTTATGGACTGATCGACATGTATCGTCATAAAAATATTGCTTTATGAGATCGTAAAGTTTGATGATCGTTTCGATTGCAGATTCTGGACAAGATGGACAAGCCACGAATTAACTTTTTTTTGGGAGGGGGGAGAAGTTAATTTCCGAAGATCAATACAAGAGATAGTATTTTCTATGGGCTCTCATTTAACCGTTTCTATGGGAATGTACCGTCAAAATCGTCAATAATCTCATCAGTATTACTAAAAGGCCTGAAGGAGAAAAATTCGAAGGAAAGTCCCTGTACGTGCTACAGAACATTCCATCCTGATCGTCAGAAAAATCCATCATTAAGGCCACTCCAAAACGTGCACAAGTTGACATGGGCCGGGCTTCTCATCCTCGGCTTTACATTAAAATCTTCTCATTGGCGTTTCTGTTTTGACTTCGTATTGATTCAATAACGGACTGAATCGAAAATGAGTTTATAGAGTTACGCATTTTTTGGCAATCAATTCGCGCTCTGGCTTAAGTGTTTCTGATATTGAGGCTGGTGTGTTTTTCCTCGAAACGTCATCTCGTCCCCCTTCCCCGGCACATGATTCGTCGTCTATAAACATGAAGCTGCGGATTTGAGTGGCCGATCGTTGTCAATGATCAATCGCCTTAATAAAAACCAAAAACCGTTAGAGCCCATCAATCGGGATTATTTTAGGAGCAAGGACACATTTTTCGGTGTATTTGTGTACGTTATGTTTTAGCGTTTAGGCGATCTAGATCGATTGTTTTTACAAAACCGACGTCTAATGAGAATGCTCGATTGATGATTTATAATAACTTAAAACCTCAGGGAATTCCGCCATTTGGAGGTACGCGGCTCTATTTTAAATGTTAAAGGCACACATCACGTGTAAGACACATGTCTAGCCATCTTAAAAAATTAAAAACGTGTTAAGGAGCAATAGATCAATGCACTGGCAACTTTATCAAAAGGATAATATCCACGGAAATTTGGGAATAAAGACAGAGTATTAATTAATTTCCTGTAGAAAGTCCCTGTTCCTTCCCATAGAAATTGTTTCAGGTAATGTTACCAGTACATTGATTTAGTGCCAAATTATTAATTTGCTGCTAACTTTAACATCAAGCTAGTTTACGTAGAAATCAAGGGTCTAATTAATATAAAGTTAGCAAAAAATTAATAAGCCAGTGGCGGAGTTGTAGCCGGACAGTTCGGTGTTGTGCTCGGGAGCCTAATTACCTCTACACCCGCCACTGATTGCAAGACAGGATTCTCAATAATTGCTGTAAACATGCTTTTGAAAACAGTGTAAATAAAAGGTGTTCATATGACACTTTCTTCAAGCAAGACAAACAAAAAAAAATGAAAAAAATTGATAAATAATAGATTCTAAAAGGCTGCGAAACGGCAATGACTTTTAAAGTATTCTTGCTTAATGCTATAGAAGTTTTTATAGAATGGGAAAACTTTTCATATAAGTACAGTAAAAACAATGGTCTGCCCGACGCATTTTGTCATGTCGAAGACTAAAAAATGCATAAAAATTAAAGAATTCATTTTGGAGAATAATTGTTGAGCTTCAAAACATTATAATACTTTAATGATGGATTGCATATTAAGCGTTATAAGGTTTCTCTATGATTTAAAAGCACATGTATTTAAAACCGATTAAAACAGGACCGTACACAATACAATTTTCAAGTATAAGAACCAGCAATCAGGGTTGTACTGAAAACAATGATACATTTTCTGCTTATCGAAATGTGATGTAGTAAGTGCTGAACTCTAAGAACTGCTACTACTACCTACGATCTTGATTATTTGCAAGTTGAACGTTTTAGGATTTAAAAATTTTGAGGACAATTTAGAATCTCGAGGCTCTTTCAAACTAAAAAAAGTAAGAATCACAGTAACTTTGTACCTTAGAAACTAATAGGCATTTTCATCATGAAATTATAAAAGATTTACCTTCAAATCCGGTTTATTCAACAAATTTGGCATACAATTTTTGACAAAAAACTGAGTCTAATGGTAAACATGTATCAAATACATTGGTCACGGCTGCTAAAAGATATTACAATTCGGTTTATGCAAGCTACTTTTAAGACTTTAAGATCAATCATTCCTCTTTTCGTGATAAGGATGATGAAAATTCTAAAAATTGAAAAAAGGAAAATTTCGATATTACTTCTACTTTGATACTGACTACAAATACCTTTATTTAGCTCTCTTAATGTTATCAGTTCCTTTTCATTTTCAAATCGAGCTTGATAATTAATCTAAAAAAACACCAAACGCTTTTCCTGAAACTTGTATCTTCCTCGAGTCCAGGATTTTCGCTTGATGAGAAAATCGCGTGCTTCCAAGAAAAATCATTTCGTGTGAAAAAGAGCCCGGGAAACCGGTTTTATCAAATCAGCATTATAATTCGCTAAAATTGCTCGAGGGGTGTTTGAGTTACTTAGCGAAACGTCCGTTGCACGAAGTGACGTTTACACGGTCAGCTCACACGTGTTTGCTGATAAAACATTACAATTCTTGCAATGAGACCACTTATTAATATACCGTTTACGTGATTAAGTTATGACGGTATTACAAGTGGTCCTAGTAGATTCTCCAAATCTTAGATGAAGACTCGCTGACACAGCAGAAACCAGATTACGTCAGGATTAAGTTCTATTAGCAATTTATAAACAAACAGCATCTAATTTTAGAAGCTTCACAAGCCTTATACCTTGCTTGTTTGTGCATATGTTTGGATTTCAATTAGGAAAATAGTGTGGAATTGAATGAGAAGAGTGTCACTTTTTTTAGCAGTAAAAAATGAAAAAAGTTTGCGTACATAAATTCACTCTAAATGAATAAAGAAACTACTTCAACGATGACTTATTTAGCATAACATAAATTGTGTAATAATAATGTTCTGCATATTTGGAAAAAACCCAAAATTTCCTTTTCATTAAGGTATCATAATCTCATAGTCTGGTTAATTTCGGATTCGAAATGGCAGAGCAAAAACAGATTTCTGAAAAATCCAAATGGCGTCATATTGTGAAAACAATTGTAAAGGGGTCCAAATCATGGCTAACTGAAACAATTATTTCACACAGCATCGTGTCGTCATTTTAAATTCCATGAACGTCAATCATTCGTCATAAGTATCTCATTTGTTTTTTTGACTGACAATTTCGTTTTCCTTCTTACAATTTTTCTTCATTTCGATTCTTACCTGGGCGGGGCAGGAGGCCTCGCGTCCTGTCGCGGCCGGAGGACGGGGGTAAGCCCCCATTTCTCCAACTGCTCGAAGCGGGCAATGGTGCGGCCTCACACTCCGCCGGAGAGGAGGAGACGGCGGCCGCCCCTCACGAGCGTCCGAGCGACTCGGGCGGCACCCTCCAAGCACCTTCGAAGTACCGTCGAAAGTCCGCCCAACGGCATAGCGACGGGCTCAGCCGCCCATCGCTATCTACGCGCGGCGCACCACTCGATTTTGTCCTCAATTTGCGACGTTGCTGTGCGTTAGTATCGACCATGGGGGTGTATGTGACTCCTTATCCTGAGCAAAATCTTCATTTGAGGACACACATCTTCCTGGGAGGAGGTGTGCCCCCATAACTATGGTTTCTTCTGGATTTGATTTAAATAAGCAGTCATCCATTCCAAATGAAAAGAAGAAGAGGCAATTGACAGCCGGCAAGACCTAGTCCATCCATTTCCATTAAGAAAGCGTTTCCTTAAGGAAACTCGCGTATGTATCGGGAGATGCGCAGTTGCGGGGCGGAATCGCGACGTTGCCGTACGCAGATAGGACAACAGCTCTCAGCTACACTTCGGAGATTGCTATAATTCGCGTGTTACGAAAATCCGTGTTCGTCGTGTACGGGGGAGCTGACTAACGAAGATGGATGCGGGATTTATCGAAAATAAACAGGAGAATTAATCGGTTTGTCAAAAACCGGTCGGAAATGGGGGAAAAATCCTCACTCGTTTTTGAGAAAAATGGCAAAAGTATATGATGTTAAAGTCAACATAGGCTTTTCAGAGCGTTTTGTGTCAATATTGTTATCTAAAAGTGGCCTGTAGAGATTCAGATTACGCTGCTGTTCGACTTGAATAAAGTCACAGTAGGTGCAATTATACCAAAAAATTGTCTCTGAAGTTTTAACCGGTTTAAAAAAAATCCTAATGAATTTTGTCAAAACCTGGCGTTAATATTCGAAAGTAAACGACGAACACTACATTGCAATTTCCTTGATTTAAACAAAAACGTATCGTAGTGTGGTGTTACTTTGCACACAAAATTGATATTTGTTAATATTAACGCTCCTCTTTTTTTCTAATATAGAAGAAGAATTTTAATATTTGAGAGTTTAGCATTTTTCCAATCAATCTAATAACACAAATTTTATTTTGCACTTTGCTAAACATTTTTTTTTAGTATTTAAAAATCTAGCAAAATCGACAAAGAGCGTGAATTTATCATTAGCGTTTAAACAGGTAGTTAACCAATTACTAGGAACTTAAATTATATTTTTGCCAATTTAAGATATTTTTAAAATGCACCTATTTGTTTCCTATTTTTTTTTATTTATCACTAAATAAAACTAAATCTTTTGTTTCTACTTACGTCAAACATCACATTCTAAATGAAGACAAAAGTAATAAAAACAGTATTTGGTATATCATTCTGATTTAATTCTACTAACAACTACAGAATAGCTCTTTTCAATATCTCCGAATAATTTTTATAATTACGAGTTTTCAACTTTTTCGTAAAAATTCGCTCAATTGTTAAATTGTTTCTGTAACAATCAGGCGAAGTTAAATACTTAATTTAAAAATAATAATAATAAATAAATTCAGTTGATAAAGCCTTTCATAAAACTGTAACTTTTTAAGAAAAAATATCATAACTGAAACAAAAAATAAAGCTATGAACGGAGGTATAGCTTTTTTGATTCCTTATCTTTTAATTTGGGAGATGCCTCGTTTCGTATTCAGGCTGGCTACTACAGAACAAAAAGTCTATAAATGAATTTTTGACAAATTCACATATAATAGCAAAGCAACACCACCGTACGTTATTTAAATATTGAATATGTTTGATTTTATACAGGTGGATATGTACACAGCATATTCATAATTTTGAGAAATAGATGAATGGAAAACAGCCATTCAATAAAAAAAAATTACATTGACAACTCTTTTATCACCAAATTGTATCAAGTCATCTGTCAAGTTTTCATTCAAATTAAGTCAAGTTTACTGTTTATTAAGTAGTAAACCCCCACTTAACTTTACATCTTTGACACTGTTTTTGTTTATCGTGCGTATTACCTGTTATTTTGAGCATGATAGCCTAACTAAGGGCAGCTTATATTAACTAGGTATAAATGGTGGTTAGTTCGAGGAAAAACCTCAGTCCTTTGATATTTTTAAGTTGCTCTAGCGACAACGGAAATATTTAACATCGCACCAAAAATTTGGATAACTGTACAATTAAAAAAAATTATTGGTTTTGCCAAACACATCAAATTTTTATATTAACATGTTTATTTTTCTTTGCTTTACGACATCGTTTTACAACTTTTAGCTTACTGTTTTTTGATTCAGGCCAGGACAGTGATACAAGTCATAAAAAGGGAGCTCAAGATGTTAACAGAAAAGTTGATTCATTGATTGGACATACGGTGAACTCAAAAATCCACTGTTTCCAACACCAATCTGTTCGATTGAAACATAAACAATTCAGGTGTGAATTATGCACACAACATAGTTGAATTATTCAAGGAATACTCACTCAACATGTATAAAGTACTACATGGTTTATTGAGGAAATACGTAAAACTTCCAATAGATGTAAAATACAAGCGTATTGGATGAACCAATTTCGTAGTATGTAAAATTTTTTATTTATTTTTATTTAATAATATGGGGATTAAAAGATAAAAATGCTCAACCTAAGCAAATATATCTAGCGAATGACGAGTAATTTCGTAGAAATTATTGTTTTATTTCCCATTCCAATATTAAGTTTGAGGGATGTTCTGCTTTGTATTGATGCTGACTACTAATAAAACCAAAAATACCGTAAAATGTATTTTTGGCAGATTTGCCTATAATGATAAAGCCACACCGCTCTACGGTACGTAAATTGGCTTACAATTTCCATTGTGTAATTTTATTATTTACTTTATTATTTATTGCGCCTACTTCTACGAAACCGCTAAAAATTCCACAGTTATCCCAATAAAATCCTATTAATGAATCTTCATCTCAACAATAAGACTTCGAAGACAATGTTGCACGTTTTTCTTTTACATTTTCAGTCTCTCTTTTCAGATAACAATATTGGCTCATGGAGACTGAAAGAAAAAACAGGAAACAAGATAACACCCCTAACACTCCATGGAGACGAAAATCACCCCTACGGAAGAATGGTTGAACTTCACAAACATAATTGAGGCCTCGCTAGGAAAAACTCAGAAAACAACCATCCTCTCATCCTCACTCAATCCCACCCAAATCCAGAAGAGACCAGCCTCCCTGCTCTGTCTCTCTCTCGGCACCGAGAACAAGATGTTGACAGGTAACTCGGTGAGGCCGGCTGCCTCTTACTTTTCCAGAGGTCCTTTGGCTGGTCCACTCTCAGTTACGTCATCACTAAGGTCTCCGGAGGCCCCACTGGCTCAGTAGGCCCCTCGTTAGCCCCATTTCGCGCGCGGGACGCGGTTTTGACGTCACGCTCGCCACTTTCACGCTCGCGGTCGCACACTGACTGGAACCGTATCACTGGATCGTGAGGGATCGTCGGGAATCGGTCTGGATCGGTGGGAGACGCGTTGCCAGATTTCCTGGCGGGGATGGTGGAAAAGGGCGGCCAGGGTTGTTTTGTTTTTCTACATGTTAATGACTGCAATTAGGGGCACCGGCAACGATGCAAAATCACTATGAATTATTAAATAACATCAGATAAACTTAAATACCTCTTAACTTTTGCTAGTACGCAATGTTTATTTAAACCTTGAAACAAAAACAAACGCGAATGAAGATGTCATGTTTTGGAAGCGCGCGTGCTCCATATGTCAACTGAAAATTCAATGTTCAATGTGTTTTGATTGTAGTATTTCAGTTGTCAAATGTGTTTGAAATGTTACCGCTGTCATGTTGTGTCACTCTATAAACCATATATTACGTATATATAATCAGATATTAACAAAAATAATAATTGTTCCTCTGACAAGTGATAAGTAATAAAAATTTAATGCCAGGCAGCAAACTGTTCCTTATGCTCATTAAATGAAAATAACACACCCGGGATTTTGCTTAAAAAAAATGCTGTTTACCTGCCCTCTTATGAAACTGTTGTATACAGAAAAAGAGACTTTTAGGATCCATCGACCGAGATCCAAGCACGTGAACTTGACTCGCGCGTCATATGTCAGTGTTAAATATAACCGAAACTATAAATAAACGGTGGATGTTATTTTAGAAAATCATAATTTTGATTGAAAGTTGTTTAAAAGAACGAAATTCCGGCTAATCAAAACATTTGATCTGAATAAACAGTCGAGTTGTCATAACAGACACAGGCGCACAGATGTTTTTCCTTTGACGCGGCACGTTTGGCGGTCACGGAAATTGTTGTCGTCATTTCGAGGATGCCCTGCGAAAATTGGCAATGCCGCTCGCTCGTGGCGCTTTTCATCTGATCAATGATCAGCCAAAGGGCGTCTACCGTCGCCCTTTGCAATGTTGCCGCTTAAGCCGGGAAAGTTGAAAATTCAGGGTAAGAAGGAAAGGCACGAATGTGATTAATTAAGAAGATGGGGTTTTATTACAATTACTAAATGAATGAATGGCTTTTACAAATAATCTATGATAATTTTTGGTTGTTGTGATTAAGGCACAAAGTGGCTTATTTGGTTTCGTTATGTGCAAGAGTAAGAGGTTTTTCAACTTCGGAACTCAAAAAATTTAGGATCAATATTTCCGGTTTTCTTTTTTTGTAATTTTTTTATTGAGCTTTACGTCGATTCCTTGAAAGCAACCATATTTCGATACACTGCGATGACAAGTGGCTGTGGATGTTAAACCATGACAACAATGAAGAAAAAAGCTCAATAAATATGATAACTTTGGCTTTTAATATATTTCAAGGAGTATTTCCACTTCAAAAATTATGTACCAATATGCTCTTTTTCGCGATATTTTAATGATTTCTTTAATTTTGACTTTTGTCTTTACATGATTAATTAGGTACCAACCTGACTTAACTAATTGAGTAAATTTGTCTAGGTATGGCGACAGAACCTTACCGTATTATTAATAATGAAGACTTCGGATTCAATTTTTGTTTATCATTTTTTTTAAATTTCACAACCTAAATATCTCAAAAACTATGTAAGTTAAAAAAAATATATCGTTATATAAGAGTTTTTTTGACTTTTTATGTATGTTCAGTACATTCCAATTAATTTATGAGTTTTGATGGTGTCTAGCTATACTTGCCACCTGTATGCTGGAAGATGTCATAAATTATATTCGTAAAATACTGAATTTTATTTTATATAAATTTACTTTTATATAAACTTTTTCTTCAATCTTGATAAGATTTCAAGATAAGAGGATGAATTCCCAGTGGAGGAGTTAAAATCAATTTAGGGGGTACAGGCCAAATATTTACATAAATACCAAACAAACCAATCAATGTCTGTACATGATATATGTATATACTCTCTAACAAATGTGGAGGGTGTTTAATAAAATCGTTGGTCAGGTTTTGGTCAGTATGTTTTGAATTGATTGGCTTAAGTACAATTTTCCTTTGTTTTCACAAATTTAGAAAAACAAGGTCATCAACATCTGGCATGACACTTTTTAAGATTTATTGGCCTACATACTGGCAGATGGTTTTCGTTGAAAAATTACCGCCATTATCCATACTATTTTCCACGATCAACAAACGCATTGCTTCGTCTGGGAATTTTGGCAAAAGTTTTCACAAATTGACAAATTTAATTCGAGCATTATACGTTTACCTGATTCAGCTCCTCTACAAAATGTGTGGGTGACTTACCTGAAACAAAAAAAAAAGAATTAATTATAACGCAAAAAACATAGATAAGATTAGTGGCTCCATCTATCAAAACTCTTCGGAAATGCCTCTGCGAGCAGATAAACAGATATCTACATTTGAATGAGTGTAGATAAAGATATGAGGGACGTTCAAATTCTAAGTTACTTTTACCAGATTAATTAATCAATAAAAAAAATCCCTGAAGAATAACAAGGAAACCTACTGATAAAGCTTATGAATTCCCATTACAACAATCTCAATAGTTACAGAATTATGTTTTAATATAAATTAGGAAATAACCGTAAAAGAACTACTAAGTTCCTTTCCCTCGTAATCTCCGAGTAGAGATTGAAACGATGCCAGCCGACGCGTCTCGACGCCGGCGTCTACGCTGCCTCGACAACATTCACAAACCTGCCGTTCCCCAGGGAGCTACTCTCTATACTCGGCGTTTGTTATTCAAGAAACACCACTGATATACAAAAAACCATAGGCGTATCACTTACCTGGGATGACGCAGCTCATCTCTCAACCCGTAGAGCCCAGCAACGGCCGCCATTGGTGTAACACGTCATCAGAGCTTGAATAATTGAGGGAATTGATCGTATGTAGGTATGCCCTTTTGAGAGCTTGTTTTTACCTTGAAAGGCGAGGCTCATGTCCAAGTGACCATTAAGATATGTCCTCATTAGGATACGTCCTCATTAGGGTCCGACATATTTTGTTTAATAAGGATGATTAGTTGTGTAATGGGGCATGTTCGTGAGAACTAAAAAATATATTTTGCATAATTGAGAAGTTTTTGAGCTTATTTAGTCTGCAAGAGCTTCTTAGAGGTTTACTTGCTCGACATTTTGTATTTGGGGGAAGTGTATCGATTGTGAAGTTATTAAAGTGAAAGTTTCCTTACGAGTTTCTTGAACAATTTAATTGGAAGTTGAACCTGTAAAATTTGAGCAATTAAGTTAAAAATAGAAAAAACACATTTAGCTTACTTCTGTACAACAAAAGTTTAGTAATTATGAATAACGAGTCACCAGAATATTTGTGCCACCACGGAAACTTCACTTTTTAGATTAACTAAATTTTAGGAAATTAAGTTTTATCTAGTACATCTTTGAAAACTGGAATCATTATGCAAAAAATGTTAACAAAAATTAGAAACCCTTAGAAGTTACCAAAAACCTTGTTAAGAAAAAATAGCGGTTCCTACACAGCAATTGCAACTGCCTTTAATAACCAGATATAGCTCTGACTCTTATCATGTTCACTAGGTTATATTAAAGAAACAATTATACAGAAAACTAAAGCTATTTTTAAGTTTTAAGAAAAATTTGCAAGTAAGTTTAAAAATTTATTAAATAAGGTTCTAAAGGTCACTTAATATAAAAACTTAAAATTTCTTTTAAGAATTTTAAGGAAAATTGCAAATTGACTTCAATATCTAATACGGCCCAGACTTTAATTAATATAATTCTGTCGCCTTAAATTTTCCTATAAGGTGATATTACAGGACAGTACTAGACAAGAATTTCAAGAAGGTAACTTATTCAGCAAAATGAAACATTTATGGAAAAATGACTACTGTGTTTATAAGCAAAGTAGGGTAGGTTTAAAGCAAGACAGCTAAAAGTTTGTTGGAGTATTTTAGTAACATGTTGTATGATTCTGGAGTCCCAAAGAAGATCCTAAACAAGAATTTATCCAGAAAATAAATTTATGCATGAAATTTTTTTCTTCTTAAGACTCAGTAAAACCATATCGAAAGAGAGGGTAAAGAAATAATCATAGTTTTTGCTATTTCTATGAAATGCTAAATAAAGTTACCAATATTTTGAAATGTGCTCTAAAGAGCATTTAATGCATAGATAATGAAAGGAAGTTTGCTTTGTTGAATAAGTTTGCAAGCAAGATAATATCCATAGAAACCATGGAATTAGACCAGAGTATTGGCCTATTTCTCCATTTGCATGGAAATTATTATCTTGGTAAAGTTATCAATACATTGATTTTTTGGTTCTCACAATAGATACAAGTCGAGATAATTTTTCCACAAGAGAAAATTTCACAAAAATCATAAAATAAGGGTTAAACATATGGCTAACTTTTTGGTTTCTATGAAAATGAGATATCTTCCAGATGACTTTACTTGAAATTTTATATATTTAACCCCGTGGAGACGATTCTATTAATGAAAGAGTTCTTGTAGAATGAGGTTAGTAAGTTCAGGTAATAAGGTAATGAGGGTTTAAGAATCCGTGTTAAATGAGAGTATCAAATGTAAACAACAACAGTAATAACCATTATTACTGCAGATCGAAAGAGGTCTAAAAATAACACCAAAGCAGATAAGTCCAAACTTCAATTTGCTGTCTCTGTGCCAAGGCCGAAAGGCTATTATTATTACCCAGTTTATTAAATCGAAAATCTATAAGATCTAAAGCCGGAATATGGGGCTTGTTTTTCGGTGGGAGCCATATTTTTGGCTAACGAAAGCTGGCACGATGCCCCCGACAATCAGTCGTACTCAAAGCGGAAACAAACGACCCGTAACAAGAAGGGTGGCAGAGGGGAGGACGACTGGATGGGGGTGAGCTTAATTCGTGCCAAAAAGCTCCTACAAAAGGTCCATAATATATTTCACGTCCCGGCTACATTTCGAACGAATGTAAATGTTTCATCGCAATCGATTCGTGTCTTTCCGAAGTAAAAGACGAAGCCAAATCGGCAAAGTGCTGCATTGTAATGGGTGCTCTAATGTCTTCGTGAATTATGCGCTTGATGAGGATGTTTGGGAATTCGTGTCCTTAATCGCGCTAATAAACCAAAAATCGGCATTAAGGTTTTTAATATATTTAGGGAGGCTTTCACGCACGAGTGCAGTAAAGTAAATTTACAGCACGCCCGCAGTAAAAACAATTAAAACAAATATATGTGTTTTTTGGGATCAACGCCTTACACCTAAATAGACTTTTTTTTTTGGATCTGAGGTTGACTTCTTGTTTAAGGGTAGGCAGCCAAGGGCTACTCGTGGTTACTGAGCAAGAGACCACACGTTGGTTTTTATAAAGTAATTATAAGCACTTTCTTTTATTTGACGCCTCTGTGATAATGGTTCAGTGGTAACGATCCATTTAAGGCATCATTCCATTTAATTCTGTAACCATTATCAAAGACATGCTGGCACATATTTGACCCATAAAATAGTCTATTTTTATGTTCTTTCGGTGTTCTTTAATTTCCTTTTTTAAAAGTCTAAAGGTTTCGCCAATAAAAATATAAAATTTCTTATATTCGTAAGGAATTTTATACATGATTTTTTGTGTGTTCATTTTCGATTTGCTGTTTTGTCTTTATACCTTTTGAACGCAGTGTTTTTTCTGTCCTAAAAACTGTTCCAACATGAAATTTATTTCCTAATCGTCTGATTTAGTCTGATATATTTGCTCTGTAAGGTATAAAAGGATTTGTAATGGGTTTATTTTGATTTTACCTCATGATAGGCTGTTCGAAATTGTAAAAACATTTGTCCATAAAATTAGGGGGATATTTCTTTTCTCATAAAACATTTTTATATATTTTTTCCATATAAAAACTTTATATATATGTATGTTTGTATGCATATATATACATTTTACAATCCTCTTTTTACGATCTGGGTGATGTCTCTCTAAAATGCTAGTCTGTGTGCGTTAGTTTCCGTTGAACACTTTTTCTGAACCTTTGTAAATCTTTTTTAAGTACGTCCTATGCATCTGAGGCGGATTGTCCATTATTTGTTTATTTTTTAGAACAACGAGTCACACATCAGTAAGGTTTATTATTGTTGCTGTAAGGTTGCACTTTTTTTTCAACTAAAACTGAAAATATCAATCATACTTTACCAAGGGGACTCAGATGATACTTTTTCTTAAAAAAAAAACTAGCTCTCATGTATTAAGAAGAGATTTGTCATCTAAACTTTAACAAAGGTAAATGTTATCCACAATTAGTGTTATCTAAGGATAGGGTGCAATTCCAACGCAACAACAACAATTCCTACTGAAATGCGAGGCGTTATTCTCAAAAAAAAAAAAAAAATTCAGACTAAAATATCTTAGAGAGGAAGTGCTTTGTTTTGTTCTTTCTTAATAGTATATTTTATACTCGGTTCTTTCGAATTTAAATGATTGAGGAAAACTTATTAAACCAAGTATAAAAAATACGATTGTGAAAAGAACGAAATGAAAAACTTCCTTCCTTATTGTACGGCCCAATCAAACGATCAGGAAATAAATTCAATGTTAGAACAATGTGTAGGACGGAAAACGCAATACGTTCAAATGTTACGAAGACAAAACCACAAGACGAAAATGAACACAAAACGGCATCTATTATATAAAATTCCTTTTAAAAGTGAGAAATTTTATATTGACGAAACCTCTAGTCTCTTAAAAAAGAAGATTAAAGTACCTACACCAAAACTTCGTTAAAAATAGAGGATTTCATAGGTCAATTATATGTCACTATGCCTTTGATAAAGGTCACAGGATTAAATGAAACGATGCTTGCGTCGTTACCAAGGAACCATTATCAGAGAAGCGTAAAATAAAAAAAGCGCATATATTTTATTTAATAAAAACTGATATGTAGCCTTTTATTCAGCAAGCATGGATAACACTTGGTTACCTTGAGTAAGTGGTCACATAAAAAAAAACTATACAATAATAAATATTACTTAGACCGTTGGGCAACTCAGAAAATGGAATTTAAAAAAATATTTTTAAATTAGGTACAATAATCAAACACCAATCATCTAACTCACATCAACCTTTTGGATTCGTCATTCATCACATCAACTCATTTTGAAAAAATGGTAGTTTCTCAGAGATTGAGAAGAGGAATCTCAAAATGTTCAGTTTAGTTCAGGTTAGTTCAGGTTAGTGTTCTATTTTGTTTCACATTTTAGTTAACTGTTAATTTTTGTTTTTCTACTTATTTGTTCTAGATTCTGAAGGCAATGACATATCCATCGTTGAAACGTTAACAAAGATTTTCGTCCGATTAAATGAGCCCGAATGTTATTCTCAGTTAGTTTTAACTCCCCAAAAACATATCCCTAACTTTTAGGTGAATTGTACTTAGGTTCCATAGCTTTGCATAGACGAATAGTCCGTCAAATTAAACGACGCTTTAAATTAATGATAAAGGAAATTCTATGCTAATTATCGCCGTTAACCGTTCGCAATTAAGGTGATAAATCTTCAACAGTCATCGGCTGACAGGCCACTATTCACCTAACCAATCGCTTAAATCTCACAAAGTTATAGTCGTAGATTAGAAGCCTTGAGATCATGTTTATCTTGTACGGACCCTTACCTAATAATCGGGCTGTTAGCCCTTCCTTAAGGGTGCGTGGCCACACAGGGAAAAGCAACACCGAAAAGGCACATTTTTATGGGTCGCGTTATTATTACCGAGCTTATCGGTTTCCGAATCTGTTTCCTTTTCGTTTTGTTTCAATAATGTGATATTGCGCAAGTTTGGGGGTACGAGACTGATGGATTATTTAAATGGTCGAACGTTATGGAGATATATGAGTATTTAGGAAATGTGAGTCTCATGAAAGGCAACGTCTTCTTTTAAACATTTCGACAAACTTGAACCAGCAAAGAGAAAATGCCCTTCAAATAAATGGCTTCCTTCGCAGGTGATTTGTGGATTAGCGAAACCGGCACTCCTTGCTATCAATTTTGATTACGAGAATATTTTCGGCTGTGGCTGGCTAATAAAACCCTAAAACTGATAATTGGTTTTCAGAGGTTTTGGATTATGTCCTGCACATTTCTTATTTCGGAGAATACGTTCAGAATTCGATCAAAAATTGCGATTCAAAAGTAAATGTAAAGCTTTAAGAAGCGTATTCGTCCAAGTGGGTCTCGGTGTGAAGCAAATTTATATGGGCCTGGATCTGCTTAAAGCACTAAAAATGAAATTAAGTTCATTGTTGTATCATGATTTTAAGAACCTAACAATTTTCCAAAATTATTTCTCCTATTTACTCTTTGTTTGATTCTTGTTATTAAGTAGGTACCTCAAAATTGCTTCCGGCATATGTAGTACATAGATATACTACAAAATATATAATACATTATTATATAGAACTTTCAAAGCACTCATTAAATTGTTGGCATATCACTACGTTTTAAGATCCAGCAATTTTCCAAACGAATGCATCTTGCATTGGATATTTTTGTGGTTGCTTACTCATTCTTACTTGCAAATTGTGTCCTGTACGACGCTGGTTTTACTGCATAAAAATGATTGTTTTCTGAGTCGCAGAAAGGCTTTATATTGACTAATAATATCCAGTAAGTCACTGACGTATCTCGCATCTCCTTAGGTATAAATATCATTAAAAATTACTTGTCCATTTCTACTTTTTCTTTGCGTTCTTTATGCCCTGTTTAACCCTTATAGTGCTAATTATACAATAATTTATTAGTGTGTTATAATGGTTTAAAATCCAGCAAAGTTCGCCACTGAAAATAAGATTTTATCAAAGTGGATCCGCAAATGGTGCGTGACCGAAATGCAACATTTTCTATACAGCATCTAGAGTTTATAATGTATTTAGTTCAAATTTGGGGTAAGTACTATTTATTTTCAATGCGGAAGATATACGGATATATGATAAAGATGAATATACGTGATATGACAGTGTCAGTTGGATTTGAAAGTCTACAGTTTGGTGATTGCTTTAGGTTATAATATCCTCGGAAAAATAAACAGGGGCTTGGCCCAACCACTATTACTTAACGTCCTTAAGGGAAATATTCAATCCAAGTATAAATTGCATTTTTATAAATTTGAAGTATTGCAGATAAAATATAGAAAACCATTTTGAAACTTAAACACATATTTCGTTAAGTAACCATTTTCAGATGCATGGTGATTGAAACATTTTTCTTATTTTTATTTGAGGAATCAACCCCTTAAAAGTTGACGTCTACTTTTCATCCTGTATACACAGAGAAAATGGTAAGAAAAGAAAAATATGGCCGATCGGCACTTGCCCTGGTCATCAGCTTATTCGTCTTGAAAAAGTCACACATTGATAGCCATCAAAATAACCATTTCTTCACGACTAGAAATCTGAATATTTAATTTAACAGACGTTAAAAAAATGTCAAGACGAACATATTGAGACCTGGTGAACTGCAAAATGATGTTAAGAAGTATTGCGTTAGTATTACGGACACAATTGAAAATTAAAATAGGTTATGCAACATGAAATTCCCTTAAACATTTTTAACGAACAGTTGCAGTCTCTAGAGGACCGCCATGTAGAGAAACCAATCTGGGACATTCTGTATACTATAAGTAATAGAATAACCAATCTCCAATATATAATATCGAACTTCATCAAAACAGCCTTGGGAAAATTTATTCGTTAAAACTTGGCTTCTGCAGCACCCCGAAATGCACTTTCGTTGCGCTTACTTCACCCCTAGTGGTACTTACAGGCGCCAATATGGCCCGTTAAACCATCTTTATGGCCCTCTTCACAAGCAAACGGATTGATATCGAGACCAATTAGCTATAGAGCACTTGACACAAATAAACAATCACCCAACACGTACGATCAATTCCCTCCCTCGTCAACGTTATAATACATTTAATTCCACCATTTTCCCCGAAACAATCGATAATTATTATTAAAAGTAAAAATCACCTTCGCGGGGGTTGAAACTTATTAAAAAAGCAACGCAAATCACATTAACGCACACGTACGAAATCACTTTTCGCACACCCATTGAAATGTCTTGGACAAATGAGCATCAGCCCTTAAGTGGCCCGACCGTGAAATTATCGTGACACACAATGCAGTCTATCAAATCATAGTTGGCGGTATGGAGGATCGCGTGTTACGAAAATGCCCGACTAGATCCGAGCACTACATGTGATTCCAATTTCGGCCAATGGGCGAGCTTAAAATTTGACATAATTTCACTGCGTATAAGACGCACGTTGTTATTTTTGGCTGCAGCCTGCAACAGATGAGCCACTTCATTTGGACCTTCGAGTGAGCCCTAATGAGGCTTTTTTAATGGCTTGTTGCGGGTTTTGTAGGTGGCGTGTTATCGATCGCGTAAAGCCGCATTTAATATTTATTTATTAGTAGAGTCAATGCTCCATCAAACTAAAACGGAGGCTATAAGTCATGCGAAGTTCTATTATTGAATGTGTCTGCTATCGACCACGTTTTGGCGTGAGTAATGCCGGGAAAAAGTATGTGTGTAATAAAAGCTCGCTTCGAGACTCGTTTTATGAAATTTAAAATCTGTTTTTCTAGGTTATGAAATGGGTTATATCAGGTGTAAATTTGTTGATTCGAGGTTTAGAATTTCGAGGCGAATCCAAAATGTATTATTAAATTCACAAGGTGTTCTGTTTGAAATTTTTATGTCGAATATCAATTTCGGATAAAATTGGCACGTCCGTACTCGCGAAATTATTTGCATAAAAATTATCTATCATAGCCATATATTGCAGTGGATACACCTGATACATGTGTATGTTTAGCTATCTGAAAGGCACTACAGGCACCCAAGTATCAGAATACTCCGAAATTTTTTCAGGACAAAAATGGCTATTATTGGATAAAAATCCTCGTAAGCGAAATGTCATTATGCAATCAAGAAATTAAACCACTCACACATGTATTATGACTTTGCTGCATGCACTTGTAATATAATGCACACATGCTCTCTACTGCTACCCTGAATACATGCTTAAAATGAGAAAAAGATACTTTAAGAGAGTTGTTTTCTGGGTAAAAATGCTTCATAATTCCTGGTTGTTGCATTTAGGTATTTAAGCCATTCTATATTTTAGTGTGTCGGATATTTTGTTTTTTTTCTATTGGTCAGAGCGTCTCAGCTATAAGAATTCTGACCTATGGAAATCAGATCTCTATATTTCCGTTAAGGCAACCAGACCGATTCCCAAATGAATAAGAATAATAGGGCAAGAACGTTTCAAAAGCGTAGGTCTACACGAATCTCTAAAAGATGCGCCCAAGACGCTCTTTTTTGCAGTAAGTATATGATCCTAAAAAGATATCCATTGCACGCACTCTAAAAATACAGTGAACACTTGACATGTACTGAAGAAAAAGTGAACGTGACTAAAATATAATACGTTCCGGGTAGAGTAGTCCTCACACTGTTTAGTTCTTTGGATGTGACACGCAATGCATAACAGTTTCTAATTCTAGGCCTTAGAGTTCGAGACCATAAATTTGTTTTCCCTGACGCCACCGACAAAATCGTCATTTAACACCTTCACATGCAAATCACAGCCAAAACGCATTACATCAATCTTAGAGACCTTACGCGCCAGATTTAGACTACTGTTCAATCATAATCAAATTCGAATTCATCTCTGCATTCATTTGGTCCTCGCTCAAAGAGTTCCATAAAACTTTGCGTCATTTGTGAGAAGTGTAATGCTTTCGCGGATGCGAAGAAAAGCAATATCGTTGGGCTCACTTGAAGACCGCGATGATTCATCTCCTCCTTACCGGATTTAACACCTGAAGACTTGACACTCTGATACATTTATGGGACAAATAAGACTGGAATCACCTATTTAATCTACCGCTGAATTCATATAGCTTCAATTCGGTTACAGGAATTTGATAGTTTTCATAATCAAAGCTTCCAGCTTAAAAAACTGCTATAGAGAAAATTGAATAAGTAATACTCGTCCCAGCTTGAAAACCTAATTGCGTGTTTGTTGGAATGTTAACCTTGTCGAGTATGATAGCATTCTCTTTTTAACAATGTTTTCGACAATGCTTAAGAGGTTCGAAAGGAACATAAAGAACTGTTCACCTGAACCTAACTGACATATTGTCACATCCCTCTGCATTACATTTTTCCATTTCACCCACTGCCTTTTTAAATTCGTCCAAAAGGACTGAATGGAAGAAAACGTTTCACGGAAATTTGTATGCTTGAGAAAATCTGTGAATGACACGGTCGACGAATACTGACCTGACAATGTAAAAGTAACAACACAAAGTATAACGAAGCTATCCATTCTATCACATGCAAAGCTTAGTTCTTTCTCCCTCCATTCTCACTTCATAATGTGAAATTATATGTTTTCTTAGTCAGGGTTAGGACCCTACAATATGATAATAGCAATCCTTACAATTCTACGATATAATACAAAATGTTAAAGAAATTATATAGTCCTGCAATCCTTAAGGAACGCTAATGACTTTAATATGTATAATTCGAAATTTACTATTATATATTCTCCTACAACGTCTATAAATTACGAGTTAATTTGCAAAAAAATCAGCGTCACAGTGAAGAGAATCTGGAGTAGGTGAAAGGAACCTAAAAGTATACAGAAAGACTTTTTTATGAGAAAATTCCTTATGGACCTTATTAGCAAAACCTGTCACTGACATCAGAATAATTCCCGAGATACAAAGAGTATATTCTACTACAACGTCCAGAAAATTGGAAGCGATTCTTCAAAAAATCAGGATCGTTGCAGAGGTGGGTGAAAGGTTAAAGATGGGTGAAAATTTAAAAAATTGGACGAACAAAAATCGGTTTTTGGGGAAATTGGTTAAAACTCCTATTAATATAAACTGAATTTATTATACGAATCTAGTATAGTCTCGTACAATGCCTACAAATTACCCTATATAGTTTTTTTTGAATATAGGTTAAAGACTTATTTCCATAAAATAATACTTCTAATATTCAGACAGTAAAACTTACCCTCCAGCACCAACCAGTATCATCTGCATGTCTCATTAGTAGGCCTTTTTGGTTGCCGTCGGAAATAAAATCACTAGTTCAGTATACGTCACATTGTCATCTATATCAAATGGTTTCGGATGTGATAAAGTAGCCTTAATCTTTACATCAGAATATTATCGATTCTCTACGAGAACCACAACGTGAACAAATATTTGGAATGATTTCTGCTTTAAATATGAAAAAATCCGCATAAAAGGAATGTTTAAAGGTCATAAATCAGGCAGATGGCAGCAGTTTCCTGGCAGAATTTGATCCAGAAAGATTGATAACTGCCGACCCTTAAAAAACTAAGAACAATTTTAAATGGACGGCCTTATTTCAAATTTTAGGATCCGGTGGCGTTCTTTTTCTAATTGACATTGCACATCGAGATATTCGATTCCACAATCTCTCGGGGCGTATACTGATCAGAGTAAGAGATAAAAAAGGTATTCAAAGAAATACTTTCTACTGCATTTTCTTTTCTAAAAGAACCGAATTTCGCCACTGTCGACACGCTCCCTTGATCTCGATAAGCGCCGCCGTCGATCCTGGATCTGATAAACTGGAAATTACTGCCGGTAAAGCAGAAGGCCATTATTTTCTCCAAAACGGCAGTTCCTCTAACGTAAAAGTGCCAACATTTCCTTTTGCCAACAATTAGTTTAATCGATAATTCGCGGGAGCACTCCTGACTGACTAACAGGAGAGGTCGAAGACATGTTTAACACACGTTACGGGATTAATGCCCTGTAGATACAGAGAGTGGCTCGAATGGCGTGTTTAATGTTGGCCTCACGTAGGTATAAATATAAAGTTCGATGCCACAATATACAAGAAAGTTTTACGTGTTCCGAAGTGGTATTGCACATTGGGAAAAGGATTAATAAACCTCATGTTCCCCGGAAAATCCTATATTTATGTTTAAAAAAATCTGCCCCAATAGTGCATTTTTAAAATAAGTTTCGTAAATAGCACAACGTAAAACATTTCAAAGCAAAAATCAAAAACAACTTTAGAGCTGAGATATTCATCTTTTCATGTCTCCAAATCTGTAAGAATTTTGAAGCCGGCCAAATAATAGAAAACTTACAGTTTTTGAAACGTGTGTTATTTAAGAAGAAAAAAATTCATTAATTTGGATTTATTTGTTGACAAGTTAAAACTTGCTCGGCAAGTTGCTAAATCGTCCCAAAACTTCTAAATTATCTAAAAATTTTATTCGTTTTCGAACATCATTTCGCTCATAAATAAAACGTTCGCGAATCAATTCAAGCGACTGTTGACATTTACGAGGGGGCCCCAGTTGACAATGGAAAAAAAATCGAAATCGGGCCATTCCGCGATCTGCGGCTCTGCGTTGCGACACCAGAGTTTGACGTCAATGAAAGCTCGGATAACTTGTAAAACCCCATAAAATACGCGTAAATCCCGAACATAATAGAGCTTAACATCTGTTCGTCGATTACTACAATAGTCTGAAGCACTTAAGGCCAGTGTTTTGATGCTCCAGACAACCCTAACCACAGCCAAAGACCAAGCGTTTTGTAAGTCTATCTACGCTTCCCTTCTGGGCACATTAGGTGGACATTTAGATGTTCCACGTAACGACTTTTCTCCGTTCTTTTCGAATATTAAGGTCCCATTTTTTATTTGACTCCTGATAACCCAAACTAGAACTTTCCCCATTACCGAGATGGGGCCTAATGCGTGAATCTGGAAACTGGCCCCGCGTTCCTCCATAAATCATCCGCAAATGCGTGCATGTGTATATCCGAGATGTTTATTTGTATATATTTCTCCAACTGGTAGGAACTTTCTTTGTTAAAGTGGAATTTCTCATTTTCCGGCTGATTATTTACTGATCCTTGATGAAATTTGCCTCGCATATTTTCCTTTCAATCAATTTTTCCCAATTGGCGGCTAATAATCTTTATTTTTTTCCGAAAAAAAGTTTTTATTAAACATCTGTTTAGTAGTGAGTTTTCAGCTATTTGCTCCAATTATATACCACTGGTTGACGTCAAAAACTACCTGTTTTGAAATCAGGTTGGCACGTTGGTGGCACAGAAATCGCTTGTTTTCTACAGCTGGAAATAAACTGTCCTCCTCTATCTTACTCGGAATTGCTTAATTCCATCATACAAATATTGTTGGCAATTTATAATTGTGTCTTTTGGACGACCAATTTGTCGGTCTCCAAGTTGTTTGCGTCTATAGCGCAATTTTAAAATAGGAAATTATCTCAGAAAAAAATAAACTATGACGTTGAGGCTTGAGGGTTGCGCACCTCAACTCTGAATATCGAATCAAAACATTATTTCTTAGGACCAAAAAAAGAATCCAAGTGGAACTTAAAATCGCAAAATTTTGGCATCGTTCCTCTTTTATAAAGCTCTTTACTAAAATTCATTTAGTATATTAGCAATTTTTTTTCTAAAACCGTTCACGCAACACTTACGTCCCCATTCTCTCACTTCTTCCTAACATATTGAATGCCCCTAACCAAGGCTACTTTATGACACGGTAAAAAGGTCACATCGCGACAATAAAACAACATAACCTAAACCGAGATTCCGCGGAACCGGGATGCTGGGAGTGCACGTGAGCGGCGTCGTCAGCGCCGCGACGCATCCAGACGCCCAGGCAGACTGATGGCGATGCCGCCGACGACGCCGAAGTCCTGGACGGGCCCCCACGAAGAAGAGGGGCAACATGCAATCTAAGGTTTCCAACGGGATAGATAATGCACTTTCCAGGAGAGGGTGTCAGCCCGGAGATTTGTCGGTGTGTTTATTTTGATGGGAATGAGAATTTTTAACTCAAACAATTCCTTATGCCAGATACCTTTGCAGGCAAAGTGCTTAAAACAGAAATCTCTCTTAACCCTGAGAAATTGGTATTGCAAAAGTAACTTTCCCCTCAAATCTTTTTCTAAAACTTTATACGACCGAAACTTTTCTGAAACCCATAACTTTACATGTGGGTCGTATGTCAAGAAAATTCCTTTATATCCTCGAAATTCCCAGTCATTTTTATCAGTATAAACACATTTTATAACTATTTTATACCCTATTTCAGCCTCCTAATGTTGCAAGCCGGCAATAAAACTTGTTGAAGTATAAACTTACCTGAAACAAAGAGACATTTTATTAGATGAGAGGACATAGCTAAAACAAGTATCGTATTAAACACAAGCAATTAAAAAATGGCAACGAGGAAACATTCTTTTGTATTCAAATCTACGCTTCCATTGGCTGACGCGACCTGTCATATAAAAAGGAACGTTGCCGTACTTCGAAGAAGTTTTATACATGAAAAATGATACATTTCTTAATTTGAGCCAATGAAACAAAATGAAAAACCCGCCGATCTGTAAACGTATATAAATCGTTTTTGGAGGTTAAAGTCGTGGAATCCATCCATCTCATTGGCCCCCAAAAAAGGCTCCGCCAAACTCGATTTGAATATATCCATTTCGGCTCTTTATTAAGCCCTTTTTTGTCATTTCGTCGTTTTCGTGCGATTCCATTTTTCGGAACTTCTAGTTGGTTGGACAGAAAGAGTATTAAATTAGCGTTTTGCCACCATTGGCGTACAAGGTAAAATTCCTGTTAAAAGGACAAGAAAATTCAGTTACGACCATGCTATGCAATGGATACGTGGATAATCGAAATTGGCTTATCGACGATGCCCGGTGGACCGCAGAAATCTCCGGATCATGCATTCGGGAGATGCATTACCAAAACCAATATTTTGATAGACCTAAATGGAATGTTGTTGCACATACAAACATCACATAAAGAGGGTTAAAAGCAGTAATTTAACAAACGCAAACCCCGATTCAAATTTATTTATTAATATTCGTCCAACCCTGTAACACATTGTCCACTTGTCGCCCCGTGCTGTGTTTGGTTATAAATTACAATATTATGCATGCCACAAAGGCACCATTCGAACGATATGTAACCCAGAAATAGGGCCATTGTTCGCTGCCATTAATACATTGTCGCCATACATTAATAAGTACGAATACCTACTCCTATATCCATGCACATGGGGTCTAAGAGAATAAAAGCTCCCACATATAAGAAAAGTTTTATCGTGACTACAAAACAGCTCTGCTGGGAGGGCGAAAAATTAAATTACTGACGGGTGGTTTTGATTTTAGGAGGGGAGGTTCTGATGATGAAATTGGCTCGATGCCAACCATGCTCGTTGCAATGTTAACGCTCATTATTTTTGGCTCCATGTTATTATCCAAAGGATATTAATATGTTAAAAATTCCCCTAAACGGGAAAAAATTAATCCTAAAAAGGTTTAGTGAAGATTTATTGACAGGTAGCTTCCCCATTTCTTAATTTAAAAATGTACGGTATTGCTGGTTATCGATAATAAACATTCAAATTTAAATTATTGACCTATTATTTTGCAACCTGGTAGTGGAGGGTTGAGAGTATCCTCATGATGAGAGGACGGATAAAGTCAGTTTAGTCAAGAATATAGCATTGCATTTGAAATAAGCATAAACATTTATACTCAAAACTGTTTACAATCAGGATTCAAAATCTTAAAAAATTATCAGTCAACCTACAGAGGAAATTCTGGAAAATTGGCAATCTTGAAAGTGCATCAAATAATTATCAAAATTATCACGAAACGCATAGAAAATATATTCTTCAAGCTATTCACAGACGACTTAATTTTCATTTCTTAGATTTAAAAATTAAAGTATTACTGGTTGCCTGCAATAATGGGACTATTTAAACTTAAACTGATGAGCTATTTACTAAGTAAGTAAATATCAGTTGAAAGAGTCTACATGAAAGCAAACAAGAATGGACTTAGTTTGGGCAAGATTGTAATTTTTACCTCTACTTTTTCAATTAGCGTTTCTTCACTTTTAAGACTCGATAAAAATTATCTTAAGAGACAGCTGGTATCGCAAGGAAAAAAAAAGTTTAATATCGATAACAGATTGACATGGCAATTTAACCAATTCGAAATAAAAACCTCAAATCAGACCTCTGCGAGGAAAAGCGGTGAAAAATGTCGAAAAGTCTCTCTCTATAACGTTCCACGTATTGGGTGAAGTGAGGCTGAAAACGTAAATAGAGGCTGGAATCCCATCCGCATTGTAGTTACGGTTTCTGTATCGAATTGGGGATGAACACCTTTAATATACTATTTTCTGGATATGAGCGAAACAAGAGTAAACTACACTAGATGAGCCCTATTATTACGTCTACTTTACATAGATTAACTTCCTAAACTAAAAATTCAGATTAATTTTATTTTTCTTGGCACATCCACAAGATCTCACTAGTTCTTTAAACCTAACAAAACGATCCGATTAATCTTGTCTATCCACAAGTTTGTGTGTCGACGGTTGTTCAAAGTTTCTGACGTCAGCAAAGCTACAAAATGTTAAATAAGAGCACCAACGGCTTTTCGAATCCATTTGGAAATAATAATCTGGATACCTCCACTTCAAGCTCATCTTTCCTTTAAGGCCTAGAGGCCGAAACTGTTTTTATAAATAAGACAGTATAAAATCTCTGTTTGCAATGTGGCCTTAATCCTGTAAAAACCCTGAAAACGACAATCAAAACATCTCGTTGACTGCACTAAATGGGTTACACGAGTCCTATTTCTGGACGTCTCGTGCTATTCTTGTTGTATTCTGAGATATTTTGAGATTTACTATGTGTTGCTCAACGAATCCTTGAGTTAACGACACCATAATCATGTCATTGCTCATTTGTTAGATATAGTAGCCCTTTGTGTTATGATGTAGGACATATTAAAATGGGGAAACATTGGCCTCAATAGGTTTTCCTCAAGGTTCTAAAATTACCAACTTCTTGTTTTTTCCTTCTATAGAAAACTCCATTACAGGGGTTTTAATGTATAGGATTGCAGCTCCCTCTATGTATAACTCTAATATTTGATTCCGAGTAAAATCGATGTGTAAAGGAGAGTGTTGATCGATCCAGAGGGATGTTAAATAACGCATAATAGAGGACGCTTGTGCTTCAATGCGATTATTTGAAATTTATATTTTCGTAGAGAAAAAGCATAATTTTCATTCTAAAATATAATCAAGTACCTACTTATTTGCGTTAATGAAAACAAAATCCTAATTTCCCTTGTATACAAAAACACCCCTGTCTTTCTAAACTTCTTTTCAGAATGCTTCTCGAATTTGCTCGTAGAATCCCAAGGATTTTTCATTATAATGACTGCGGATTTCTAATCGGCTTAAACCGCTGCCAGTCGGCAATTTGTATCCTCCTCAAGATTGATTAAGCCAGCTTAGCAGTTTCATAATAAACAGGAGATATCGCAAAATTAAAATCTACAACGTCTACGTTTTTACCTGGCCAAAGCAAACTCCCCAAAATACTCCGTCATAGCGAACATGTTGAACGTCTTTGAGGCAGCACATATTTCAACTCCCTGTATTTAACCGAAATTTGAGGTTAGATTCTTCCGATTTGCCGGTATAAAACAATCAGAATAAACAATCAGGTGACTATCGTAAATCATTAAATTATAACAGGCCAGAAACGAGTAAACTAACGCACTGCTACTAAGCGATAATCTAGCGTGTCTACAGACGGACAGATCTGGATGGAAATCGGAAAGTTGTGGCTGTTTTGTCAGAAAATAGGTTGCAGAGGGTGATTAAAGCTGCGAAAGAGGCTTAACATACAGCAGGAACAGTCCTGCAGGTATCCTGGCTGGACGGGGCTGCAGGAAGCAGCGACTGCGACTGAGCTGCTGCTCGACGGTGTGGAGAAGTGCCAGCAAGATTTTTGGCGACACAGGGACGGACTTATTGAGGGGAAAGCCCCAGAAAGTCATAGTAGTCATTATTCTGTCATGAATTAACATCCATTAATCCTCCAGAAGTCACTACAACTTCAAAATCCTTGAAATTGTTTTTTTCATTCTAGAGTGTTCATTATAAAGTCGAATTAAAATGAATTGAGACTTAATACGTAATGCCGAAATAGCATATCTGACAACGTCGCGTTTGGCATTTGTTTGCAATCAAGAGGACTATCCCATAGCGTGCGCCGTAAGAGCTGACACTCATGTCATTGTAGAATTTCAAACGACGTTGCCGCCTTTTCTTCTAAGTCTAATATAATTAGATTTCTTCTATAGGGAGTATATTCTATACATTTGCGAACAATTTAAAACAGAGTTTCTTAACTTTATGTGAATAGTATTTGCTTTAGTGAAATACGGTTCTGTACTATGCGCAACCGCTCCACCCCGTGCCGTTCGACAAACGGAATGGGCCAGCTGGAATGCACTGTTTCTAGACTTGGTGACTCTGCCCATGAAAGGGCGGGAAACATTTCGTCCTTAAACTGCGGATATATTATCTAATATTACATAAACCTTATGAGAAATTTCCCCTCGTTGTTTGCCGCCACTAGTTACATGCGGCAATAAGTGACATACAAAACAAACACCGGATCCTCTGGGAACATCATAGCCTTCAGCTATTTATTCCTCGACTGAGTTTATTGCCACCTCAAGATAACAGTTTTCCTTAACAAGACTGAATGGAACCTGTGTGGTATCTCAAGGGATGGGCAACATTTTAGTAACGCACTCTCTTTTGTACTTCATAGAATTTTTTCCGAGCGCTAAAGAATGAAGTACGAGTAATATAGAACACTTTTCGACATTTAGTTACTAGCCTTTGTCAAGATTTTTGAACGTACTTAATTTCGGAAAAAATATGTAGTAAAATTATACTTTTTACTGCTAAATGATCATGAAGATTTCTTTTCAAACCCTCAACATTTTGTCAATCACCGTCTACAGGTATTTTTAGATAATCAATTTGGGAAAATTATGAATTTGCAATTACCGGTTTTTTGAGTTAAAAAACGAAAGATCTTGTCAGCGTTACGACATTTAGTAAGTAGCCGTCATCAGATGTTTTCATGTATATAATATTGGAAAATTTCTCAACTTTTTTTAAAAACAAATTGGGTCTGAAAAAGAATATCAGAACGTTAGGCTCCTCAAATGTGTGCTAGGAAAATAATCTAAATATTTTTCTATCTTTAAAAGTGATACCAGAAAAAATGAACGTGAAAATCGCAAATTCACAAGTCTTTTTTTGGATTTTAAATCTTTTTTTGACTTCCTTGTACATATAGTACACGAACTTGACACGTAATTATTTCTCTGCTGTGGCGGTTTCCAGGAAACTGGATAAAATTATTCCTATCTAGATTCACGCTTGACAAACTGAGGCCATTTTAATGAAACGAGCCTATATTTAGAAGCAACAATTATTTTAGAGTGACTGAATTTCAGGATCAAAAGGGCTTTGCAGAGGCAATGAACCCTATAATCGACGTTGAACTGCTTTATATGGACCTTTATCTGTTTTTAAATTCGCTTATCTACCGGCTTTTTAGGTTACATCATTTGACATTAAAATTTCAGGGACAAAGGATGCACTTGCCTCAGATTTAAATTCCTGCCTTTGTGAGAGAGGAAATTCAATAACAGTGTAAATGAGAAGTGTAAGAGGGACTAATTGGGGGAGGGATCTAATTTTAGGGTTCAAAAGGACAGATATTAGAGGGGGAGGATCTAAATTTAGTAGATTATACAGCAAGTTCAAATGTCATTAAATTATTATCTATCTGCTTGGATACATGTATAGCTTTAGAAGTTTGTGTTAGTCTGTTCTAAAACACGTTCCTGAAGAGATACGTAGCGGCGAATAGAGAAAGGTTGAAATAAGCGGCGCTAGAGGTAGATTGAATACGTGACCTTTTTGCCAAATTATTATCTGAAAAAGCTTTGAAATTATTGCAGGTGAGTCAAGAAATATGTTTTTGCCAATCCGGCTCCGATAAGTTAATAAATAAAGAAGTTTTTGATTTGTCGATTTAAACCTGAAATTCCTCCTTTAAAAATTGGTAAGTTAGGAAGACAAAACTTGAATAAAGAAGACAAAGTTTGGTACATTTCATTGAGGTTCTTTAAAAATCTTAAATAGTTGAAAATCCGTAAACAACTTGGGAGAGTCTACTGATGTCCGCATAACTCAGTCATATCAACGAACTTTGCCATTGGCTTACGACACTTCCGATTATTCTCGATTTCCTCTGAAGCCGAATAAAGAGGGGGGAAAGTGTAAATTAGTCTACAATTATATCTCGTAGCTTCAAATTTTGTTGATACAATGCCAAAAGCGAGATTACACCCAATATCGATGATATTTGAAACCTATCATTAGCCATCTTCTAGTACTCACGATTCGCCGAAAATATCGACGTTGTTTTATATCCTATTAGTATAGCGTGACACAGTTTTAAAATTCCTATATCGTGCTTCCTGGTTTAAACTACGACAAAGACATAGTATATTATATCAACAGACTATTATAGAGATAGAAATCCACATTAAAAAACCTGATAATTATTACACAATAATACTATGAAGGAAGCATATTTACCCCGCACAATGGCATCAAATTATCGATAGACGGTTTAGAGCACCCTTAGGTGTCAAATATCCACATAAAGAGTTCTTGAGTAGGGCTACGCCCCACTGCCACGTGCAAACGGGGTAATTATTATTGTTATAGTGAACGACCTTCACCCCGTTACTTTGCATTAATTATTATTGTTGTGGGGGAAAACAAAACATATAAATATACACAATGGGGTTTTGTTTTCTGTCTGATCGATAAGTTTACTTAAGAAATTCCATTCCTGCATATGTGGGGTGGATATAAATTAAGACGGTGCACAGAGAAGAGCGAATTTATGGCGGCAGGAAAAGGGCCAAATTATAAATGACCGTCAAGCAACTTTCCTGATAACTTATTGATGTTGCTGGAAAAGTTCATAATTTGGCCCTAAGGGATGGATATACGTTTTTAATATTAAGGGTGGGTTCTAGAGTGAGTGGACGAAACGAGTGGAGATTGAAATAAACATGCTATTTTAAACTCTAACATTCATAGCGCAATTGTTGACGGGATTATTGCAACTTCTTTAGGAACATATTCTTACATAAAAAGCGGCCGGTCAAGTTAAGGTAATCGAAACATCCACGATCCGCATTCCACAGAGCAAAAGCTTGTGCAGGGTGCTACAAAGACACCTCCTTGGACTACGAAAACACGTGGAGGACACTTTTTAGTGTCAACTTCTTTGGGTGACCAAAGAAGATGACCTAATCCTGGCTGATACCTGCGCCTTTGGTGGTGGTGTCTGCGTGGTCGGTATCTTCTCTGTTGGTAGAAGGTGGCGACGGCAGCGTCGTCGAGGGTGGCGCGGGTTCGGGGCATGTTAACGGGGGCTCCCATCGGCCCGAGCGCCGGCCGAGCACTGGAAGAGCGTCGTCGTTGGTGTCACGTGGGGTGGAACACGACCTGCCACACTCGAGACACGCATTGGTTTAAGGGGTGATGAGCAAGAGGATGATTTCCGACCAGTGCGTTTTGTTCCAAAATTCTTAGCCTTCATCCCTTTCATATTTGGTATATGTGAATGATGCGTTGGTGTCTCAGCACTCCCATAAAGTTTCCCTCCTTACACCCGTTTATTATGAACCAAAATGCAATGAGTGCGTTTAAATATACCCTCTTAAGTTAAAATTTTTTCCTTGAATTTAATTTCAAATTACTACAAAAATAACAGCACGATAAAGCAGATTTTGCAATGTCACTTAGAACCGGGCACTTACTTATGCAACATAACGACTGGAAATAAGTATTAATCAATCCTGCGGAATTGGAAAAGCGGCAGCAATTAAAGAACTAAGCGGAAGACGTCCACGAAAAGTAATTATTTCCGGTTTGAGGGCTGAAATAGGACAACTTGGTTGGTGAATGTAAAATGGAGATTCAGCACCCCCTTTTAATTGAGAAATGAAATTAGTGCCTCTTTTTTAAAGTTATGTTTCTCTAATAAGTTAATATTACATCAGGGAGAAACAAATGTCTATGGCATTTCTCTGCTAAATCGTTCTAATAGGGACATTTCTCCAATGGAAATAAATCTAAATTAATACTTCCTAGTTGTCAGGGTTTAATTATGCTGGTATCGTAAATTAGGCACGAACTGCTGTCACCATATATTCGACCGCTGCAATAGTATTTAGTGTAGAGCTTTTTTTTCTTATGATACAATAAATTAGTATCGATCCTTGAGTGATAAAACGTAGATTGGGCAAACAAATCTTAATTTGACTTTCTAAAACTCAGATTTATTCTGTTGAAATTGGGACACAATGAAAAACAGAGCAAATCAAAGGTTTTTGACAATCATGATTATAATAAGTTTTGAATAGAAATGAACATTTAAGCCGTGGTGCGATCTATTGAATGTCAGTTGAGATATTAACATAAGGAAAGATGGTTACACAGCGTAAGTGCCACATGTAGAAATATGTCTGTAATAAATTTTCCCATGGGTATTTCGCATCTTTTGAAGCGGTTTTCAAGTTTTTTTAATTGCAGTTCTGAAATTAATTCATTGGAAAATGATTAATTAATGCTGTAACTAAGCACACATTTAAATGCAGCTACAATTAACAAACTCGTGAATTAGTCTGTTGACCCTCAGAAGGAAAGACATGACAAATAAAAATCCTAAAGGTAACAATGTATCAAGAAATAGAACCAATAAAGATTTACTTATTCTTATTATAGACCGCCATTTACCCCTGGTGGCTCAGGTAACTCGGTTCCATAGGAGTATCACACCCCAAGGCAGTTCATCAAACTTAAGTATTACTTGCGTCAATTATTATCATAGACTTTTTTTTATTTTTCTTGCACTTGTGATTTGTGATTTTTACATTCATATCATCTAATTTGACTTTTGCTTGCAAATGTAGTGATATAATCTCTAGATTCAAATGTGGCAGATGTAATTCACCAAAGATTAATCGTCGTTCCAGGAAAGCGAAATCTCTTTATTTCTAGACATTATTTTTGTAAAATGGTGGCTACCTTACTTACATACGCGTTAATGGTTTATTTTTGAATGCTGAATCGAAAATAAATTACGGGTGTTAACTGACGGCTTGAGAAAATTGGATAGTAGTGCTAAGTTCTCGAATGTCCAATTTAATGGGAAAACAATTATTTAGCATACATTTTAGAGGGCTAATAAAAGGGAAATCAGACAACTTCCTCTATGAACAATGACCGAGATTTATTTTTAACCTTATTTTAGATTACCCAATTTTAAATACATTAATTATACGTGAATTATGTACTTCGTTATTCTAGTAAATTCTAGTCGTCCATGATTCCCATCTATTGGCAAAGTTAAAGCAAGATGTGTACAATTCCTTCAAAGGGAAACAAGATTAACGAGCGTGGCGGCTTAAAGACAATTCAATTTTCTTAAGCACATCCCTAGAGTGGCTGAAAATTGTCCCCCAATCCCGCTATATTAAATATCTATGTTAATTCCCCACATTCATTTCTGACATTTCCCTCTTCATTTTAGGATTCAATGAAACATGATAAATGGCTTCGAACTTTGAAATCACCCAAAACCAGAAACATAATTACCTGTCCTACCTTCTTAGAGATGGGGGACAGGATGACTTGAGATTTTTCTGGCTGGTGGTCGAGTGTAAATATGCCATGGATAACAACTCTTGCACAAGCACTTTCAAGACACTTCCACAAATCACTACAAGGGCAAAATAACTGACATTCGTGAATAAAACCTCTTCCCTTCTTTGTACGAACAGAAGGATTTTGCGAGCCATGCAGACGAGTGAGGCATGGCATCCGAGTCAGGTGTTTGTTTCCAGCCCTTAAACTAATTTGTAGCCAAATTAGTCCAGGGCTAGTCGGTAGAGGAAAAAACCGTTTTTCTGGACGGTGATACGCGACAATAATCGCAAAATATTCGGCGGTCCACCGCAATTATAAAATTAGAACTGGCCAGTCGTCGATTGGTCCGGTCACACGGGGCCCCCTGTATCGGCATTTATTTTATAAATACCTCACATTGTTTCGAATAATTAACAAAGCAACCTTACTAGTGTCGCACATGGACTATGTGTGCCTAATCCTTTCGAGTTGATGTCAGTAGCGTAGCTAAAATCCTGAGAAATACCTTTATATGTATTAACTTTATCGATACTAGATAATATCCCAAGCTTATTCCAATTTTCCTAAGTTCAATGAATGGAGGAAGTATATCTAACTGTACTACCTAACTTAATTCGATATGCGCTAAGAACTACTGAAACTTATATTTTACACTCTTTAAAAAGGCAAAATATATGTGGTTCCCTTTCCGCTAAGAAGGGAGAAAATGAGAGGCAAACGACGAACTTACTAGAAGACTAGAAGTCCTTAATAAGCTCACTATCTGCTAATAAACGACTGGAGGATTAAAAAGGATTAAATGGCTAAACTAAAGCCTGAAGGGATGCAGAGAAAGTTTTTAGTGAGTAGAAGTCCACACTACTTAATAAGAAAGATATTAAGTGGATTTAGGAAGCCTTTGTATTCTTCCATTCTAGACGAGCATGGTCGCCTTACAACTTAAACTATGAAGAATTTCAGAAATTGTGAAATGCAGTGATCCTCAATGTGGAGAAACAATAAAAATAAACAATGAAATTTAAAAAAAAAACGAATTCCAAAAATCCTGCTCTGCATTTATTTCAATATATAATTCTTAACGCTGCCATCTATCAACAAATATCTAAACCTAGGAATCCGCCTTAGAGAACGCTCCCGCGGAGCCAATTCGGAACGGTTAAAATATGTTAGCAGGGACGGTTACTAGGTGGCGCCAGCATAAAAAAATCAATTTTTCAAATTCAATATCTGACTTTGAAAAAAAAATTGCTGAAAAATGCAAAAAGCCGACATTTCCACATTTAGTACATTTTTGGTATTTTACTTGCACAGTAAAGTCTTTACCCAGCCCAGTTAAATAATATATTTTACGAGCAATACTTTTATCAATTATAATCAAAAACATCCCTGAAAGTTGCTGACTATTTTTCTCATTCTTACCAAAATAAATAAACAATACTAATCGGATTCCCAAACTATATTGCACTACATTTAATTACACAAAAATAAAAGTCACAGATTTGCATTAAAAATTTGCTCTTAAATGATTGTCTTTGTGCCACTTTCATTCAACTTCCCAATTATCCCAACGCACATTTGCATAGACTGAAATTTTATACGTATGAAATTTCTTCCAACATAGAATTTAAACTACCCCAAAACAAAAAAAAAACGATCCAAATGCTTCAATGAATACAAATACCGAATAATCAAAGAAAATCCCCGCTGAAGCCGTAAAACGAAACGGGTTTGACAAATATTCAATTTTACCTGTTGGTCCCCGGTACGATTCCCCCTAGAATTGAAGGCCTTCGCCTCAAAGCTTCTTATCTAAGGGCAACATTCCCCCAAAGACGCTACAATAGACCCGTAAATCTTATAGAAATGCGCCTCTGAGATGCCGCACATGGGGCACACACGTATCCTTCAGGTGACACACGCAGGAAGGAAATTTCAGTGCTTTATGTATGCAAATTTCCTGCTTGTTTAAGGGGAGAGTTTATTTGTTGTAGAAGAGGCTTTAAATGCAGACTTGTGGCTGAAGTGTTTTCCCATTCAATACAACGAAGAACTACTTTAATCTCAGTGGTTACATAAGTTTTTTTTCAAAGTTAATAAATGTTTCTGATATTGCCGTTGATCATCTGAATGTAATATATAAAACGGACCACGACCGTGTCTATTTGTGGATAAGCGGATTAAACGACCGTTATAGTACCCCAGGGACAAAACCGTTTTGCAGGTTTCTCTCAGGGCAGACATTACGCTAGAATTCCGTTAGTATATAAACGCCTCTAGACTTTACTTATTATCGTAGCTATAAACAGCTTGCATTGTAATAATTCTCTGTTACATAGAAATTTAATGTAATACACAAAGAATCCTTTGATCTGTGCTATAATAGTGAAAAGTGCCATTTTTTGGACCTCTCACATCCATAAACAAAAGTCTTATTTCAGAATTAAAAGGTTCTGTATTTAATGCCTACATTAAGAATAACCGAAATAGAGCTAAGGGCGAAAAGGTAAATGTTTCTCTTAACTAACAGGATGCCGCATATACGTAAGAATCCAATAGTTTGCGAAATGGCAATTTTCTAGCCCTTATTCCCAGTTCTCTTTCCGTTTATTCACAGTGAAACGAAGAATTTTTATTCTTATTTTCATCGCTTTTTGATGTAACAGAATAGCCCTGTCAACAACCCCCATACAATTTCATGAGTTAAGCCCATAGTAGTAGTTTTGCATGCATATAGTAGATGTTAATTGAATAGATTTATCTTCTGCGGAGAATAGTTAAATTTTGAAATCTTTAGCATACAGAAATGTGATAACGAACGGACAACAATAATTATTAAGTAAGTAATAAAATTACCAAATAAAAGTTTATGAGCAAATCTTCTTTGTGGTAATTCCGGTGAATGCAATTGATTATTTCAGACAGGTAGAGAATGAAATTAAGCATAAATAGAAACGAAATAAACGAAATAATTGAAAAAATTAAGTGCAAGGGCAAAAGAAAGAACGGTGATGAAGGAGAGGTACTTACGCACCTGTAGAGTTTTACACTTACTTTGTCCAAAAATGGGTAAGTTTTTCATCCATTTATTCTATATGTCAATTTTGACTCACATATCAAAACCAAAACTTATTTTTTGCTTAATTTCTTTAACTATGTGCTTTATTCTGGAGCTATTTATGGTACAACTACAAAGCAAATTTGCTTACGAATTTCCATTTTGTAATTTTATAACGTTCTTCATATTCATTGTATCTACTTCTGCCTAAACATTAAAAATTCTAAACGTAAACATGTTAATGATGACTTTTGTACAGTTTTTATTTAATGGGTTTCATCTTAGTTATTTAATGCTCCCATGTAAGAACTCGCGAATTATCATAAATTCATCTACTCCCTAAAATTAATTAGGTTCCCTTCAGGTTCCTCACCATCTAAACTTGCTTTCTTCCTAAACTTTAAGCCCCTTGAATCAACAAAATTAAGAACTCCTTATTGCCTCCTCTCCTACTATTAACATAACACCCCAAATTCCTAATTACCTAATTGCTCTCAACATAAACACTTAATCCAAATTTGCCCCCATTTACCAACTAAATCAATAACGCTTTAATCCAATCTGGTCACTACACAAGTGCACTTCTAACCCATTGATTAGCCTTACCTTGGCAGTCATGTTTTCTTTTGTATACATTCGAGGACCGCCTATTTCAACTGGAAAACAATTTCTACAACCACACTTTCCGATCCGAACATGCATTCAACATCGCATGTCTTGGGGAGAAAAAAGGGTATAATTGCGATATTAATTCCACCCGGTAATTCCGTTTAATGACTGGAATAGAGGACTGGATGAATTGCGACTAACGATCGCTGAATGGGATTTGGAAAGTTTTTTTGCTTTGATTAGTTAGAAAGTTTTGTTTAGTTTATTAATTTGTTAATAAGAGAAATAGGAGGTAAAAAGAGTTTTGTGTTCATTTTCTTACAAGAAACGTCAAAGAGACGTATAAAAAAGCGGTCTTCAGCTTGCAGTGTTATAAATCTCATGTCATTTTGACATAATCTTGATGAATTTCTCTCAACGAATTTTATTGAAAACGTTGCCGTATTTGAACTAGAACCTGCGCAATTTTGAAAAGAAAAGAAAGACGAAATACATTATTTTGCAAGTTATTAAGTAATTAATCCTCAACCTAAATAACCGGAAAACTCACACAGAGCTAATTCACAAAAGACCCAATTTAAGCATGAAAAAATCCATCAATCTTCGAATCATCATGCAAATGGCGGTCGTCAATTTCCGGTCTTCGGAATAATAATAGTTAATCAGGCGGGGAAAAACCGTGTTTGGTCCTAAATCTCGGAGAGTCCCAGGAAATTACGGCGTCGTCGGAGACGTCACAGGGAACGAATTAGGCCCAATTAATTAATTGTAATTTGTTACTGCCGTCCGGGAATGGCGAAACACTGCGGAGAGTTCTGGAACAATGGACCAAAAGAAGTAAGGGCCAATTTTGAATAAACAAGACAATATATCATCTGAGAACGGTTAATCACTTGGCTGTTGGCCATGTCAAAAATTTATCGTCTTCGAGGGATGGAACTTAGTTAAGGTCCTTTTTACATGAAAGATCATAATTCATGGGCGTTGGAAGTGATCAGATTTATATGGGACACTCAAAACGAGGGTCAGAAATAGCGATCATTGGCACGATCCGGGGACTGGTCATTTTTGATACAAATAGCCTGTGGGTGACGTTAGTTTTGATTTTGTTAAAAGCTCACGCGAAAAACGCAATATTATGAGGAACATATTCAAATCAAACCAAGGTTAAGATGACACATTTAGATTAAGCGTGTTAAGAGAATGAGAAATTGAGTTAAATATGAAAATATTTAGATTAAGTATAGTGGATATTATAAAGTGTTCCGTAAGTGTTTCCCATCTTTTAAAACTGCTATTGAACTGATTAAATTTAGACTCTAAATGTGCTTGATGAGTCAGCGCCTGAAAAGATCTTCTAAGGTATAATGCATTACGTTCAATAATTTTATTTATTGAAAATATTCAAAATTAATACAAAATTTGTTTAATGTCAATATTTCTGAAAATGTTTAGTGCGTTCAATCCCAGTTATCCCAACATTTTAATTCCATTTATTATTCTGATTTGATGAAAATTCTAGACAATTTGCTAAACTAAACTTCTGTAAATTTTTCCCTAAGATCAATCTTGGTCAAAAATACAGAAAGCGTATAGTTACTGTGAATTTTTGTAATTATTCAGCAAACTTAATATCAACTACATACATACATTTCAAATTTTAAAAATTTCAGTTCTATTTGCAGGAAAATAATGAGAATGTTACACTAACGTTTATCCAGCTTAGCGTTACTAAAAGTGAAAAGTTACTATAAATTTTCAAAATTATTTTTATTTTAATTGCTTTTTGTGATTTGACCAAAAACTCTGGACATTTACAAGATGAGAATAAAGTTAGTTTCAACTATTTTAAATTTCTACAATTTCATATTTACTCATTATTTTGAAAATTCTGTGTGGAAGTTTTCCTCAAATTCGAATGACCAAATGGTAATCGAATGACCGAAATGTGCATTATTTTGACAACGCATAATTTATTGCATTTATTGACGTCAATTGAATATTATGAAGTTGTCTTATTTCAAATGTAAGAAGTCTGGGCCAAGTACATATTGCTCAAATTTGAATGAAAGCATTTAGTGTTCGAATAAAATGTCTTTTTAACAACATTCCATTTCGAATTGCTCCCTTTCAAATCTTAGGATTCAAATTTAGGAAATAACGCGCCACATGAACTAAACCAGTCCCCAAATACTTTTTAAGAAAAAAATTTATTAAATTTTAATTATTAAATTTTCAGTAGTCGCAGTCCGTTATAATCACCTGAAGTCAGCCCGAAAAGCGCATTAAAAATAATAAAATACTTCACAGATTATCCTCCGAAAGCAGTCGCATGTCCTATTTCGGCGATACCTTCAAATATAAGATTATTCAGAGGCATTAATTTAGGTTGCAAAAATAAAAAAATTCTCAAAATTTAAAACAAAAATGCAAATTCTGTTTTCTCTTCAGAACCCAAAAAGCACCAACGAAGACTTATTGCCTTACCGACAACATTTCCTCTAAATATAGGAAATTCTGAGCTTTCAATTCAAGATGAAAAAAGTCAAAATTCCAAAAAATAAAAATAAAAACTAACGTTGTGTTTTCTTTTCGGAAAACAAAAATTATCAACTCTCAGTACATTTTCAAAAATAGTTCTACTCAAGAGGGGGAAAATCAATTTTTTAAATGTATGTATGTATATATGTTCTTATAAAAAATTTATAAAAATATTAATGAAGATGGAAAAATTTTAAATCGATATAAAACTGATCGTTTTCAAGATCCTAATATTGAGGATTTAATCTGAAACACCCTGTATGATAATACTAAAAATATATATAACAATCAATTTATACACGGAAACTTTCAGATACTTTTTAGCATTATATAAAACGATAGAGTTATCATATTTCCAAAAACTTATCTAATATTTCTTCGGTATTTGCTATTGTCTCTTCTTTCTTCTTTATAATTTACAATATATGAAAATTATTAAGAAATATTTTGTATATAACTCGTGTAATGTCGCGGGATTCTGCTTTGCTGATCCTATAGAATCCCACTCGTTACATAAAACTATGCATTTCCTAACTGTTACATTAAAAGCAATTTTATCATACTTATTCCTTTAACTCAACTCAATTAAAGTTTATTCGCGAGTTTTCTTTTTGACCAACGCTTAAAGATTGAGCACTTTTATTTATCCCATTTTATTTGCAGTACACAAATGAAGTCTCGCAATGCCTAAACGACCCTCTGAACTTCACCATCCTTATAGAAATTCCAGCAGAAGCAACCGGAACTTACATTTCAAAATAAATTCTTCATGTAACTTCAGGTTGTTACGACGAAATTGAATATTCATGAATCTCCCACTGCTTGTTTGCGCACTGAATGAAATCCAGATAAGAGTTAACTTTAAACACTTTTTCTGTCTTCGATTCATGTATACATAATGCGGCAGAACTTTGCATAAAGACATAATGCGACCAGATGTGATGTGTGTTAAAGGTATCGTGTATGAGGTCGATAATGCAGATTTTGCTTTCGGACTCTGGAGAATCACCTGATGGACAAAAATGGATTTATCTATATGGCAATTACCAAGAAATTCAGATAATCTTTTCTCCGATTCGTCTGAGAAAAGGCAAAAGCCAGGCTTTCCATTTTGATTTACACCTTCCTCTTTAATGTCGGATTATGGCCGCCGTCTAGGAAATCCGTGCTGGGGAACAATGCCCTGCTAGGAAGTCTGGTTTTGTTCTGTGCCACTATGGAAATTGGCGAAAGTTGTTTTATGTATATACCTCACTTATACACAGCTCTCGGGGAATTTACTATTGTTGCCGTCCAACAAAACTCATTAATCTCACTCTTGTTCGGATGGTTACTGTTAAATGCATTTTTGAAATTGGTTATGAATTAGCCCATTCATAGAATTGATGCAGAAAACACTTCATGAATTATTACTTCAAGCTGGTTATACTCGAAAGCTATGTCCCTTAAGTTTTTGCCACCTTGATGACCATATGTGTCCCAGCCTTTCAGCAACAGCTTCTTTTCCAGAAATAAATCATCTTCGAAGGCTTAATAGACGAACAACAGGGCATAAAAAGACCCGAAAATAAAACAAGCCAGGTGTGACGTCAAGGGGCGTCTAAAGGGGGGTAACAGTAAAAGCAATGCGGGGGAGATGAAAAGGGCTGGCGCGGTGCCAACGCTGCATTAGGGCAGACTGTCTGTCTGTTGCTGCCCGCGTGCAGATATTTGGGGGCCCGATGGGCGCTCTCCATCGCCCTTTTTAATTGCGGAAATAGATCCCGTTTTGCCGTACTAAAAATTGACGACAGCAATTTAAGGGAGGTGTCGTTGAAGTAGGAAATGTGACTGCTGATGTCGAAGGGTAATATAGGGCGATTTATTTTTAACGCATTTTTAGGGTTGATTGGGCGTGATTAATAGGGGCTGCGGCAAAAGAGGAGAGCATTATTAGCAATGTTTTAGACAATAGAGTATAATAAAAGAATTTGGGGGCTCCTGCAATGCATCCGTGACCAGATTGTGTAATCAAGGCGGTGGAACGTCGCCCGGGAACGATGTATAAATTACGCAGGTATTATGACAATCCTGCGATGTACAATCTCAACAATATGCGTCATTTTGACGTTATTTACTGACAATGCCCTACTCTCCACATTCAAGAATCTGCTCCCTGATGCCAAATTTTCAATTCTACAAAGTAAAACGCTCCTCAGGAATGGCGTCAAAATAACGTGTCTTTCCTTGGCGACACTGTTTTGATTGACCATTGTGACATCATATCACGGACTGCATTCGACTGCACAGCGTACAGAATCAAGCCCCTGGATATCGTTTCAAATATACTCGATATGTGCTATGCCAAAGCGTCTCAACTAAGATGCAACATCGATTTATAACTCCGAAACAAATGATATTACTGTTTTTTAACTTTCAGTGTATTCTACTAAGAATATCTACTAGTTTTACAGTATATAAAATTTTTTGATAGTAAATATTATAGTTTTTCAAAAATAAACAAAATTAACAAATTTTAATTTTAGTCCTATTCAAAAACACTTTTTAGGATTATCCTATTTTAAGCATTATTTTCCTAATATTCTGAGTTTTTATACAAAATGCTTTTCTGTTTATGAAAGATAGTAATAATCCCTAATGATTTTTTAAAAGCTATAGTTTCTCTTAATTTTTCGAGTTTGTTAAACATGATTCAAACCTCAGCAGTGCAATACTGGTGATATTATTAAGTTCTGCATTAAACATTTTTTCCTATCTCTAATAGTAAAACCGATAGGTGTAATTTTAAGTAACCCTGTAAATTCTTGAGTTAAAAACTAATTTAGATTGCGTTGACCGGAGCTGAGAATGCATAGCTGGAACGCATTACAATATTCTGGATTTCCAAGCAGCGCCTTTACCAGATAATAGAGAAAATATTTCTTTAATTTAATTGCTTTTTGTTCTTAGTATAATTAATTTCCTGATAAAATGCACATGCACAAAAGGCATTTTGCACAGACCCATCCAATACAAAAAAAAACAATGTTTCCTCTACATTTATTTTCCTCTCTCAAGCTAAACCCGCGTGTGGAGGGTTTCTTACGCCTCGACATTCCGAGCTCATTTTTCAACTGCAATCTTGTAAAACCTATTAAAGCCTTAAGTCTCGAGCCCTTTATCCCCTTCGGAATAAAGGGCGGTTTCGTTCGTAAAAAGATAAAAAGGACGTTTTAAAAATTACGCCCTTGTTGTAATAGAAGCTAAAGTTGGGTATACAATAAGTGTTTTTAATTGTTTGCGTATCATTTGTATGAAAATGACGTCTAGGTCTCGTTAGGTCGCGCAATTGTTATTGTGCTTTGGCCTTAAAGGTTTAATGTATTCGGAACAGAAAAGGAAGAGTTGCACGTTTAAAATGGTAATTTAGAAATTGGAGGGATCTTAATTTATTCCGTAGTTAAATTGAGAAACTTCGTTTAAACATGCTTTCCATCAAGGAAGAATTTGAAAGATAGAGATAAAGTCATAAATCAGGTTACAGGTGAATACAGGGTGTCCCACTAAGATGTTCGCGGAGGATAACTCAATAACTATTAAGCTTAGAGAAAAAGTGTAAAGACAAAACAGACTTTATTTTTTCAACACTACAAACTAAAAATATTTTCGTTTATACAGGGTTCAGCATAAAGCTTGGGCAATATGAAACTTCTTTATTTCAAATGGAACACTATGTATATTTTTGCACTTTTAGATTCCAGGCATTAAACTGATCAAATAACTATTAGATTTCCCTACACCTAAACCTAACCGTTATTAAGATATTTTGATTTAAAAGAAAAAAATTGCCAAAACACCATTCCATTAAAATGTAAAATTCTTAGCTGTTATCAAAGCTTAGGATTTATGGCTTTATGAAACTTTGTCGACATGTTAACCAGACATAATAGATTAGGTTGACAGGAAAAGTTTTTATAAATATTATACATATAAAGTGCCCAAAAAAAATGTCGCATTTGAAGAACTTTGAAAGCAGAAAATTTTATACGATTATTTTAAATGAGACACCCTGTATATTTTTACATGTCTGGATCCTAAATTTAATTCTGAATCGATTTCTATTAGGGATCCCTATGCCTAAAATTAACGGTTTTGCCATAATTTGCATTTTTTTTTATTATTGGCTAATAATATTCCAAAATATCTTAGTTGCCTTGGAAAAATATGGCTCGTTCCCCGCGCTAACAAAAATTAAAGTTAAAAAAATAACAAAATTAATATATTAAGTATATTTTAACAAATGTTCTATATGTCCACCATTTTGTTGTGAGCAAATACGAATTCTTTTTAAAAATGAATCATGTACCATTTTTTAAAGTTTACACATCAATCGTCTGGATTATAGTTCTAATCCTATTTTTCATATCTTCTTTTGTTGTAGAAACAGTTTTATACACTTCTTCTTTTACATATCCCCATAAAAAGAAATCCAATTTAGTTAGGTCAGGCGCTCTAGCTGGCCAATTAATAGGTCCTCCCCTTCCTATCCATTTATTTTCAAAAATGGTATTTAAATATTCTCTTACTGAATGACTAAAGTGTGGCGGAGCCCCATCTAATTGCAGCCACATGAGTCTAATTGTTTCTAATGGTAGTTCTTCTAAAGACTCCTCAAAACCATTTTGCAAAAATCGTAAAAATGTATCTCCATTAATAGAATTTTCGAAGAAATAGGGACCTATTATTTTAGTTCCAAAAATCCCAGCCCATACGTTCAATGTCCACCGATGTTGATGATTCAGGGGTAAAAAAAATGTGGATTTTCATTATTATAATAATGAAAATTATATTTATTTACAAATCCATTGCTGTGAAAAGTTGCTTCGTCGGTAAACAAAACCGTATTAAAGAAGTTTGGATTACGCTGATTCTCTTCTATGGCCCAATTACAAAAATTTAATCGATTAACAAAATCATTATTATTAAGCTCTTGAAATAACTGAATATGGTATGAATGAAACTTAAATTTTTTTGCTATCCTATTTATGGTAGACTTGGAAATACCAGTTTCTAACTCCAGGCGTCGGCAAGAATTATGAGGGTTCTCAATTAAATTTTGAAGAACTAAAAATTCGTTTTCTTTATTTGAAACGTTTTTCTTCCTCTGGTTATTCTTCATGTAATTAACATTTCCCGTTCTCTCAAATCGTTCTTTGAGCTTCTTAAAAGTTGAAACATGAGGTAGTGATCGTTCGATGTTTGGAAATTTTTGCCGACATATCTTATTTGCTAATAAACAATTTCCGTCACTAGTTCCAAGCGCATAGACCATTTGTATTAATTCATTTTTAGAAAAATTCATTTTTTTAAATCAATAAATAATTACTAATCAACTTATTAAGCTAAAAAAAATCAACTAATTAACCAAAAGTTAAAGAAATGACAAATCAATATTTGTTTGCTTAAACTGAGATAGTCGTTTGTTAAATAATATAAAATGTCATTTATAGAAGCAGCCATATTTTTCCAAGGCAACTAAGATATTTCGGAATATTATTAGCCAATAATCAAAAAATCGCAAATTATGGCAAAACCGTTAATTTTAGGCATAGGGATCCCTAATAGAAATCGATTCAGAATTAAATTTAGGATCCAGATATGTAAAAATATACAGGGTGTCTCATTTAAAATAATCGACTTTTCTGCTTTCAAATTTTTCAAATGCGACATTTTTTTTTGGGCACCTTATTTGTATAATATTTATAAAAACTTTTCCTGTCAACCTAACCTATTATGTCTGGTTAACATGTCGACAAAGTTTCATAAAGCCATAAATCCTAAGCTTTGATAACAGCTAAGAATTTTACATTTTAATGGAATGGTGTTTTGGCAATTTTTTTCTTTTAAACCAAAATTTCTCAATAACGGTTAGGTTTAGGTGTAGGGAAATCTAATAGTTATTTGATCAGTTTAATGCCTGGAATCTAAAAGTGCAAAAATATATATAGTATTCCATTTGAAATAAAGAAGTTTCATATTGCACAAGCTTTATGCTGAACCCTGTATAAACGAAAATATTTTTAGTTTGTAGTGTTGAAAAAATAAAGTCTGTTTTGTCTTTACACTTTTTCTCTAAGCTTAATAGTTATTGAGTTATCCTCCGCGAACATCTTAGTGAGACACCCTGTACACAAGAACCTGTCCACACGACTGAGTCTCACACATTCGATCAATATTATTTTTAGGTCTTCTTTTTGTCAACTGAGACATCTGGAGTATGGCTTAACGTACACTTAACGATAATAAATTTTCAGTTAGGTTTATTTTTTAGAGTTTCCAGAGTAAATCTTACGATTCCAAATGTTTTCAGTTTTATTAGAATTTTTTTCATGTTTTAAGAAATTTTGAAATTCAGCTTAGAGAGCTCGGAAAGTGGATTCCAAAGTATCATAAATACTTAATTGATACATTCCTAAATTAAGTTTTCAGATTGGTTTTCTAGTATTTCCAAAACCAAGAGCGGCGATTCTGAATTATATACTTTTTCAAGTTTATTAGAAGTTTCTTTCTATACTTGTACTTTTATAGTATTTTTTATTTGTTCCTATTTGTTCACTGTCCTGTTTGTTCACTTTTCATGAAGTTCGGTTTAAAACGTGGATTCTGGGATATCTGAAATGGTTTAACATATACTTTCCGACAATAAACTTTCAGTTTGGTATTCTAATATTTTTAAAACAAATCCAAGCTATTCTAAATTGCCTAATTTTTTAATTTTATTAGAAATTTTCACTCACGTCTTCTCATCTAAAAGTATCTTTTCATGTTTTTATTTTTATAGTTTAAAAAAAATATTTTTCCTTCCTCTTAAAGCTCAGAAAGTAGATGCTAGAAGATCTGGAATGGCTATTCTTCCCTAAATTTGGTTTTTTAACGTATCCAGAACAAATGATTTTCAATTGTCAACCTTTCCAGATTTATTGAAAATTCCTTTTTATTTCTTTTAACATAAAAGAAAAATTCCTACTCTTGTCGGTCTTCCAGACAAATACCACTGAGCTCTCATATTTGCAGACTTTTTTAAATAAATTTATCGCTGCTTAACGAAATCCGAGGCAAACTTATTGTTCGTTAAACGACTACCTAAAAACCTCAACGAATTCCATAAAGTTGGGTAAAATTGAAATTTTCCACAAACTGCCCTCGGACACGAACATATATGCCCCGGTCATCTCTGATTTACGAGCGGACGGCTTTCTAGTGCTTTGGCAAAGTAGACAACAGGGAACATATTCCGATGATGAATCTCTCTTTACATGTTGAGGGGAGGAGGGGGGATCATCCAGCTTTCGCATTTAGCGTTAATAAACCACAAACGTTAGGAAAACGCAAACTTCAAAGGAGTGCGTTTAACGAGCGTCTTAAACTTTGATTGCTCCATAAATTATCGTATTATGAATAGTTTTAAAAACATTATTTTTACCTGGATATATTTTCAAACCTGCACGGTATGGTGGGAAATTTCCAGGATATTCTTAGGTCTCTAAAGTTAAAATATAATATCATCACTGAAATCTCGCTCTTAATAGTGTTAGATGTCACTATATTGGCTTAAGATAGTTCGGGCTTGAGGAAATGTTTACTTATATCGATCCAGATATGAGGAAGCTGCTCATTTAAAGTCCTTGGAGCACTGTAACCAATGGTGATAAGCCTAATATGGATCGTCCTGTTTAATGGATGCAAAGTCTGTTTGCTCTAGGTTAACTCTTTAAAGATAAATATGCTTTATTTAACGTTTTAGATGTATATTATGAAGTAATTAAATGGATATGAAAAATTAAACCCTTTGAAAATCCAACACCCTCATTAAACCCTGCTTTATTCAAATCCCCTTAATACCTTCGGTCAGGAAAGCTCCACATTATGAAATTTATATGCAGACACGTTAAATAAATAAATATAAGTATCTAACCAACTTTGGATCATTTTTTTTTGAATCTTTGAAGTCTAAAAAATGCATTATGGCAAATCTCAGAAGTTTAAAAGAGAAAAAAGTTAAAACCTTAAATGATTCAAAAACATGGATATAATGGTCTGTTTATATGATTCTACCCTACTTAGCCCTATATGAAATATCAGAAGAAACGATTAACTAGCTTTCCGGTTGCAAATTTTCAAATTGAACCTGTCAAAATTGGTTGGTCTTTGTATAGCAAAATGAGTTTCAAGATATTTTTGTTTTTTAAATAATGCACGAATATCTATGATACGTATATTGTGGTCAATTTATCAGGACAATCTAAATTAAAAAAACTCCAATCAGATATCATCCATTTGAATCCGTTAAATCACAGAAGATTATCACAAATGAAGACGTTTTCAATTATAAGAATTCAATACAAAATTATTAAAGAAAAACAAAATTTGGCAACACCTACGTTGATTCTGTCATAAATGTTCCTCGTGTGTGCATTATTAATATTATTCACGTTATTTGTTTTGCATACACTGCTATTAGTGTAAATAGAATTGATGTGTTCTTGTAGATTTCAACAGGATAGCGACGTTGGGGCTCACCCTAAAGGAGAAAGTTGAGTTGGGTTTGGGATTGGAAAAATTTGGATTCACATTCATCTGGGAACTCCCCTATGATACGTCATATGACTCAGCTCAGTCATTGAGAAGGGTCCAAGATGGATCTGGACAAAACTGATATCGAAACAGCGCCGAATCGAAGACAATTTAAGATCTCCAATTTGGTAGACGACACAGTAGACGATCATCTTTTGATATTTGGTGGATTTTTCATCATTCACTACATGAAATCCCGGACAAGAATTTAAATAATGAAAAATGCACTCGTATAAACAGCTATAGATTTAATTTCTCCCAGAAAATTCGAGGGAGAGTTTTGAACGCTTCGAACGTTAAGTCTGATGTGTTCAAAAATAGTGAAACTTCTCTTAAGTTGCAATAATTTCTAGTATTTCCGCGAACTTCTATTTGTAATCCTGGAAAACCGCATAAAAACTTGGCAACTAGACGCGTGCGAGTTTTAAGCCACTTTCGCGACACTGATTAAATGAGCAAGTGATTTTCTATGCTTTCTTTTAAATGTAGGAACACTGATATATTATCACTTATTTTGCAATAGAAAAAATAGCAAACAAAATTAAAATCTAGTAACACCTCCTTTTACTCATCAAATGACATCTACGCTAGCGATTTGTCATGTGTCTTCAAAACAAAAAAACAGTGCTAAAGAAATGTATAATTAATTTTGCGCTTCCGACTTGGCACAATCTGACAATTTGGATAATTTATAATCAAGAATAGATTTGAGAACAAACTGCACAATAACATTAGACAAGGATAAAAGAGGAAAAAGAACATAACATCTTACAGAAAAATCTAGAAAATCTAGCACACTTTCTGAATTTCTCGATCTCCAAAACCCGATATTCGATTTAGGTTGCTTATCCCATTAGACTTACTACCACTAAACCCGATAAGAGTGCTGCGTCAATGAAACATTCTTCTGCTGATTTCAAATAAGATAATACTGTGGCATTCCCAAAGCTAATACATACAACTAAATCAGGCACTAAAATCAGCCATTTCGATCTATTCCGGCTCGTTGCTTAATAACTGAGCGCTATGCAAAAACAGACCTTAATGGTGCAGTAGCTGTGAATGTAGTACGTGCCGCCTTTGTGCACCCGGGACTACGCAAATTGCCCCCCTAACACCCGACACCGAAAGTCGATATCGGAGTTCCTCAAATAGCTTCCATGTCGTCGATTGGGAATTTTTTCCTGAAACGGCGAAAAATTTCCGGCTACGCCATTGACCTAATAAGTCCTAAATCCTGGAATAGGCAAGGCAATCAAATCCGTCATCTGGCGAGGCCCAACACCTGAACCTCGTTCCGTTCTCCAAGTTTTCTTAATTTAAAACCAATTCGAAAAACTCCCGGCCCACTTAAAAAGATATAACTGCCTACAGCGATGACACAATTTCTCATTCTTGGCGATACCCATATGGAATAAATTTTGAAAATATTTTTACTACGATTTGGTATCATACTTCAAATGAATATATATCATATAAGCATATCGGCAAAGACCAAAGCCTTTACTTAACAATAAATAAAAACTATAGATAAAACAAATAATCAAGAATTTCCCTTAGTTCAGGAAATGGCAACATCACGTCAGTCTTTTTTTAATAGTTCCGTGCGTTCAAATTAGTGATGAATAGATGACGTGGTGTCTTTTCAGCATAAGAACAGGGTTGCCACACTTTCCGATTTTTCATTAGGTTTTGTTGAAAACGAGTTTTTTTTGCTTACACAATTCGTAATGACTGTACCTAGTTCTGCATAAAATAATATATACATATGTATATACCAAAAAATCACTCATATCTTTTATCATATTCATTCGTTTCTTGAACATATCGCATAGTTGCTTTTTTTTGCATTTCCATACATTTTTATATATATGAAATTTCAGGATATTTCTTTAATTTACAGATGATATTTCCGCCAACGAACCTCTCATTTTTAACCTTTGCCAATTGCTTCACCTCTCATTGTTGTTTTCAGATTTCGTATGATTTAGCAAATAACAGGAATGCTGGCATTTTTGTCGAAAAATCTTTTGTTATATGAATTTTGCTACTTACTGGCTAAGGGCTCTATCGGTACTCCCAGGTCCAGAATCGTGATGTCGCCGCTCTTTGTGCATAATCCCCATTAGTTTGAGCCACGCGTTGTTTTTCCCCCCGTGGCTCCCCATCCCACTCTGCCACATCGTCATGGTTGCAGCTCATTACCCCGCACTCCCCTACGTCGCAAAAAATAGGCCCGAAATAGCTCGGGTTTCCACTAAATTCGTTTTGGTACCATAGACGAGTTTTTCCGCATTTGTGCCCTGAAAATTCATATTTCTATTTGAAAATCTGATAAGCGTTAAAAAGTAATGTTGGCCGAGTGAAGGAATGTAAAGTGAAATTTATGGCTAGAATGTGGTGTGTTGGCAAAAAAGCTAATAGTAAATTTTCTTGTTTGTCACTATTGACGGCAACTTGTGTAAAGTTGTTCTTGACTCACCTTTCGTTTAAATTTACGTAAATTACGTAAAATTTTGAAGATCCAATCGTCGCTAGCACTACTTTTTCTAAATTGGAAGAATTCCGGAATTATTGTACACTTTTCCAAGGAGCGATATAAATACACACTATACCGGGCCGTTTTATTCCGATTTAATTAACCCTAAAGAGAGGAGGAATCGATTTTCCTCACACGTTTATAATACATATAATACTACTTTTAAATGCAAAACGTTTGCAGATTGATTATTAACTTGAGCAAAAATGTGCTAACGCGAATTTCATGTTATTTATTTATTGCGAATATTGGCCTTTAAAACTATAAAAAAAGAGCGATGTTTTTACTCCGGAAATTGGGTAAAATTCTCACTATTTCTCAGCCTTATTCTCAACTGTCAATTTAGTTTCTTCTTTTTTTTGACTGTTTTTTAAACGGTTTTGGCATTATTGACGTCTCCTTTACGCACTCTACGGTTCAAATCTCGTCAAATCACCAGCCAAATAAACAAGGTTGTATCACAAGAAAGCTGAGAAACTTAATGAAATTAAAAATAAACAAAAAGGATAAATCCTCGTAATATGGCAATAAATAATTAAGACAAACAATTGTCTCCCTCAAAAAAAGAGTTCACTTTCTTGTGATACCACAACCCTGTTGGCAGAATGCTTCTTTCCTACCGAATAAATCTCGTTCCATCTCTATCGCACTCACGAGCCGTCCCGTAAGCGACCTCTCGCTCGTTCATATCGCAGTTGCGTTTCCGCCAACAGGTGTCCAGGGACGTTGGCGTCGCGGCGCGGCTTGCGGCGGACGTCGTGTCGGCGATGCGACTGGACTCGAGCGTCGGGACACTGCCACCGGTGGCGGCAAGGCGTCTGCGTCGACCAATGCGGCGTCGGGGCCAAAGGGCAGTGTTGACAAGTCGAAATTTTCCCTCTGGACTTTTTAAGTAAAATTGTACTTGCCAATTGAAAAGTAAATAAGAAAAGAAAAGTATATCTAATAAAACTGTACCCATTTAACAATTTTCTATAATATTAAATGCAATAAATTTCAGGTTATAAAGGAGGCAGAATTTCAATTAAAACTCCTCGTAAATTTAGGACTTACGTCAAGACACCCGCATCACCTTACTGGTGAACTTTATGAAATGATAAAGCATCCCCGCGTAATTTCAGCCTTGGTTGAGGAACATAAACCTTATGGCTCTGTCTAATTTTATCGTCCAAAAACACACGATTAATGAAAAGTTAGAATGGGACTGGTTTTGAGTCGTCGCAGTTTCAAAACTGGCTATAGTTTTTGATATGCTTTGTCGTAAATAAAATAAAAGGATTAGATCTTGACGCAGTCCCATGGACGAACGGGGGGTTCCCAACCCTCGTTTCCCCAAACAATAATTTAGAAGATGCGGCAGCGCTTCTGCATTGTTTTCGTTGCCTGGAAGTCTGGCTCCGGCATTGCGATCCAGAATTGCACGCAACCATGTCGTCCTGTCTCTCACTTTTTACTGAGACTATGAATCGTATGTGAATTATTCAAATAATAATTTTAGTCTCCGAACTCGTTAATTTTCTTGTTCCTTAGTTTCTAAAATTTGAGTTATCTATTGATCCAATAATATTTAAGTATAAAAATTCAGGAGCGTTCAGAAACTGAAAGGGATAGAACGTGGATATAATTCAATTTATGATTTCACAGACTTTTTTCTATGTTGTAATTTTGTTAAATTGTGGAAATTTCCAAATTTAAATAAGTTACTAAATAAGTAATTACCTCTAGGGAATTCATAAATACCCAGAAAAATAGATAAATAATTTAAAAATCCCAAAAGTCCCCTCAAATTTCCAAAGATGTGTCTATCCTAACAAAGATACATCTAAAAATGTTAAATTTTTTTAGGGAGTTTAAAAAGTTACTGATCAATTTTAAGAATGTCAAGATTAAGCTAGGGATGACCTCGAAGTTATCGAAATTCTAGAAAGTTTGCTATTTTTTGGTAATAATCTGAATAGCCAAATTATTCAAATTTAATATTCCATTTTTTGAATAATGAAAAATGTATTAAATTGAAATTGATGAAAAGAATTGAAAAAAATTGATATTTTAAATTCGCTTAACAACGTATGTGTTCAAAGCATGATAGAAGAGTAACAGATATCCGGCGGTTGCGATACCATTAAATTAGACCGATCTGACCTAAGGACTTTAAAATCGATAAAGTCGCTGATATTTCCGAGATTTAAAGTGCCTCTGTTCTAAAATTTATGTAGACGATTAATCTATTATTTTTTTATTGTAATTACTCCACGAGTTTCCGAGATTGCAGCTCAAAGTCTGTATGAAAAAATATTACGAAACGAGAACATTTTGAAACATTTTTAATGCTTTTTCTTTTGCATTTGGCCTAATTGATTGACACAGATTGCCTATTGATCTTGGGTTGAATTACACAACTTCTACTCTCGGTTCTACTGGATTTATAAAATTAGTTTTAAAAGTGTTTATGTATTTAAGTATATGTATGTACGTACTCGAGTGTTCTTAACTATCGGGTCCTAAAGTTTACTAACCATATCAGGCTTTTTTTTAAATATTTCTAGAATTAACTAGATTACTATGTCAACTCTGGGTTTTTGGTTTACTACAGATTCAAAATACTTTAGAGCTGGCTAACCTGAGATAAGTTTCTACGAGAGTGAGATATAGTTTGAAAGCAATCATACCGATGGTGAAGTGCACTCTTTGTTGAGTATTTTATAGATTAATACTTAATAAACTTAACTTAGTACTTAATATCGTATGTTTGCGCTACATCATCAATATTATAGTTTGAAACAAAGGTTCTCAACATAATTGAAAGATTGATTGATTTACCTGGTAAGAAATATAAACCTTGATGTTATAGAAGACATCATAGTTTTTCTAGGATAGTATAGACGAGTTTTATCTTATATTTACAAACGCACAATAGTCTAAGATATATATTAAACAGATACACAAAAAAGAACCCACATCTCAAACACTAAAGGGTTTAGTGGGTCCTATCAAAGAATGTCTTTGATGCTCGAATAATCAAGATTGATCCTCATTTCCAGGCACAGCAATTAATATTTCAATTATTTATGGCATGTTAGTTCTATGATAATATGGCTAGATGTTCAAAGGTGGAATCTATATATCTATCTCCATTTGTTACTTGTATTTATCCATATGAATTTGTCTATTATCACAGAGGGTCATGAGGACTAGAACTATATAGATTTAAATATTTTGACAAGACGAGAAGAGGAAAGTGAAAAAAAGTCAGAAGATATAAAAAAATTGCACAGAAAATCGTGATAAAACTCGAAGAAACGCGCAATGAGTATGAAATGTAGAGTTTTATTTTTATTATAGTGACTACAGTTAGTCCATAGAACAAGATAGGCGCGGCTGAGATTTTAATATTAATCGCCGAAGAAACAGTGATTGACAATGATGTTACACATTACATTTCATAGTCAATAGGTATTCCCATTTTCTTGCCAAAGTTGTATGTGTCTACTTTTTTATCATAATTCAAGGGTTTTTCTGATTTAATGACATGTGCGAAACATAAACTATTCTACATTGAACGAGTAATTCAAGTTTCAAGAATTGAGCGGCTAGTGGACCAAAAAACTTTAGGTTAAAAAAGGGAGGACTAACCCCAGAAAATTAACAAAGATTATTAAAACCTTATTGTGCATATTTTAAATACTAGTGTGTATATATAATAAAACTTCAATTTAAAATATCAATTAAAAAACTGCTTCAGTTCTGAAACAGAATTTGAAATAAATTTGCAACTCTAAGTTCTGTATCTGAATAACGAAGCGCTTGCGACAGCATGTTTAAATGAAGAATCAGCTTAATTTAACCTAAGAAGTTACTGAAGAAAATATTTGCACTCCATTTTCAGCCACAGTATCAAAATGAGTAGGTAGATAGACAAATTAGTGTTTTGCAAATTTGAGTTGGTTCTATGAAACCACAGATACATAAGTTCTATCTAAAACTCATTATACAATGTTCTTCAATGTTTTTGACAAATTCCTATGATCAATAATTTATAAAAGAAATTGGATAATCTAAAACGAACTTTAAACCCAATTTTATTTAAAAATAATGTTGCTCTTTACAACAAAATTTATTTAGTTTAGATAGTTAAAATTCTTCAACAAAATCACAGAAGTTTGAATAGCCCAAAACTTAAATTTCAAAGAGAAACTTGTCTGAAAATGCAAATGGCAAATGAAAACAATTCCTACAGAGTTGCACAATCGAAGCAGGCCTGCTTAATTTCCATGACTTCGACCTGCAACACGCAATTAATATTAGACAAAAACACCGAAATCGCATGTTTTGCATTAAAATTTTCCAGTTCCATGATGCAGATAATTAATTGCTACACTTTCGAATGTCGGAGTGTGCATTTGCGTAGCTTTAGGCCTTCGGTATCGTGATTTACAAGTTATACCAATAAATTGAGACCGAAGTTAAATCAATACACCCCGGTATTGTACTGCAATACAAAGGGATATTGTTGTATTTGAAAACTATTAAAATATTAAATTTGCCGCGGAGGCTATGGTGCCATCTACAAGCGGATGAAAGATGTCGTTACAGAAAACTGTTACGATTAATCGCGAGAGAGGTAATGCTAAAAACAGATGTGTTCTCTTCGTTATGCGTTGTTATGATTGGTGGTTGATGGCCGACTGACGTGTGACTATAGATTGGCACTGGATTGTACTGTCAATTGAGTTCTGTCTTCCTTGAAGGATATGATCTTGGTTTAGACTATTTTAATATTTCTTTAGTTAGTTTCTCAAAATTAAATCGTTTTAAATTACAATTTTACATAAAAAAACCTTTAACATAAAAGTATTACGTATATTTACGGGATATAAAGTGTTGTGTAATCGCTTAAGAAAAGTGAAAAACTATGGAAGTAATGGAAGTTGAAACAGGTTAATACACAAGAGAATTTTTAATATTTAATAATGAAATTGACCATTTAACTATATAGAAAACATTTTTATATTGTCCCTTATCTAGAATTTATATTAATAGCCCTTAAGTTTGAGTAAGAATACGATAACAATTTAGAGGCTTATGATCCTTCAATTTGAGATGGCAGCCACCCAAAATGCCTCGACAAATCTATTTACAAATCCTGTTTAAAATAAAATGAATTTCAATATCTGCCCTCATAACAAAATAGCCAAATCACCACTGAGTGGCATCTTTGGATACACTCATATGTTTATATTGAATTCAAACCCAACTTCTGTCATCACTTATTTATAACCCCATCATTAAATATTTTTGGAATTTCAGAAGGATTGGACTTAAATGAGTCCAAATCACCATCACACTCCAAATCTTCCCCATCAGAGCAAATGTATTTAGTTACAGCCCTTCGTCAACGTCACTCCAGAAGTAGATCTAACAGCAATGCTAGCCATCGTTCACGATCGAGAAGCCAATCAGCCCACAGCCCAGCCAGCAATAGATCTAGATCAAGAAGTGCTTCTGCCACTAGTGTAGCAAGCAAACACAGCCACAAATCAAGGTCTAGATCTCGCAGTAGGTCAGCTGAGAGCATAGCAAGTGAGAAAAACAAAAACTCTAGATCTGGAAGTGTTGCCAGCAAAAAAAACAGTCATAGTAAGACGTCCAGATCAAGATCTCATAGTGGATCAGCTTGTAACTCTAGATCACGAAGTGGATCGGCAAGAAGCAGTGCTAGTAATCGCAGTAAAAAATCAAGATCAAGATCTAGGAGTCATTCTAAAAGCCCTCATAGTAGGAAATCAAAATCACCGAAAAGCCCCAGATCTCGATCACACAGTGATTCTGCAAAAAGCAATAGAAAGTCGAGATCTCGCAGTATATCAAACAAAAGTAGATCATGCTCTAGAAGTGGTTCCCCTAAAAGTGTCACCAGTAGAAAATCAAGGTCCAAAAGCAAATCAAAAACTAGATCACGCTCTAGAAGCAGATCAGCAAAAAGTACTGCCAGCAGGAAGTCTAGGTCCCGCTCCAGAAGTGGTTCTCCTAAAAGTGTGACTAGTAGGAAATCAAGATCCAGAAGCAAATCAAAAAGTAGATCACGTTCAAGGAGTGCATCAGCAAAAAGTGTTGGCAGCAGAAAGTCTAGATCACGGTCCAGAAGTGAATCTCCCAAAAGTGTCGCCAGTAGGGCATCAAGATCTAGAAGTAAATCGAAAAGTAGATCGCACTCAAGAAGTGTTTCAAGCAGGAGATCACGATCCAGAAGTCGTTCCCGCAGTGTGTCAGCAGCCAGCCGAAAATCAGGTTCTAGAAGTCGGTCACGAAGTGGGTCGGAAAGCCGTAAATCGAGATCAAGATCTCGTAGTGGATCACCTAGAAGCGCATCACACTCTAGAAGCAGGTCTGGCTCAGTAAAATCACGGTCCAGATCTCGATCTGGTTCGGTTAGATCCAGATCATTCTCTGGATCCAGAAAATCCCGGTAAATTTTGTATAATTTTTGAAAAAAATTGAATAATTATTCACTCATATTTGAATGTAGATCTCGATCTAGGTCAGGATCAAAGTCTGACAATAAAGACACAGCCTCTCGAAAAAGACTTTTGGATTCAGATTCTGACCCAGACGAGTCAGGACCTAAATCTAAGGTTCAAAAAATTGAGGATAGTGACAATGAGGAGGAGCAGGCAGGGCCTTCTGGGCAACAAGTTTCAGAGGAGCAGCAAGCTGAAGCCCCAGCAGCTCCTGCTGAGGATGATTATGATTCAGATGAAGGCATTACTCCCAATGCGTAAGTAGTAGAAGATAATTAAATAATATTTTAATTATTATGTATTTTTAATTAATATGAAAATATAGGCAAAGCAGCGAAGGTATGTCTGATTTCGATCTTATGCTTCAAAGAAAGAAAGAAGAGCAAAACAAGAGAAGGAAACGAAAGGACATAGATATAATAAATGACAATGACGATATCATAGCACAGCTACTTGCAGACATGAAATATGCTGCAGAAGTATAATGAAAATATCTATATAAAAACGCCTTAAATAATCCATATATTTTATTTAGGATGACCGTAGATTGAACCAGGAACATAAACCTGCGACCAAAAAGATTGCAATGTTGGGCAAAGTAATGTCTCAACTGAAAAAACATGATTTACAATTGGCCTTTATTGAGCACAATGTTTTGAACGTGCTTACTGATTGGTTGGCCCCCATGCCAGACAGATCTATGCCTTCCCTACAAGTTAGGGAGAGCATCTTAAAATTGCTCTCAGATGTAAGTTTATTTTCTTGTTATTTTAGCAATTTCTAAAATATTTTATTGGATTGCCTCAGTTCCCACCAGTGGATCAGCAAACTCTGAAACACTCTGGTATTGGCAAGGCTGTAATGTATCTTTACAAGCACCCTAAAGAAACCAAGGAAAACAAAGAGAAAGCTGGAAGACTTATCAGCGAGTGGGCTAGGCCCATCTTCAACTTGTCTACAGACTTCAAAGGTGAAGAGGTTTTTGAAGTTTTACTACAATTGTTTTTATAATAAATTATCTTTAGCTTTAAGTAAAGAAGAACGTCTTCAGCGGGATATCGAACAAATGGGCACTAAGAGACGTAGAAGTGAAGAACAAACAGAAAAGGAACAAAGGGAACTAACTAAAGCCTTGAAGGCCGATGGAAAGTAAGTTATTCCCACATTAAATTGTTGTGTACTTGTTTAATAACCTCTCTTTTTAATTAAGACCTTTGAGACCTGGCGATAAAGGTTGGGTTGCTCGTGCTAGAGTGCCAGTTCCCTCAAGCAAAGATTACCTAGTAAGGCCAAAATGGACCTCTGAGGTGGATATTAGCAGGGTAAGTCCGGCTATTTTCATTTATAATGAACCGTTTTATTCATGTTTCTTTATGCAGCAAACAAAAAAAGGATTGAACCGATTTGAGAAGCACTACAAAAACTTCCTGGATGGCAAGAGACTGAAGCAAAATAGGAGGGCTGTGGAAATATCTATCGAGGGCAGGAATATGGCTCTATAAAAGGCGTTAACTGTTCTGTTTTTAAACAGTGTTTGCAGATAAATTAAGATTGCTGTTTATAGCTTTTGCAATACTTCAATTTGCTGTATGTATATGTTAGAATTTAAAAATTCCAATATATAAGGTGACTCTTTAAAAATACCTTTGGTACATTATATAATAATTGTGTTCAAAATCTAGAAAATTTTCAGTGAAACACCCTGTGTAAAACTTAAGGTTACACATTTCTTTACATTTATTGATAATTATAAAAATATAATATCTATTCATATAGTAAAATAAATTTCAATTCAAATATTTCTTAGGTTTTTTTATTCGTGATGACACGATCAAAAGTAGGTATCCCAAGATTGATATATTTAAATATTACCAACTTATAGAAAACAAAAAAGGTTAAAATGTAACATGATGTTGACCTAAAAATACCTTGATGTGCTTTACTCTCATTTGCGTCTTCAGCCATCATAGAGAAGTCATCTATTGCCTATACAATCTATATTTATGTTATTGGTCTACAAATAAAGTGGCAATCGGTAAGTTTAGAGTAGAAAAAACCCTCTAAAAAGGAAGATAGTTATTTTTTGATACCATGCTGACTTAAAATTTAGTAACCGTTTGAATGGAACAAAGCATTACTACTTATAGCTGATAATCTGCAATGTCTGAGTAAAATTAATAAAACTCATAAAAATAGTGGCGTATCAAAAGTCCGTCTCATATTTGATGGTATTAAAAACGCATATTTTCGACATTAGGAGAGTTCCTATTGTTTCTAGTTTCGTCAAATATTTCGCTATTGTCATTGCTACATAACAGTGGCGCCTGCCGAGCTCTGGAAAGAACAGAGAAAAACCGCTATTGTTCCCGAAAAATTTGAACTTCAAATGGAGAAATAGACGACTATCCCAGTACTTATCGTAGCGGAAGAGGATATTATTAATATATATCATTTAACTAGACATCAAGATCCTTATTGCAGCTTAGTGGCGCCAAAAATGCTGATGTCCTGCAACGAATACGGCTTCACCGTGACACTGGCCTGCTTGTTTCGCATGGGCGCCTCTTGACTGCAACTACCAGGAAATCAGGGAAAAAATAAGTGAAAATTCTTTGACTATAAGGAAACACAAGGATAAAGGGAAGGCGGAGTAGGTGAATCTCAAAGCTACGGATTATTGTACCTGCGGAGAGGTTCTGGTTTCTGTAGGACAACAATTCCAGCGGCAGGTATATTTGTGATGCTGAGTGTCGAGACAACTCGTAATTTGTTGGTCTAGTCTAATCGGCAATAATAAGCAGCTATTCAATTTGGAGCCTTCGCAATAAAAAACGATTAAGTCCAATTATTAGCGGACATAAATATTGTTTAGCGATACATTTTACTAAGAATTCTAGTACTACTGCACCCATTCATTAACCTACATTTTACTTTGTATTTTGATGTGATGAATTTTATAGGCTTTTTCAACGGGTTCAAAAACTACCCTTACTACCCCGTTCTCTATCAAAATGAGAAAAAACGCCCCTGCAAATGATAGCAACAACAATATGGCTGTCAATTTTCCAGTATACACAACTTTCGATAGTATTCAGATCACCGAGTTTTCTGATCCCAATAATAAAACTTTTATTCTGAAGTCTGTTATCTGAGAGTAATGTTTAAAAGAAATAATTTAAATTATTTCATCCAAGAATTGGAAAGAAGAACGAAAGCGTAACAAAAAAAACAACTTGGAATTGTAAGTACAGGCGCCCGAAAGACCTCCTTTGCCCAAGCCCATACCAAAAAAAAAAAAAAATGGTTGGCAATTAATGACCCATTAACTTACTTTTTCATGGTAGAAATAGCCGATTATAGAAAGCTCTATAGATAAAGGAAGAACAATTGTTATTTGCATATCTACGATAACATGACGGCGGTAATTAAAGCAACGCAACAAAAATGTCTGAATAACAAAGGAAGTTTCTTATAATATAATAGTTGTTGATGTTAATGTGAATAGGATAAAAGGTTTTCTGCGGGTTAAATATCCGGAAGGTCAGAGAGTCGCGAATCCGGGACATAAATGAATTAGTTTAAATGGGTTTTCAATACTTTTTGAGATTATTTAGTAAGTCTAAATTGGCTTTTCAGCGAATTCCAAAAAAAATATATTTTTCATTTTAGATGAAAACTCAAAGTGTTCTTCCAGATGCCGGAAGGGATAATGCCGGAGTAAAGCAAAGAACAAAGGCAGCAAAGGTGGGAATGCAGGCAAAGACAAAGGGAAACATAAATTTGTTTTATAAAACATCATTTAAAATCAATTATTTTTCAATAATCAATATTAAAGTAAAATAAATCAATTTGCTTTTATAATTTTTTTGTGTTTTCCAATTAATCACATTTATAGGTTTTAATATTTTTTATTACGTCCTCTCAGAAAACTGGTTTTCACGTTTTGCAAAATTATTTTATACTAAAACACAAACGCAAGCACAAAGTAGCGTAGTAGTGGCCGCTATCTACTAATTTATTACACTGTTTCTAAAACGTATGTGTATTTAGATGAATAACTAATATTGACGAAACTTATTTAACATTTTCACATTTATTTAGCATTAACTTATTGCAAAAGTCCCAATTGTGCGATTTCAATTTGAAATAGTATTGGGCGATGTTGCGAAAAGCATCAACACTGGTGGTTTGTTATCTAGTAATCCAAAAGGCGTAATGAAAATTCTCCCCCAAATAGGGTGGTTCATATTCGGGGGATGCTATATTTAACAGTGCATACCTTCCGGAGGCATTCTGCAACAAAGAAACATCGATCTCCACTTTATCCATGGGATCCAATGCCCCGTAGGAGAAAAAGAAAATTTTCATTCAGAAAAAGACTCTCCCTCCATCTCGCCACTAATCTGCCAAGTAAGAGAGCTTGTGATGCTTTCTAGCAGTCCTACAAACTGGGGAGGTCCTGTCCAACACACTCCCTTTGGATAGGCCTCCCCGAGGAAGTGCGTTTTTCCAAAGAGTTAATTATAGATGTTCAAAATTAAAGACTAGCTTATTATCTCAAATGTGCAATCTTTATGACAAAAAATTTTCTTTCTCAAGATTAAGAAATTTGCAGAAAGCCTATGGTTTAGTATAGAAAGGCCCAAAGGTCATATTCTCGAATTTGTGAAGCTTATGGGCTCCATAGAAATGACATCAAAATCAAGTTAATGCATTTTATTTATTAAGGTTGCAAAATTACCAAATTAGACTGTCTGTGTGTTATGTCGCAGATTTTGTAATGCGATGAGTAGGGAAATGACGTTTAAATTACATACTTATAAAAATAACTACATCATACCTCAAGATCATTTTTAAATTCTAGAGTAAATAAACACCAGTGTGAAAAGTTCATATAACATGAATCTGAAAGATAAACTGAGGAATCAACCAACCAAAAAAAACCATACCAGAGTTTACCACAAGATATCAAATAAAAATAGATATGTAACTCAAAATATTGGCAATAATAAATAATACCTACACAATCAAAGATGAAAATTCTGTAACTTTAATTAAGTACACCATGAAATTAAAAATTCTTAAATTAGGAGAAAAACTAGAAATGTTCAAATTCGAGGAAAAACAATAGAAACATTAAAAACTCAGCAGGGGGTACGTGTCATTTTGCCGTGAAACCCAGTTTGCATTCTTTTAGCCAAAATAAAGACTCTTTGCTCATGATATGAACTCTTTAAGAGAGAAAGAAAGAGAGAGAGAGAGAATTCGGGACCCATGCAAAGAAAAGTACTAAATAAATATTTTTTGATGAAGTGGACATAAGTAAGACTTAATGTAACTTAATATTTGACAACTTGTTTAAATACCTAACTATTCTTGGAGGCCTTATCCAATCAGTAACACGCTTGTGGATAAACCCAAAGCGACATTTTAATTAAGCCAAGATTCTTTGAATTGCTCCCTAAAAATAGGCTATAATTTCCGAAACATAGAGTAGAAATTGCCGATATTACATCAGCCGCGATGCTACAAGTCATTGCAGAGGCTTGTGTCATGCGCATTTTCGTTTGCCTACCAAGGTGTACCTACGTATGTGACGTCACATTCGAAGCCTACACGGTGGCGGCAACGTAAATATATACAGACAGGCGATAAGAGCGTCATATAGATTTCCAGTCCGTATTCGAGCCTTGGAAGCTAAAGTTGCTTGATGCCGGTATCGGTTTTGGTTAACACGTGGCGGCGCGATATCAGAGTACCAAGTTACATTAGCACATAAGGGTGGTTCTTCTGGTTTTAGTACCAGAAAAGAAAGTGAGAATTTTTGTCGCTGGTAAGTTAGCAATATGAAGAAATTTATTTTGCTTTTAAAGTAATTTAAGGAAACAGTCTATGGGGTGGCGCGGTGGCAATATATCATATTTCTGTATCCAAAAATTTATTAAAACTTGAAAAATTAAAAGTCTTGGAAAAGAGTGCAGAGGGAATCCCAAAGGTGCCCACATGGCAATAATATAAATGATGCAATAGTGACACCATGTAGCGTCATCGAAGGCAATACATTTTTTGGTCTTTATTTAATATAACTGCTTGATTAAACACACAATTAAGAATATAATTATGGACAACCCTGTAAATTGTATAAAATAAAAAAATATTACTTAATAAGAAACTTAATTACAATATGTCTTGAGGTTTAGGGATGAAGTGCTATTAGCATTGAAGTAGGCATGATTTCAATGGGATACGACTTAAGTTTATGAAGGTGTGAAAAGTCTAAAACATAATTACTGGTCAAATAAAGATTATTATAAGATAAAACATATGGATAGTTTATGAGAAATGTCCCTAATCACCCAGAAATCATTATTTGCTCCAAATTCCTCATAACGTTTCTTTTCCTATTTACATGCCTATTATTTCTGGAAAGATAACTAAATTTATAACTATTCCAACAAGACCTTCAAGACGTTCCCTGCGCTTTTAAAAATAAATTTGCATCATCGGTCCAGAATCTAGGCCTAGACTCCCAAAGATTCTATTTTATGAAGTTGCTGAGTCATTTCAGTTGAATTGACTTCACCTAATATTTTAATAAAATTTTCCTTGTGAAAATGTGTAACTGATGAAATGTAGATACATCCAGCGTAATTGAGGTAAATCGACGCATATTTAAAATAAGTATTTTTTTGGGAGCCTTGTAATGGGGCCATTGAGCTAACACTTGGCATACGTACAACTTTCCATTGTCTGTAAGCTAATTATAAATAGATGCCACATATGAATATTCTGGCGACATATTTAGGTTTTAATTACAAATTGCTTGCAAATAGTGACAAAATTCCCTTTGAAAATTAAAAACTGATTAAAAGTACAATTCAACCTTCAGATAATCTATGCTCGTATAAGAACGATTCTTATCAATTAATTTGAGTATTAAGAAAATTTTCATTTCATTTAATATAGGTATAAAATTAAAAGATTATCTAGTCACAAACATAATGACACATTTCTCAACGACACCTTTTATGCTTCAATGATTGATTGCAATAAGGCAAATCCGATAGCGCGCGAGATATTATGTTGTGGCCATTCTACGTCAAGTCAAGGTTGCAAATTTAGTACAAAAACGTGCAAAGAGCATGATGCAACTTTTAGTAGTATGGCGCCTCATCGCAATGTGAATGTCAATGATCGATAACGAACTCGTAATGGGAACCGTTAAGTAATACCTAGGGTGAATACTTAACGATCTTTCTTTATATGAGAAGCAGCAATTTAAGTACACATGATGGTTAAAGTGCCAACCTCCTAAGCTAATGAAGATTATTCAAAACATCAAAATATCCCTAGATTAGGATTTATATGGCGTAATATTAAAAAAAAATCAATAAAAGTACAAACACGTGGCAACGTTGTAACTGAGCGTGCCATTTGTAACAATGGCAGTGTATAAAGAGTTTCCGACATACTCCACCGTACTAAATGGCGTCATGTTGTCACTTATGCCCGAAGCTTTTTACGGCAAAACATTATTGTTTCGAGTCTGTCTTCTCATCTTAAAGTACCGACCGAATACTAAACAGAGAACATTACCTTCTAGATAAAGTTACAAGTATTTCCTTTTAATGTCCCATTTCCGCCCAGCATACTCATTTGCAGACAATTGAAACGTATATTTTTGCACAATAAAGAAATTTGTAAAAATTTGAGAGTAAAATATGCTCCTAGCGTCCATTGTCTTTAAACGAAAGTAGCCTCTAATTTTCAAATAAAAAAAAATGTAGTAATCACTTTGGCATTAGACATGCACATTCAGCAAGTTTTTTAAAATATTTTAACAAACGGAATGAAAAATGAATTTGTAGATTAATGGAGAGATCAATCATAAACCAAATTTGCTTTCAACTAATTCGAGATGGGACATCACGTTAAAAAGAAATCCGTTAATGGCGCCCTCTAAAGAATAATTACTAATTATTGTCTTGTTTTGACCTTGTAAAATAAAAATGAGCTAAAAAATAAACTAAATGTACGAGCTGCAACATGCTAAATTACCATGCACACAATTTCATTGTTTACGATGTTAATGTGTACTAAGATTCTGAATATTATAGTAACACATATATCACAGAAACTTTGGCAAGATTTCCACACCTAAATATCTACACTTGTAGGTGTTATGATGATATTGTGAGGGGAAAATTGTACTATATTTTGTACAATTAATTCAGATAAATGAGTCGTCAAAAATTTTCGATATCTACTAAACGCTTTTTTTCCTTATCTTTTCCGATGAACAAATAAATCACTATTGGCCAGTACATTAAATTAATTCTAGACTTTCTTTACTACCAATACTATCAACAGTACACCTTCTCTGCCTGTCACAACCCTAATGTAGCATGTAATTGGAAATAGTGAATAAGGGATTTTTGAGTGGCCTCGGTTTCATTGGATAACGGAGATTCCGTTGTTCGAGGTCGTTGCATTTCATTTTATGACACTGGCAAGCAGAAACGCGCCTATAATATATAGGTGCAAAGTGAGAAGTATTGCTGTTTATCAGCTAACAAATAACACCATTTCGTATGTATAAAGTGACATTTTATTTTTTTCGCCCCTTGGGCACCAAATTATAAACATACAATGGTGTCTTTAATAGAAAATTTTAGGACGCCACTGTTAAGGTCCCCCCTCGGTGCAATCCGTGCCGTATCGGTGAATCGACCGTAACCGGAACCCGTGAACGACCTCCAGGCAAGCAAACACTCAGTAGTTTCACGTCGCAGACCAGCCAAACATGAGCGGTCGTTTTATAAATTCCATTGGTGTCATTTAATACAAAATGTCTATAAACGTGGAGTTAATGATAAACCTGGTTGAAAACAAGCCGATAATATGGGACAAATCGTTAGAGATGTACAAGAGCAAGGGAGCCAAAGAGGACGCGTGGAAAGAGATTTGCTGTATGTTGAACGACGAGTTTGAAGAGATGGAACATTTGGACCAGGATGATTATAGTAAGAATATGTAACTAAATACATATACTAAATTCAGATTTGAAGTGTCCATGATGTAAACGTAAGCACGTGACCAATTAGTCGGCCGCAACTCAACCACACTTTTTTTTACAACATAGACATTTGAAATACGATTGACCAAGCACCTCTGGGTGATTGAACATCTAGCACTGTTTTGCAGTAAAATTAGTTATCAAGAAATGGACCCAAGTGCGCGACTCCTGGATGAAATCCATGAAAAAATATACACGTTCTCGACCATACATCTATCACAACCAAATGTCCTTCCTGGAGAAAATCATGGACACCCCCTCATCGGCCAACGATGACAGTTCGGAGCCTTGTATTATAAAGGAAGAAATCACAGAGGATGAACACATAATTATTGAACAACCTGAAACTGTGGCCGCAACATCTAGCATTTCAGAAATAAGAAAAAGAAAGCGTATGGATGCTGTAGAGGATGTAGGCAATACCAAAGTGTTTAAGTATATAGATCATCAGCTAGTCGATTCTGAGGAGAACAGACATTTGTCGTTTTTCAAAAGCTTGTTACCGTCATTAGCACTATTTGATGACGACCTAACATTGGAATTTCAAGGAGGAGTTATTAGACTGCTGCAGGAGATCAAGAGGGCCAGATATAGCCAATGAGTTATATTTTAAGGAAAATTTATAACTAAGCACAACATCACTAGAATTACTAATGCAGTGCGATAAAAATTATCGATTATGCCAATTCAGTATTACATATTTATCTAATGAGTTTCACATTTAAAATGTTTATCTTAACTGATGAGGTTTCAAATCTAGATATGACTTGTTATTTAGTCGTATGTACATAAATATGTGTACATACGTGCGTAAATTTAAAGATAATATACAATTCAGAAGTGCACTTAAACTGACTGTTATTGTTTTTATAACCAGAATATACCACGTGGTTCAAGATTAAAAAAATCAAATGGTCGCTTACCAGAATTGCAACTGCAGTATTTGTCAAATGTTTCCGTTTTTAGTAACTAGTCTTGTGGCAAGCAAAAAACTTACCTATACCAAAATGAAAAATGCAGATATTTAAGAATAATTGTATGTTAAAAGTCTCACCACGCCTTATAGCTGCAACTCCTCAGCCTCGTGCTACAGCATTTTCTTGTTTTTTCTTCTGGTATATAATTTCATCAAAACCATCGTTTTCGTATCATCTCATAACTTGAATAGAGCGACGTATTTGATCTTGTCTTAAAGGATAGACATTTCCCAAAGACCATCTTTCAGGACTCCCTGTATGTTAATGACGTTTGAATTATGATGCAATTTAATATCTCACGGAAAAGGGATTTTTAGATGGACCCCCCGACATTAAAAGAGGATAAAAACGTGTCGGGTTTTTCCCTTCAGACTTGGACTTGATAACCTTGCCAGCAAGGTAATCTCCATAGAAAAGACGAAATTAAAGCAGAGCATTGGTCAATTTCTTTATTTCTATGAAAATGAACATGCTGGTAAAGTTACCTGGAAATTTGAAAAAATTGTGCTTAATCATACTAATGGAATGCCCTTAATTAGGATACAAACTAGAAAGCCGGACCTCAGAGACTCATTAAAAAGTGCTTTTCCTTTCCTTTTCTGGCGAATTATACACATATAGGAAAAAAACAAACTTTTTTATAATTACACTATATTGAAAACCTGATTTAAATATAAAAAGTATACTGCAACGAATGTTAGGTCGTAGGATTGGACTGAATTTGGTTTGATTATTGATAAAATTGAATATGGGTCCTAAGATTGTTGCCCAACGTATGCCTCGAAATTTAATATAGTATATACATACGTACATACATATGATATAGATAAATCAACCAAAGCAAATTTTTCCCCCATTTATTGCGTTTACTTGGAATGTATCGTTTGAAGAAGCATCTTCCAAACGCCTCAAACTTTCATCAGTAGTTACGTTGACTTTATTTATATACATTTTCTTGTAGTTTTCAACAAAAAGATTTTACAGTTGCGACATTTTAAGGAAAAAACTAAATTTTGGGATTTAGTTCTTCAGGAAACGATCTGGGGATTTATATTTCACCCATCTGACAACACTGGCTACGTTTTGCAGAGTGTTGTCGATTGGTTTTCCAAGCGTCGGGTTTAAGAGACCAGGCGCCCTCCCTGCAGACTTAAGAGTCAATACATCGATTTCCTGTAAACGTTACCAACAATACAGTTTTCATAAAATTGGCCATTGCCCTGCCCTGATTAAGTATTTCTATAGAAATTACCTCGTTGGACAGTTGTTTTGATTTCGTCGTTTCTGTGCAACATGATCTTGCTGCCAAATTTACCTAGACATTCACAATTGTCGAGAATATGCCGGAATGCATTCGGCTAGTCCACCGCTCAAATGAATGGAAAATAAACACTTTGAACGACTCAACCTCAACGACTGTAAACGCATCCCAAATCTTTAGCAAACCATGCCTTAGAGACAGATTTAGGCTGGTTTTATATTTAAATGTGTATATATGTATACATTCTACATTTCTATAAAAATTGATAGAAAGAAGATTTAAAAGTAGATTTATGGGAAAGATCATGATGCAGTTTATTTCTGGTCAGGGCATAAAATGACCGCCATTTATTAAATTATAAACTAATAATTCAAAGTATAAATAATTTTACCTGGAAACAATTTATATAGAAATAATGAAATATAAAAGTAGATCAATGGCTAGTTCATTTCTTTCCATGAAAATTACATCGCCGATTGTATATACGGCTACAGTTTGAATTATTGATTATTAGCCTTCCTTTACTTTCAATACGACCGCCATATTGCAGCCTCTGATCGATTAAAAACTATGACGTTATATTTCCACAAATCTACTTTTTTCCGATTTTCCCCAATATCAAAGAAAGAAATCAAAACTGCATTCTTTTATGAATCAACAATTCAAGAAAATTCAACCAAGAAAGTATGAAAATATACTTAAATCGGAAATCAATTTTACACAAATTCAGGGGTACGCCGCTTGGCTCGTTGCTGGCAATAACTCGTGTTTTTAATATGATTTCACATGGTTTCTCGAGGTACTAAATGGCAAATTCAATCACTTAAACTATCGCCTAATTATAAATTTCAAACAATCACTAATATTGATTAAACTAGTCTCTAAAAGATAAGCAATATTTACCTAAAATTGGAGCAGCGAAGAGTAAGGAAGACATCTTTGAAATAAAGGGTGGTCAACGAACAGAAACAATTGAATATTGAAAACAATTGAAATTAGTTATTAGCACCTCGAGCGCCGCTCAGTGGGTAAATTTTTTACAAATTTGGGAATATCTTAAATAGATGGTAGCACATGAAGAAATATCAGCTGTTATTGTAAGTGTCAAAAAAGACGTTAATAATCGTTTTATTTGTTTTAATTAATGCAAGATTAAAATAATTTAAAACATTAATTAAACTAATTAGTTCTTCGCATTACACCCTCAGAAAAAAAAAACTGTCAGAAAAAAAGCGAGTAGCTCACAGTTTTTGATGTTCACATTAAATTTTCACTAAAAAAATCTAAATTGTGTGTTAATGTCAATAGCAAAACATTAATATGAACACCCCACAGGGTAAGTTACCTTTAATATGCTTTATCCATAAACTAAATACATGTATGTACGTATTAAAATTAAGCAGGTCATTTCAGGAAAAAAAAGTGAGGTGAGAAGGTACTTAAAGGCCCCAAATAAATTTGTTCTTAAAAGTCAACTTTAATTTTCTGCTATCTTCTAATTCAAAGATACCTTTGGAAATTCAAAATATATCAAATAAAGGTATTGTAGGGTTTTATAGACTTAAAACTGGCTCAGTTTTTAACTAAAATTTAGCCTCATGAGAGTGACCTCGACATATAAAAATCCTGCCATATTAATCAGCCAACAACAAAACTGTTTTGGTAAAGAGTGCTCATCAAGGGAAAAGTTGTTAAAGTTATTTCCTGTTAAAGTTCATTTTTTGCTTGAAAATAATTCAAGTAAAGTAAGACAATTGTTCATATGTTTAATCTACAATTTTCCATGATTTAGATGATTCATTAGACATAGTTTGCTTAGTGTAGGCAGTAGACACATAATTTACCCAGTCTCATATAAGATTTATTTTGCTGATTCTACTTAAAAAACAAATTATAGCTTAATAAAATCAAAGTGATTTAAAAGTCTGCAGAAGTTGCACAATATTTAGTCATAAGTACAGTTTTGTAATAGTTAATTTCATTATATCTGATAATAGTATATGTTTTAATTACTAAATCATAAACAGATGCAATCATAGGTTGGGAAAGGTCACAAAAAATGAATGTCATGTAAAATTTGTGAATATGTAAATATATTCATTAATTTGTGTTTTCAAGTTGTTTCAAATCAATTTGCTTTTTCGTCATTAAGGTGCAGATAGCACTTGTGTAAAGCACCCCAGGTTATGCATATGTATTATTATATTATATGTATTAACCTCTTACATTATTACTTATATTACTTTCTCATGGAAATCTAAGGACAATATTAGAACTTAATTAGAATGTATGTTTACATAGAAATACAATTCCTTTGTCTGATATAACTAACCCATCAAATTGTAATTAGCTGAGACTCAAAGTCTCAGTACTGTTTAAGGTTCAAACTACCCTTATTAATGTACTTTAGTAAAGTCCATGTAGATATCATGTATATAAATAGGGTACGTCTACACAACACAGTCAGTCAGTCAGTCAAGCAGTCAAGCTCAAGTTCAACAGAAACCTTCACGACTCATCTTCACACACACTTACATAAAAGGGTCTTTACGCCTCGCTTCTGCTCTTGTATCATCGAGAAGTTAATAAAGTGTTATATTTTTGACTCACGTATAGTTTTTCCAACCCGGCACATTACACTTGAATAGGAAAGTAATTTTCATTAGGTCAATGCATTATTACTTGATATGTTAAATAATTACACTTTATATATATATACAATATATATATATGTGAGCTTTCATAAAGAAAGTCATATGGGGTTGCTTATCAACTCATTTAATGTAAATGCAAAAAACATGTTGTCTCATAATATTGTAACTTATCCTTGGGCATGTGCGGAATGTCACAGGCACCTGTGCCCCATTGTAAATTAGAAATGGACTAAACTTGTATTAGTCAAAATAGATTATTTGTGGTAAAAGATAAAAGTCTGTTTATCATCTCGCCTAAAAACATATGGAGGTGCGAATAAGATGATTAAGGGATGTCAGCGTGGGAAGAATGAGGAAGGTATGGTGACAGGCTTTTTGGAAGAAAAGCAGATGCACCCGGGGTGACTCTCACGCATCAAAAAGGGATTCATTAGATTCCCGATTCTAGAGAAATAAAGAAGTATCGCCTAAACTTGTGTTTTTGTTTCTCTACGAGTTAGGAATCTTCTGACATATATAATAATATTAAAAAAAATTAACTTAATAACTAAGTGAATATTTTACTGAGGATATTTAATGAGATGTACACTCAGGAACAAAAGTATTCATACAGTAAACTAAAAGTTGAAAATCTGCTTGATATGCTTAAAAAACCTAAACCCTAATTTCAAATATACACAAATCTTAAAATATATACATATTCGTCAAGATTTTAACCAGATAGGTCACAAAAAAATTGGTATGCTCAAATGTACATAAAAACAATTTTGTTAAAAGAACAAAAGTATTCATTCAATAAGAAAATAGTTTTTTGTACTTTCAACGCATATTTGAATGCATTTGCGAATCAAAATATTTGTCGGTTAAAAAATAATTCATACAAGGTGTGGGTGATACACGTGATAGTATGATACACGTTAATAGTATGAACTACTAGTATATTATATAAGAAATAAAGTGCTTGGTTGAGGTGATTCCGTAACCTCTTACAGACGACGACTAACTGTATACCTATATCATATGCAAAGAAGTAAACGGTACTTAGAACCCAAGAATAAAACATAACGTAGCCAGAAAAAGGAACCAGACATAAACATAAACAATCTCCCTAGACGAAAGGTAATCAATATTAAGTATTTATTACCGAAAATGGGAGACTGTTCCCATAAACCGTCTTTAATAATGTGATTTCTAACAATATTAACAACAACATTGTTTGATTTTAATCTTACTCAAACTACAATGCTAAAACTTTTAGAATACCAATTCGTTAAAAAAATTTGACAGAAAGATAGTGAAGTAGTTTATGCAGAAAAAAAGATTATTTTAAATATGTTAATAAAGGCAAAATATACGCACAAATCGCAAACGTAATTAAAAGACCACAGTCGACTATTCAAAGTATTATTGGTAAATTTAAGAAGACCCCGAAATGTTGCAAAATAAACCTCAAAGTGGTAGACCAAGAAAATTAACACCAAGGAAAGAAAGAAAAATTGTAAACATTACAAAAAAGCAGCCAACTACAAGTGCTTAAAGCATTACTTCAGACCTAAGGAGAACTGAAAATAAACTTGTCCATCCAAAAACTATAAGAAGATGCATTAGAAGAGCTGGTTTCAGTTGTAGAGTGACTACAAAAAAAACACACCTCAGCAAAATAAATGAAAAGAAAAGATTGCAGTTTGCTAAAGAATACGTGAATCGGAATTTAGATTTCTGGAACAAAGTTATTTTCTCAGACGATTTCAAATTCACATTATTTTCTTCGGAAAATCAAATAAAGGTGTGAAGAAAACAGAATACTGCACATGATACAAAGAATATACAACCCACTGTTAAGCACGGAGGACAAGGTGTGATGGTGTATGGCTGCATAGCTGCATCAGAGGTTGGGAAGTTAGTATTTATTGACTCAATCATGGACAAACATTTATATTTACAAATTTTACAAGGAAATTTGCAAAGTAGTACTAGAAAATTGAGTCTCGAAAGGTCATATTATTCTCAACAGGATAATGACCCGAATCACGCAGCCTATAATGTTCGTCAGTGAATTGCGTTCAACGTTCCGTGTATTTTAAAGACACCTCCCCAATCGCCTGATGTGAACCCAATTAAAAATATTTGGCACGAACTGGAATTAAGGGTACGAAAACATCATATCATGTCGAAAGAAAATGTGAAATAGATGCTAATGGAAGAATGAGATCAAATACTCTTTGAATTAACGAATAAATTAATTCATTCTATGCCAAGGAGGCTTCAAGAAATTACACAGCACAAAAGATTACACCCAAAATATTAACGTAAGGGCTTCATGATTTCTTCACTTGTCTTAAATTTCTAACTGTATGAATACTTTTTTCCGCTATAAAATGTGTTAGGACATACCTTTTATTATTAAAAAAAAATTGTATATTGACATTAGAGAATAAATTAATTTACGTTTAATACGACGAAATACAGACGTTCAAACGTATTAGCAAAAATCGGAACATGTCCATATAACTAAGATGTCGAACATATGTGGCTAAAATCCTCGGACACGTTGATTTTTATTTTTTCTTGCGGTTTTTTTGATAGTAAATTCATGTATACAGGGTAGTCCAAAAGTCAGGTACGACCACCAGCTTTGTTTTTTTTTTAATGCAAACACCCATTTTTTATTTCATTTTTAAATTCTACACAAAATTCTAAGTATGTTGCATGTACCATATCCTATACCTAACTAACTAAAAACTTTAATTTTTAACATATTTAATCGTAAATTTCTCGAGACCTGTTGCGTTTAGGTACAGGACATGGTACGTGAAACGCACTTAGAATTTTCCGTAGAATTCAAAAATGAAATAAAAAATGGGTGTTTCCATTTGAAAAAACAAAGTTGGTGGTCGTACCTGATTTTTGGACCAGCCTCTAACATGAATTTACCATTAAAAAAACCACAAGAAAAAATAAAAATCGACGTGTCCGAAGATTTTGGCCACATATATTCGTTAGTTATACGGACTGTTCCATCCAAAACTTCCACACTGTATGGTTTTTCTAACGTGAATTGTTTTTTTTTATCTTTGTAAGAGGCGTCTGAATACTTTTGTCTCTGATTATATGTAATCTCAGCGTGCGGCACCTGGCATTACCCAAGAGTCACGCCCAAATGTGGTGCCCTAATTTATTTGCTTATACTTAATTGTAGTTCGAAGGTCTTATTTAGTCTTATTGTTTTTGGAATATTGGAATTTATACAAACATCAACAAACCTTTTAAGATTATTCTAAATTAGCTCTCTTAGTAATACGCAACAAGAAATACCAACTGATAAGCTTCTATTTATTGTAAATCTACCAAAACATAATATGTACTTTTATTGCGGAAATTTATTCTTTGGCAACGTAGATATTGCAATTAGAATGTTATTAATGTCCAATCTAGAATATTAAATATTGGCAATGGCAAATGGTTGTGTAAGAAAAGGAGCTTTTCACTGTGAGTTCAGATTGTGTTGTTGTAGGTTTCCCTAAATTTGAACATTTTCTGTTGAAATATCTCCCTAAGGATGTAGGCAAAATTTCGCCCGATTTCATCATCATTCATATTTAAATTTTTCCTCCAGCTAACAAACCCATTAGACGTCTAAATTGGCCTTATAATTGAATAATTTCATCGTACAACTTTTCAAATAAGTCCATGTCTGGCGTACGCATAATTCGGCTATTAGTAACTCGTACAATCAACTTCTCAGTTAAAATTTGTTAAAGGGTCAAGAAATTTTTAAATCTGCATTGTTGCCAGTGTTGCCATGATTAGAAAGGGAAAAAATGTTATTAGAAATATTATTATGATAAACGTTCACTAGCATGCTAAGGATATTGTTGTCGCATGATAGGTAGGTAATAGTTATCGATGTTGCTATGCGTTTAGCGTTCAAATACAGTCCACGGTTTAGTTACAACAACAATTAATTTGCAGATAAATATACAGAATATTTACCGCAAATTACCATTTTTTCCTGAAGCTGAATGTCACCTATAAACCCAATATCAAGCCTCAGGTTTATTCACCATATATATATTCACCATCAGGTTATTTCACACATAGTCATCTTAAGTAATATGATCCGTTTATCATCAAATTAATTTTATTTTTAAGCAATTAATCCATCTTGCAATGACGGTGCAACGTATTGTTTCGTAGGAAAATAATGAAAACCTCACACTCATCGATCAAATGATCGTGATGATGAGCGCTGAAATCAGCATAATTTTATTGCAACTAAATTCAAACTTTATTACTAATTTGCCGCTGCTCCGAATGTAAATTGTATATAAAAATAAACTAGCACGCTTTCCTAATGGTTAAATGTGATTAACAAGAAAATCAATCAACGGTATCCTTCTACGCAGCGCTGACACAGCTAAATAGCAGCCCAAATAATTGTTTGTATTCCAACTTTCAGCTACATATTATTGCGTTTTAATAACATCTATGTATTTACATTACACACTATAAATTACTGTAGGCTACTAATGATGACTCAGTTGCAAGCAGCAAGTTAGTATGCTTGATTTTGGTTCAGTTCCATTATATTCTTTCCTTCGCCATTTTTTCAATAAAATTGAAACTTTTTCAAGTTTTTATTTCTCTTCTTCTCTGGTATTTGCGATCTAAATGCTTTCGCATCTATAAACCTTCCATTAAGATCTAATGAATTTTTTTAGCACAATTCCTATTAACGTGTGTTTTGGACAAGCCCTAAAAATACCGGTTTAATTTTTTTTCGCCTTACATAAGAGTTTAATGGCATGAGGGCAATGAGCGACAATATTTTACTTAAATGGATTTTCTATTATTACACAGGAAATCATGATCCATTTTTATATCCAATGTATTTCGTACGTAGTTAATGCTAATCTTAAATGAAGTCTTAAAATCCTAATTGAAATATAAAAGAACCTTTAAAAGTCCTTTATCATATTATTGGCAAATTGGTGTTCTAAATTAGGAAGTAGGTTGTTATATCATTAAAACGCTTAATTTTACGTTCTTTTCAGTTTACAATGGCGTGTGAATGTTTTTCGAAAACATAACAACTATAAGGATAGTGCATAAAATATAGTATAATAGTGTTATCGTGGTCATGTGCCTTTCAAATGCAGAAACCTTGAATCTTGAACAAGTAAACATAAAGTTTACCCATATCGATTTTTTTTCACTTTAAGTGGAACGTAGTGTATAAGGAGACAAAAGTATTTACCCATTGATTTGGCATTAAAATCAACATACATATATCTCAGTTTATGGCGCTTCTTTAATGCGAAGATAAAAGTAATGACGTATATGAACACTATTGGGTGGGGTTTACGTTAAAATCTGCTTTATCACAAGTTTAGCATTATTTATGTATTCATTAATACAGCAAATGTGTGTTTTCAGAGAAACTTGTAAGTTTTGGCTTTTGATAAAGGAAAAGTATTTTAGTGAGTTTTCAAGGCGCATTAGAGTACCCACCATTACAAACAATTTATTTTGATTTCAGGAACGAGCACCTACCGAGTGTCCTTTAGTCAGTAAAATTCCAAAAAAATGGTAAGTTATTTTGGCATTTCTCAAATTTCTTAGCTATGGGAATTCTTTTTCCTCTCAGACGGAAAACGAAAAACCTGTCCCTCAAAATGGTTCCGCACAGGAATTGGAAACTTTCCTACCAAAGGACAACTCTAGCGTTAATGGAGTTACCAAGTAAGTGATATTTTCATGTTTTTTAGATTTTTTTTTTACAGCAACATTGGATGTTTCATTGGTTGGCTGGATGCATGAGAGTGTGAGAGTCATAGAGTGTTTTTATCGAGCTTGTTAAATTAATCTAGATAGGTTCGTTTAACATTTGTTTTGTAGCAATGGATATGGATCATTCGGTATTTTGAAAACCGAAAAGTTAGTTACTCAGTCGACAAGTAATGGGCACTTTTTGGCTTCCGATCAGGTCAAAAAGCAAGTAGCCATAGTTAAGATCTACAAGACGGTTGTAAAAAGATATTGGGATTGATATCATGTGAGATTGACACAGCTTAATTTCGTTAAATCAAGACGTTCAGAGGATCTCTCAGTTCTTAAGGAGGATTCATGAAATGTGCAATATTCATTCCAATATGGAGGAACTTTTACCAACCGAATTAATTGTGGTTTTAGTAAAGGCTAAAGCTGTTACCCGTGGTTACTTTATATTAAACAAAACCTATTAACTTCTGGAAATTAATATGAATTAATCCTTTCAGATACAAAATCAAGGGGAGTGACTTTGAAGCTGCAAACTATGAATTCGACCCTTTCAAAGCGCGAGATTTGGAACATCCAGTTTCGTAAGTAGTAATTTTTAATATTCTCAAGTGCAGAAGTGCAAGTTACCTCACTCACACAAAACACATTTCCTAGCCGTCTGACAAAATGCATTTAACTGTACTCATTTTCTACATGGTATTTCAAAGTTATCAATTAACTGGTTTATTTCCCCATGGCAGAAATATGGATACCCTCACCCATCTCCTTAAAGCCTCTCTTGGAACTGGAATTCTTTCCATGCCTGCAGCTTTCAAATCTGCTGGTCTGGTAATGGGCATCTTTTCCACCATTCTAGTGAGTGTGATTTGCACCCATTGTTCGTATATCTTAGTGGTGTGCGCCCACGAACTATATCGAAGAGCCGGTAAAACTCAGATGAGTTTCGCTGAAGTGGCGGAGGAGGCTTGCCGAAGAGGCCCCAAATGGGCGCAGCCTTTTGCATTAACAGCGAAGTAAGAAGTTTCGCGTATTAATTCTGTTAATTCAATATGTAATATTTATTGTGTCAACAGACATTTGGTACTGATAGGCATCTTCGTTACCTATTTCTTTACCTGCTCCTGCTACAGCGTGATCATTGCCATGAACATCAACTACGTACTGGATTATTATTTGGGTTACAACGTTAATATTCGGATCGTTATTGCTCTGCTTCTTATTCCGCTGATCCTACTGGCATATGTTCCAAATCTTAAATACTTGGCCCCATTTTCCATGGTAAGACAGATTGTGCTCCACAAGATTTATTTTTAAATATAAACGATTAACATATTTTAGGTGGCCAACGTTTGCATGGGGATTGGTTTGGGCATCACCTTCTACTACTTGGTAACTGACATTCCGCCCATCAACGACATGCCTCTGGTTGGGAGCGTGACCACCCTGCCGATTTCCGTCGCCATTACTATGTTCGCCATTGAAGCTATTGGAGTGGTAAGTTATGCATTTGGCTACAACGCATTACGGTTTTGTTTCATAAACGGGATGCCGGAAAGTTGTCGATATGAAATGCAATCTTCTATAGAATATATGAACTTCGGCCCTGAAATTTCTTAATTTTTCTCTTTGTTTTACGACATTTACTCATCCGAAAAATCAAACGACCTTCACCCTTAAATTCTTCAACATCATACCGTGAAAATACCAAATAGATGAATTATTCTAGGTTATGCCGTTGGAAAATCACATGGCCTCCCCACAAAGCTTCACCGGTCTATGCGGAGTGTTGAATCAAGGAATGTCATTTGTCACCTTAATCTACATTCTTCTGGGCTTCTTTGGATATTTGCGCTACGGAGATTCCACTCTAGGATCTGTGACGTACAATCTCCCGAGAACAGCTACGTAAGTTTCAAACCTCAAAACTTTTAATCATTTCAAGGGTTGAAATTTGTTTTATACTATTTAATAATAAAATTCCCTCCTTAGACCAGCCCAAGCAGTCAATATTCTGATAGCCATCGCCGTTTTTTGCACTTTCGGGCTTCAATTTTACGTCTGCTTAGACATCGCCTGGAACTCCATCAAAGATAAATGCACCAAACACCCCAATGTCAGTCAGTACGTTATGAGAACCGTGATGGTATTAGTCTGTGTTGCCAAGGCCATCGCAGTGCCCACCATCATCCCCTTCGTTGGCCTTATTGGAGCCTTCTGCTTCTCGATAGTCGGTTTGGCTGTACCAGTGGCTATAGAAGTCATCACTTTTTGGGACAAAGGATTCGGACCATATAACTGGAAGATTGTTAAGAACGTGATTATTATTCTCGTGGCTATTCTGGCGTTCATTTTCGGCTCTAAATCCGCCATTGAAGACATCGTTAACTTGTATCGTAAATAAGAAAATAATTAATTACTTTCTCAATGTCTTGTACATGTTGGGAGTAATTTATTCCATTGATTTCTAAGGAGGTTCAGTTTAAGTTTCGCACGGAAGTGTAGTCAGATTAATTTTACCTCGCGTCAGGCTGTGATATTTTCATTATTAGAGTCCAAGGGAGGGTCTTTTTCTCTCTCTTACCGGCGGTACCTTTTCAATTTTAAGCAGTACTTACAGTGGCCAGTACAAATTTAGGTATATTCGAAATAGGTGCTGAGGTGGAGGGTTAAATTCACTCTCTGAGTGTATACTATACATCGTATTCTAAGAGGTAATTTCTCTGGTGAACTTCGACGAACATATTTTTGATAAGTATGTTTTTGAACACTTTTGATATTCTCTATTTGAGGTCCGAAAATAAAAAATATTAGTCCGTAGAACTCGAAGACATTGCATGGTTGTGAACTGTAGAGAGATTTAATTAATGTTTCTTAAGTTTTTTTTATAGAAATTTGTTGAAATATTTTAAAAGGATCTAATTTGACGCTGACTACGATTTTTTTTTGCTGGAAAGTAAAACGAACCAATTCAACTTTTTCTCAGAAAACGCAAGTTATCAAGCCTCTTTGCAATGTCTTCTCCGTATAAACGACTGTTTATAATCGTACACATTTTTTTACTTTTCGTGCCTTAATTCAAGGAAAGTGTGCGGTTGAAGTGAAATTTTAAGTCTAATATCATCCTATATAATAAAACATAAACGTCCTTCTGTATATGTTTGGGTTTCACAGGGTTTTTAGTATTATATTAGTTATACTATGAAATTCCACGTTCATCTGGCACAATTTTTTATTAGAAATAGTTATTATTTAAAGGGTCAGATCACGTTATTTTTATTTAATAATGTCACAAAGAACCAAAGAAAATAATATTGCAACATTTGCATTTTGAGGTTGTTATAATAAAATCATTGATACCACTAATATGCGTAAATGAAGGTGACTCCAAACGCTGCAACTAGAGAAAATTGATTAGTTGCATTAGTATTCCAATTTCAAGTTCGTTTTTATGAAACTTAAGTCGGTAAGTGCGGGCCAGGCTATATTTCTATGTTCACCTTTACACTTCGACAAAGCTCACTTTTATTCGTCATAGAAAATTTCTATTCTTTCTTTTATTTTTTGAAAATAATGTCCCACTCACCAGTACGAATTGTTGGAGCAGTGGAATTACGTACTTTTTTGAGTTTAAACTTAGTCAGAAAAATATTCACTCTTTACCAAGAGCTTTAGGTCTTTGTTCAATAACTTGTAGTTTTTTTCCCGAAAATCGAACGGAATGCGTGCTAACCCCTTTCCAGGTATGTCACAAACATGGTTCATTGAAATAAACAATTTTTTTGTATACTCAGGCTATTTGGGATTCTGTTTGACGATCGGGTTGTTGTATTGCGAAATATTCAGGTCTGTACAAAACTTTATGATTATTTTTACTAACTTACATTTACGTTATCCTGTTAACCATGGTACAGACCTGTATATTTGACCTCACAACAGATTAAATCCCTAATAAAATACTAATTTGGACAGGGCCCAGATGAGATGTACAACTTTACAAATCGTAGGAGTTTCTTGTCCTGTTTTATTCAGCATTTGGCTTGTGGTATTGTTCGTAGTGCTGTCATATATTCAGCTCTGTACGAAATTTTAGATATTTTGGTGAATAAATAAATAAATAAATATCAGTTAGCAAATATTTTAGCAAGGAAAATTCTATTTGATTCTTTGCGATAATAAAATTCTACATATTCATCTGTTGTTGCTAAATTCCAAATTTAAAATGAAATTTTGAATTTTTAGCGTTTTTAGTTTAATGAATATCAAGCAAGAATAAAATTACAAGATGGAAATTTGCACGCAACATTCATTTAATGCAAAATTCGCTTGTAAGTTCAATTTTGCAACTGTATTACTTCATGTTCTCTCATATTTCTAGCAGAAAATAAATCTATTCAATTAATTTTATTCCAGTTCAGGGTACATAAAATAACAAGAAATTATTAGGTTATTATGTTAGCAATTCCTTTTCGGATAGTTACTACCTCCTTTAAAGTTCAATTTATTTCATAAAAAGTATTTTCATAGGTTTTATTAAAAAAAAAACATTCAAAAATTAAGTCTATAGGTCTATTGCTGAATTTTCCATAAATGAATCTTTAGATTTGTGCTCGATTAATGGCCAAATTATATTGTGCTGTAAACTTTAACAACAAGTTTATTGATAGCACATTAATAATTAGACCTTTAGGTAGCTGTCGCTCATAATGAGGAGTGCATAAACGGACTTTTTAATTTACATTCTATATGGATAATTATATTTATGTATTTTATTCCTGCATTTAGATATTTTCCAGATATTAAAAGTTGGCTGAAATTGAATTCACTGAATTTTCAGTTAGGCCGAAGTCTATGATTGTGGTTAGTACAATTTTCCTCCATTTTTAAGTAATAATCTTTGTTAGTGATTTTCAATAACATATGTGGCTTGCAAATAAAATCTTTAAGCATTGCTACAGTTCTAAAATTTAATTACAATGTTATGGAACATAATTTCAACTAAAGTATTTATCCACTTTATTGTAAGTTTATTAAGACATTTCTTAGGGCAAATAGATGGTTCTAGCAACTTGATCTGCTAGGTAAATTTCATAAAAATACTAAATATCTTATAGGCAAATAATTGGCTAGTTTCTAAGATCCCGTGCGTGGGATTTACCTACAAATAAAAAGTTGCCAGTACTTTGATTTTTCTGTCCTTAGATTAAGTTGTTTACTTTTGCTACCTATTTTAATAGATAGACCAATAATATAAATTTATATATATTGTGAGGCAATTATTTTTTGAGAATAAAATGTTTTTTTTGAAAATTTTTTTAGGTATCTAAGTAATTCAATTTTAAATTATTTTCAACTGGTAAATTATAATAAATTTTTGTAAGAAACCAACGATTTTTTTTTTCAAGACTCCGGTGAAAAATCTGCACGTTTTTACCAATAGAAATTAATATAATTTTCAGAAGAGATGTTAAAATAATAATCTTTGTATAAATTAAAAATTTTGAAGCAAAAAATACCTAATTTCACAAATATGACTTTATCTCTGTATATTTTGGCGCATGAAAATTATCATTAACTATAAACCTATGTGGACGTTCTTACCATGCGGAATAAAATTGGGAATGTGTGAGTTTAATTTGAAGAAATGTTGAATGAATACGAAAAGACCAAAACTGTGACTCACCAAATTAACAATAGTAAATATTTATTAAAAAACAAAAATGTTCACATCATATCATACATGTTTCCACCCTATCGCGTTGACTAAATGTATTTTAAATGACATCAAACTATATCAACCAATGATGGTCGCTTGTTTCATATGAAATTGACATAATTCAGACATTTGACAGCAATCCCAGTCAATCTGTCAACCTATAAAACCTGCAATCCAATCCATATTTTCTTTCCGTTCAATTCGGATTTCAGAAATCAATTTAGCACGCGTTTTTTTTAACCCTCCGGCAAATCAAAAGAGAAAATACTTGATAAAAATGCCAAAACAAAGTCGCAAAAGAAAATCCACCCGCCAAATCGATGCAGAAGACACCGGTTTAACCAGTGAAAAGATTCGGCACAAAGCAGCTTCCAGAGATGAATGCTCCGATGATATTATCGCCGCCACTTCCTTAGAATCAAATTTCTATTATAAGGATTTATTCAAAAATATCCCTCAGCAAATCCATTTGGATTCAGGTGTTGAAAGTGGTACTTCTGAAGATAGTGACAATCAAGAACTTCGAAAGCCTGCATGGTCCGATGAAGATGATGCTGGGATTGACGTAGGTGAAGCATTGGACTCGCAAAACCGTAAGCTCCCTTCAGGAGGAATTAACGATCGTAGCAATAAATACTCTAGTTTATTGAAACATAAGTTTGAGTCAATTGTGGGCACTCCCAATTGGGCAAAATTAGACAAAAATAAAAGTGAAGACTCTGATGAGGAAATTTTACATACTGCTGGGTTTATCAGCAAACCTTCAGCCTCATCACTTCCAGCAGGTAGTATTGAATTTAAGAAAGTCAAAGATTTGAATTCAGAAACTTACAATGAAGGGACTTACATAAATGCTATTGAATTTCATCCTACTTCAAGTGTAGGGTTGGTTGCTGGAAACAAAGGAGTTGCCTCATTATTTGCAGTGGATGGAAAGAAAAATAACAAGCTTCACAGTGTGGCCTTTGAGAGGTTTCCTATTCTTTGTGCAAAGTTTATCAAGAATGGAGATGAGGCAATGTTAGGGTCAAGACATGGGCATATGTATATTTATGATTTAATGAGTGCCAAGGCTTTAAGGTACAACTTACCACCTGGCATGACCCATTGCAAGAATTTTGTAGTCTCACCAGATTCCCAGTTTATTGCTGTAGCAGGCAAGTGGGGTGAGGTCCATATACTTTCTTCAGTATCAAAAGAAAGGATTGCTTTATTAAAGCAAGATAATGAAGTGACTTCCATGAAATATAACTCTGAAGGTAGCTTATTGTTTGGGCACTCTGATACTGGAGAAGTGACAATCTGGGATGTAAATACTCGAAGGGTCAGACATAAATTCTTAGATGAAGGATGTTTGCAAGGCTCAGCATTGGCAACATCATCCTCTAACCAATTTCTAGCTTGTGGGTCTGCTCAAGGAGTGGTGAATTTGTATGGAATGGAAGATGCCTTAAAAAGCAAATTACCTAAACCTAGGAAAACCATCATGAATTTGACCACTGCCATTACAGGACTGGAATTTAATGCTTCAAGTGAATTACTAGCTTTAGCAGCTACAGACATTAAAAACTCAATCAAATTGTTTCATATAGCAAGTGGTAGTGTTTTTAGCAATTTTCCACCTTTCCAGAGCAAGTTGGGACATTTGAATTGCATAAACTTCAGTCCTGGGACTGGATATTTAGCATTGGGCAATAGAAATTCCAAGGTTTCTCTATTTAGGTTGAAGCATTTCAAGAACTACTAATCAAGCAATTTGAAATCTGTGAAGTAGCTTTAATGATCATTTATCGTTTCACTCAATATTTATGACTTATATGATGCATAACTGTAAAAACCCTTACTGTTTAATTTTAACAAAAAAATATAGATAATGTGTTTGGACTATATTTAATGCCAGTTCTTTAATGTCCTGCTAAACTTCATGTAAGTTAACTTACATGAAGTTTAGCAGGAACCATGGGTCAAAATTGTATCTGTTCATTGCAGAGGTGATCAAATAACTCTCCTTACTACAACTGTAGGTTAAACTTCACCTTGAGTTTGAAAGACACTTCTTGTGCCACTTAGTTAACTGGAAACTATCATTTCCTAAGCAGACTTGAAGGATTGGTCCTTAGGGGCAGATTAGTAATGTACAACTGTAAAAAATACGGTCTCGGTATTAAAATAAAATTCTTCGCATCTATGGCAACTAGCTTGATAAAGGTTTATTAATAATTTCCCCTTAAAGAGATTATTCTCTTTTAGAATAAAGTAGTGATAAGTAGTGTCTACTGTTAACAAATAATATCAACAAGCTGTAATTCTTGTTATTATTATACGACACATTATAATTTGATGGTTGACAAGTGTTTTATTTGTTTATTTTGACTTAAAAAGTAATTGAATTAAAAAAAAGTTCCTTGCGGGCTCGAATTAAATTTCCCGCCATTCGTCTAATGACAAATGGCGTCACACCGTGAGTCTGCGGAAAGGGAACAAGGAATTGCGCGCCCTGTGTTTGAGTCTAGACGAGACGGAGTGAGTGTTTTTGGTCTGTGGCAGTAAATTCATGCTGCCCCATCAAAAAAGCCTCTCGCTTTTGACTTATGTTTGCGAGATTCCGAGTTTTGTTTCATACGCTTTTCTACATTTGACCTGATCACACCCTACGCGCAGTCGTTTGTGACGTTGCCAGACAAAAAATCTGACCCCTTTAAGCGGGTTAATAATGTTCTCTATATTAATATTCCTGATAACAATTTGCTGTAATTAATCAATATCAACTTTAAAGATTTCGAATAGAATAACATACCAGCAATTACCGCCAAAAAATAGAAAAGACATGAAGGATTGAGTTTAAATTTAAATACTTACTGTCGACCAAGGAGGTCAATGTGGCAACGTCGGATACAATCAGAAGCAAAAGATCATGCGCGCTTCATTTCTTCAGTAGGGTCTCGGAAAATGGCGTCGGCAAAGTTTCTCGAGGAAGCTCTGAATACAGACGTGGACGAATCGGCAGTGAACGCGATCGTGGGCTCCTTAGAGAACCAGCTCGGCTCCACTGCGCCCCATGCTCAGCCCCCGAATGCAGGTTTGCAACAGAACCACGTGAATAGCCCGTTATCAAACGGCGGGACGGCGTCAGCCCCCCAGAAACATGGGACTATCGCCAACGGTGACTCGATCAGCGCGGGCAGCGTTTCCAATGCTGTCGACAAACAATTGAACAATGCGTACATGAATGCAACACAACAGCCCACTTCGACGTACAATTTGCCGCAAACTGATCAGAAGCCCCAGGAAGGGGTGAAGATAGTGTACTCTCAAGGGGGACAAGTCATGGGTGGCCAAGGGGCTGTGCTACAGCAGCGCCCCCCGCAGGGCCAGATCCCCAATGGGACCATTAATATGACCCAACAAACGGTCAGTGTTGCTTTGTTATTTAAAGTGTTTATCAAGGTTCTATGTGTATGTTTAAGTGAGATTGAATAGAGTGCCCTTAGGAGCTTCATATCAAATTAATAATATTAGTCCTGCCCTATGTTATATATGATAGCATTAAATAATCAACAGCTGAAGCATAACTAACCTGAAAAGTGTCAACACATGGTGTTAAATTTACATTGCCGAGGAGGCAGTTTTCTTGATTTTATAATCACTTTTAAGTTTGGTCAGGGGGCTCCATTAAAAGTTAAGATTTTTTGTTCTTGTTATTGTTTACAGTTGTTGAACATGACAGATGTCAGTGTCAATCAAATTTTTCCCATATGATGGGATAATTCTCTAAATAACTGCAAGAAATTGTAAATTTCTAAGTACAAGTTTTTCTTCTTTCCACTTTCTGGTCTTGACTTCAAAGTCTTAATGAAACAAAAATTTCTGTTAGTTTAACTTTATCTGAATAATATAGAGTGACTCATTTTAACTGCATCACACTGTATATTTTGTCAAATACTTTTGATTTTTCTAATTTTTACTATTTTTCCACTTGTCAAATTCTAAAATTCTTAAAACAAATTTTTTTATTTTTTTTTCAAATGATTGTTTCTTTTCTTTTACATTTGTATGTCTTTCATTTTATCCTCCCAAAAAAGTCAGCTCCTGAAAAATTGTTATTTTCTTGGATAATAACAAGCAAGTTTCGAGGTTTAATCCACTATCCATTGAAACAAGGATTATCAACTCTCAGTATTCATTAAAAGCTGTCTTTCCCTATAATTGTTTAGTTATTTTGTGGCCAAAAATGTAGGAATACTCATCTTTCTTGTTACACTGGACTGCAATCTTTTAGGTCCTTGGGTCATCTCCATCAACCATCGCGCAAGTCCCAGTGCAAAAACCCCCCACCATAGTACTCAAGGCTGGTAACCCAGGAGGTACGCCAGGTCTAGTTACTGTACCTGTCAATGCAGTTCCCCAAGCCAACAATGTAAGTAAATTGTGCTCAACTAATGCAAGTGCTAGGTATTAGTGTACTAACAAAACCACACTGGGCACCTATCCCCTCTACCTAACAAAACTCACTTAAATCACATTGGCGAGGACTAATTGCAGGGTACACAAGGCATTCAAACAACTACTATAGGTGTCTCTTCCCAACCGATCCTATCTAACCTGCAAGTGGTCAATGTGCGTCCCCAAGGGGGGCAAACCAAGGCCCCTGCTCGAGTTGTTCTGAGCGCGGCTCCTGGGCTGGTGGGGGCCCGGCCAGGTGCACCTGTAAGTCGTAGTTTTTGAACACAATCAAATTGGAAGGTTTTCTTTTGTGAATGGATGGATGTGGGGAACAGAATTGTGTGGGGATTGCATGTGGAAGAAAACCTTCGAATTTTGAAAGAAAAATTGAATTAAGTGATTTGATGCTGATTAGAAGTAGATAAAGTCGTAAATTATTGTCTTTAGATCACCCACATTGTTGTTGGTATTTATTTTTTGGGGATTATTCGACCATGTTGCTTTTACTAAGTTCCCACTAACCATCCACTATTACTAATTGGGATTTTGCTTGTAACTGCATTTTGTATGCTTTTGTATGTAGACATGGAACATTAAATTGTAAGACTTGATATCTCTTACCTGAATGTTTTTATTTAATTTTCCCAGGATAAAGGAAGGAATCTTTTTGTTGTTTGCCAATAAGCTTAAAATGCATGCTTGCTTAGTAAATGCTGAAGAAATGGTTTTGGTAGTTTTATTTTTATATTTTTAAGTCATTTAGTGTTGAAAATTTTTTGAGATTTGTATATAACTTTAATTAACAATATGCAGGAAAGCCATGATTCTAGACAATTTTCAGTTCCATGGATAGACGTGAACTTGATTTTCTGACTTAATTTCAAATAACACTTGGGTTAAATAAATCATTTAGCTCTACGTGTGCAAGGGAAAATTGAGTTTGATCTTGCCAAATGGGGGCTGATATTTTTAACCATTAAAAAAATATTTTTCTAAAATTACAAAAACCTGTTTCCAACAAATAACCCCATTTCTAGCTTCACATTTGCAATTTTGATACTAAGTGTGATGGAAATGATATATTAATTATTAAGAACTATATATGTTTTGCTGGCCAATTATGTATTATATGCCTAGAGCCTTCAACTTTGAAATCAAACCTCAGTAAAGACTAGTAGAGTAACAGGTTTGATAAAATAGCTTCTTATTTGAAACTGAAGATTGCTGGTTGATATCTAAGCAGGATTGCCCATCAAAAACCTACCGGAAGGCATAACTACTAGGAAAAAGTCTTATTGAGAAAACTTAAAACACTTGATATTATTGTTGGATGGTATTTACTTCACCCTTTTCTTTGGGATGTGTAAATGTCATCGAATTTCTTTCTCATTTCAAAAAATTTATAAGTTTACACTCCCCTGGGCTATAATTGACAAAATTCGTCTAAATTCGTAGCTGTGACTATTTCCGAGATGAGACATGAATTTGTGCTACCCTGTATAGAAAAATTGTTACTCGTACTATTCTCATATTATATGCCACCACTCATCACTGTGCTAATGTCATCAAATCAAATGTGGCGCCACTTACTCTGCATCATATAGCAGTCTTTAATTGTTATATGACTTAAACGAATACAAAATCTATTGTATTCATCCTATTCCTCTAAACAGTAAAAAAGCGTCTGATTGTAGTTGACACGTAAGTTGTCTTCTGCCCTAATTTAAAAGGTGTACTAGAAAAGGATGGTTATTTGCTATGCTGCAGTTAAGTTAATAATGGTGAAAAATGGGAATTTAAATAGTCAAAGTTTCTGTTAGGCCACCCTGTATAGCGTACCAAAGCAATCCACTATTTGGTTTTAAAATTTAAATAATTACTTGAACATGTACGCAACCTAATGTTAACTTAAATGTTAATTAAAACTTACCAAAGAAGGTCCGAGGAAATCTCGCACCGCCTCTATTTGTCCCTCCTGTACATTATTCCTCAGTTTTTCTTTGTTTATTCTTCATTCCGCACAATAATAATTCACTGAAATTTAAGTTGAAGGCTTCTTTCACGCCTAACATTGCTTCTGCCTTGAGTGTATGTCCGTCTAACTTTGTCCGTATGTCTCTGGGTGTTCTAGCAACTAACGTTACAGTCGTTTCACGGTTTGCAACCGGGTCAACAGGGGGCCTTGCTACTAAAAACTGAGAATGGCCAGTACCAACTACTGCGAGTGGGCCCAGCCCCCGCCCAAGCTGCCAATTTGACAACTTCTCAACCCGGGGGTCAACCTGTGACTTTTCGTATGCAAACGGTTGCTGCGGTACGTTGCTTTCTCTCTTCTTCTTCCTAAACTTCTGTATTGGAACATGTCTTGCAGCAAGGTACAGTGTCAGGAGCCGCGACCAATCCGGTCCAAGCAGGAGGTACGACCACAGTCAGCTCGACACAGCCCGTCGTACAGACTACGCCACCTGTGCAGGTAAGGTTTTGTTTAATTTATGAGTTTGAGCGTAGCATGAGTGTTAGCAGAGACCGGCCAATGACAATACCAAAGAGAAGTGTCGCAAGTTTTTGGCCAACTTACTAGAGTTGTCCAGTAGGGAACCGAAGTCGGTGGAACGGAATGTGCGGACACTGATACAGGAACTAATCGACAACAAGGTTGAACCTGAGGACTTTTGTGATAAGTTGGAGCGGTTGTTGAATGCCAGTCCTCAGCCATGCCTCATCGGATTTCTAAAGGTAAATTTTGAGATCAATCAATCAATCAAATTGCCAATGTCAGAACAAAATTAGAATTTGTCTTGTGTTATTTCCTATATTATATAATTCAATTAATCCTTCAATGCGGTTTCATAGCACTGGGATACGTCAGCAGATTAAAATACCAGAAAACGTTAATAAAAAAATCTCTGAAATTTCTTATGTTAATTTCAATTTTCAGAAAAGTCTCCCCCTCTTGCGTCATTCGCTCGCCAACAACGAGCTCACGATCGAAGGCATAAGACCGCCGCCGCCCAATGTATTCTCGGTGGCAGGAGCTGCCCCGACCGTCCAAACGGTTAGAGCAGCCGCTCCAGCTATCGCGGGCGGTCAACAAGTTAGAATTGTTGGACCGGGAGCTGCAGTGGTTCGAGCCGCAGCCCCTGGAGCTCCCGGAGTTTTGCAACACAGGCTGGTCGCCCCGCTTCGAGGAGCTGTCCAACAACCGCCCACTCGAATGGTATTCATTTTCCCTTAACATCCCTAAACATCTAGATTTCTTCTTTTTGAAATTAGGTAACGGCTATTCGACAGCCAGTCTCCCAACATCAAACTATCTCAGCATCTCAACCTCCTGCGTTACATCCCGTATATGCAGGAGCTGGTCAGCAGCAAGTAGTACCGTCGCAGAATGCCTCCCAACAGCCTAGGCCCACCGTGGCTAGGCCTCTGCAAGTGAGGCCTGCTGGGCAGGGTAGACCACCTCCTCAGAGAGTGGTAGCCCCTGCTGGAAGCAAAAATGTATCGGTGGTGGGAGCAAAGGGAGCAATTTCTGGAATCGGGTCAAATAGGCCGTCAGCAAAAGAAAAAGGTGAGTTTAAAATTAAGAAAACTAGTGTTAAAGAATATATGTACTTATTACACCTGAGATTAAATTGGAGAACAGATAACCAAATTGCGGAATAATAGTGAAAGCAGGTCTCGAAAATAATTTTTTTAAGCAAATTCTTTCCAAATTTTTGTTATCTGAGAAATGTGTGTTGTACTATCACTGGCATGTGTTTGCATAGCATATTTGTTCTAACACTGTGTTAACTCAGGAAATTGACAATTTAATTAGCAAACTACAGATGTACTTTTAAAATATCATTTTTCTTAGTTGTTTTTCGTGTAGAATCCAAATGCACATGAAATCCACAAAGCTGTTCAGTAATAAATGGCAGCATAGCGTTGGTCATTTATCCAAATATCATGGTCAGTATACTGATCAGCTATATGTATAAGTGCGACAGAGAGGAAATTTGGCAAAAAAGCTAATTGGCAACAGTAAATTAATGAAGGCAACGTTATTAAACTGACAATTTTCTATTATTAATTTAAGACAATTTTGTATTGATTAAATGAAACTTCAATGAAGAAAAAATCAGTTAAATATATAACATTTTCTTTAACCTTTTTTCATAGAAAAGAAATCATTTTCGGCAGCATATACCGGTGATGACGATATCAACGATGTAGCTGCCATGGGTGGCGTAAACCTGGCGGAGGAAACCCAGAAAATTTTGGGCTCAACCGAGTACGTGGGGACTCAAATTCGGTCGTGCAAAGAAGACATATTGTGTTCAATGGGTCCACTACAATTAAAAGTACAGTATAAATAAATTATTAAAAAACCCTAGCATAAATTCTTCTTCTAGATTAGGCAAATTTTGACCAAACACGGGTTGGAGGACCCGAGTACCGGTGATGTCGCGGCATGCGTATCACACGCCGCCCAAGAGCGATTGCGAAATTTGGTGGAAAAGCTCGCGGTCATCACCGAACATAGACTAGAATTAGTGAAAAGTGATTCTCGGTATGAGGTTACCAATGATATTAAGGGTGCGTTTCTAGTTTGTTGCACGGGGCGTGAATTGATGTGTCGATTTTAGGTCAACTGAAGTTTCTAGAAGATTTGGACAAAGCTGAAAGGAAAAAGCACGAGGAACTGGAACGGGAAATGCTTCTTCGAGCGGCGAAAAGCCGCTCGAAAACCGAAGATCCCGAACAGGCCAAACTCAAAGGTTTGTTTTGTTGAATGTTTCTTTTTATAATACGTTGGGTTATATGGGATTTGGCAGCTAAAGCTAAGGAGATGCAGAGAGTTGAGATGGAGGAATTGCGGCAAAGAGAAGCAAACGCCACTGCTTTGCAGGCTATCGGACCCAGAAAAAAGCCTCGATTGGATGGAGAAACAACAATGAATGCACAGGTAAAAAATTTGAAGGAATTGTGTATCTCCCAACATTTCCCTTATTTTCCTCTACAGAACCCGTCCGTGGGCGGTACCAACAGCACCCCACATCGCGGCCAAATGCCGCTCCGTCAGCGCATTAAAAAAGTGACAATGCGCGACCTCCAGTTCCTGTTCGAGAGCGAAAAAGACCTGTGTAGGAGTAAACTGTTATACAAGGCGTACCTCAAGTGATACCGACGACGCAAGTGCGGTACCAATGTTGTGATAATCGTCTCCGTAACGGCGACGATCAGAGCGTTTTGACACCTCCGTGATGGTGTTGGAATCGAGGGGGAGAAGCTCCAGAAAATTCAAGTGGTGCTTGAGCCCGAAAGGGGCTCGGCGAGCGAGGAAGCTTGTAATTGGAAATGCCTTAATGTGGTGATTTTTAATTCCTGGTTCGGTTGAGCTGGGAGAAGTGGTGCTTTGAAGAGAATTTGAGGGAAATATATATTTTAAATCGGGACACTACAGTGGTTATTAGAGAGTTGATTTTAGAGAAAAGAGTTAAATTTGACACATTTTTGAAACTTTGGTTTCTGGAGTCTGGAGTACAGGGTTCAGTATATTATTCATTATATTATATGAGAAATTGTCATCAAGGCATCACGCTCCATCAGACATTAAAAGAGAGTCAATAATATTATGTAATAACGAGTGATGAATGGCGGTTTAAGTAGATTTTTTCTCGAATCACAATGATGGCGGGTTTGATTGATTAATTAAGACCTGAATTCTATGTTGTTCGAGGGTCCATACATCAAAAAGAACAAGGAACTTCTAATAGTTGATAAACGTTGCCCCGTAAGGTAAGTAGTCGTTTACTTCACAAGCTTATTTGTCATATAGCGCATTAGCCGCAATATGAAAGAGATAGCAGTATTGCAAGCTCTTAATTACGGCTTATGTCCCTACTTGGGAAAATGTGAAAAGTAGTTCTCTGGTCAATAAAAATAAAATCTTAATAGCTTCTAAATGTCGTCCCGTAATTCGTAGTTTATTTCAGACTCATTTATTGGTATAGGGCGCCTTCACCATAATATGAATAATAGAGTGGCATTAAAATTTTTCTAATTACGATTAACTTGAAAATCCCTAGATCTCTAATAAACAAAAAAAGAAAGGTTTAATAACTGATATCCATTGTTCCATAATCTGTCGTTTACTTCACGCTTATTTTCTATAGGGCGCCTTCACTATAATAAGGAAAGAATGGAATTGAAAGCTCTTAATTACGCTTTATTTGAAAAACTTTAGGTGTACAAACAATAAAAAAGTGAAATATTGATAACCAATAAACGTTGTCCTTATTTCACTGTTTACATTTATTAAGTGTGAAGTGCCTTCGCCATAATATAAATAAAAAAAAGTGGAACTGAAGGTTCTCAATTACGATTTACACGGAAAAAGTTTCTAAAGCTGTAAGACCAATAAAACAATAAAAATTTTAAGCATTTATAAACATTTCTCACAACTCGTCCTTTATTCAATAATACTCATTTGGTGTGAAACACCATATAAAATTTGTAAAATATTTGCCATAATATAAAACCTGTGAAACGAAACGCCCATTTATGATTAAATTAGAAATAGTGTCTACATCTGTAGTCAATAAAAACCAAAGTTTTAATGAGCGTTAAATATGCGTGCATAATTCGTCTTTTAAAACTTATTTGGTGTAGGGCGCCTTTGCCATAATATTGAAAAAAATTAAAGGATTTTAATGACAATTTACATGAAGAAATCTCCAATCAATAAAAAAATGAAGTCTGAAAAATTCATAAACGTTATCTGCTAAGTCGTAGTTTGCTATCGACTTAAAGGGTATATTGCGCGTTCACCAAATTATAAAAAAATCTTTTACTTCTAAAACATCTCTAGGTCATAAAAGCATTATGATTCGAGAAAGAAAGCGATTCTTTTAACTTAAAATACCACTGTTTAGCTAGTCTAATATAAATTGTATCTCTGGTTCGATGATAACTACTTTTAATTTGTTTACGTGCAATATTAACCCCATAATATCGTTTCTAGAGTTTAACGGTGCATTTTTTCCCGTAAATCTGTTAAATTGGCGCAATTATGCACGGTGGACAATGAAGTACCAATACAATTTATCTTCACTTGGAGTTTTATGATTTTCCCGATTTCTAAACAAAATCGTTCTTAGCCTCCTTTTATCTCCCGTAACTACCCAAAGTTTTACAGTGAAATACCTTCCAAACGTGCCCTTGGTACGACACTTCTAGCAATTTCGACCGTCGTTTTGGACTACTAGTACCAAGTCTAGTACCAAAAGATTTTTAATTTAACCAATAGGTCATATTTATAAAACCACATGAGTGATGTTTTGTATCAAAACTTACGGAAAGCAAAGGCTTTTATAAATATGTACCAATTTCATCATTCTTCTAGATTTTTCTTTTAATTTTGTTCTTTATTTGTATATGTATAAAGTTTTGCGGCAGTTTTCTTTGGCTTTCCAAAGAACTCGGCCTTGTTAGCGAAAATTATGTAAATAAGAAGCGAGCATCAAATAATAATGATTATCATGTCCTCACCAGCATTGTAAATATCGTCTATGCGAATCACTGTTGTTTTCTTTATAAGAAAATTGTAATTTTTTAAGTCGTCTACATGTTGGTTTCACTGCTGATGCCCCATGCTGAAGGTGCGTTTCAGTCCGTTCATTATTGCCTCCCAAAGCCGACGTCAGAGTGAAAAATCCTGTAAGTAAATAGTTGTACATTTTTTTGTTTTATAATGACTGTAACTATTGAACATAATGTTATATAATTTTTGTTATAGATTAATATTTAATATAATAAAAGATTAAATCACCTTGAAGTCGACTAGTTTTTTGTTCTGTAATTATGCAAGCATAGATTTTTGTCCGTGTGATCGGAGGTTTTGTATTTATTTTGTAACCATGAACGTTTCCATATCTATTTTTATTAAATTGTTTTTATAAAAGTCTTTCGTCTTGTTTATTGTACAAGAGCATAGAATATTGAAGTGGCCAACAATAGCATTAGAGAAAAATCAGTGCGTGAGCGAGAAAATCGTCATGGAAAAGGTCGATTTTGGTAAATTCTCATATGTACAGTAGAACTCTGTTGTAACGAACAAACAGAAAAGTCCTGTTCAAGTTCCTATAAAGCTAATGTCTTTTTATTCGGTTATAACAAACTCGAATATAACGAGCCGTCGGAAGATGCTGCTGTGGGCTGTGTTCGAACTCGCTCACAGCAGCATCATTGTTCATTGTTGAACGCAACAAAACAAGGTTTATAATATAAATCAACTTAAATGAATATGACATGATTGATGAACACGTGAAAGTTGTTTAATTTCCCAATGATACTCACATTGTTCAAGTAACTGCTAATGAACAATGTGAAAACGATTCGAGTGATGAGGAAGTTGACAGGAATGATGAAGTTTTAATTAATCCCCACAGCTCAAGAAGCCCTTTCTGCTTTAAAGATCGTAACAAATTATGTACAGATGATTTACCCAGAAAATGAAAACTTTTTAAATGCAGCAGATCTTTTGCAAAACAAAATAACTCAAGAGATATTAAAAAACCGTAAGGTGCAGAGTCAAATTACGGATTTCCTTTCTATTTAAACTTCGGTTTTATTTCAGGTTTTTGTTGTTTTTTTTATCATTTAATATATACCTATTTACTATAATGAAAAATTATATAATTTGACATTTGATTAAAACAGAAATTTTGAATCAACCAGCTTTTTTCTCAGTCGCCTATAACGAAAGACAAGCCAAATCTTTGAAGCTTTCTTATAGCCGACTTTTACTGTATTTGCTTATTAAAATTATCGCACGTTGTGGCGATTTTATTTAACATTTTTAAACTTATTGATATTTTTGATAAAACTCAAGGAAAACTGTCAAGTTGCAGTTTGCTTTAATCAATTCATGCATTCAATCGCTATTTCTAACGAAGACTAGACTTGGCAACCAAATAACTAAATAAAAACGTAGAAATATTTTTTCATTTGGACAGAATATATCTTAAAAATATTTATTTGCAAGTGAACTTTTTCATTGTGAAATCAAACGACTCACATTTTTAATGTGTCATATATTGTCAAAAAATATCAACAATCAAGTATTTAATACTAAAATGGATCTCTTCAACTTCTCCCTTTTCCTTCTCTTCTTCTCTCCTTTTTTCCTCTCAATGGTGGCGTCCCTGAACAACTGCACCCCCTCAGCATTTTCAATCTGTCTTTGCAGGAATAGCATTCCGAAATAATTGTACCCTGTCAAATCCTAAACAAAAAATTATTCCAGTTAATATTTGTCTTTGTTTTATTTCATATATGTAACCTTAGACCTACGCCTGATAATTTCTCTCGCTCTGACGTACATAGTTTAAGATAAAGAATAATAGGAATGTTAATTGCGTTGCAGTAGTCAAATACTGAGTTACGTGTATATTGATATACCAAAAAAAGATATATTTACCCTCAATTCCCCTACTTTACTGCGAATAATCGTCTCCAACTTCTCCATTGTAGGCAACAACAGATGGTTGGCAACTATAGGGGCGTGGTGCAACTTTAACAGAAACATGGCAACCTTGCAACCGAGCTCCGTACAATCTCCTCGTTGGATCAAACGGGGTAACGTTGACAGAATCTCGCAAACTGAGTTGAAGGGGAGCAACAGGAGACCCTCCTCAAGATCGCTGTTTAAATTTTAAGTACAATTATCTGTTATATTTTTTTCTCAAATTTCAACCTTGGCCTGATGCGTTTTATAGTTTCCAGCAAAAAATCATCCGGAGTTGTCACGTTGAATGCTTGCATTAAAAGGGGGGGTGCTGGAAGGGGTAAAGTTTGCGTAGAGGTTGCTTGAAGAGTTTCATGTTCTTGTAATTGTTCTCTGAATGTTTGGCTTACTTCCAAACATTCTAGAATGCTTTCAGCCTAAAAACCTTATTACTAAACAAATCCAGAATTTCTCTAATTAGGGCAAACTTACAGCTCTTTCACTACCAATGGTTCTCTTGCTAGGTAGATTTAGACCTGGTTGACTGGGCACTATAATCTGCTGTTCCCCTGTTGCAAGTTCCTCTTGCTGTTCTCGTTCTTCTTCTTGTTCGTCTTGCAGCACCACTAGCTGCTCGGATTTTTCATACAGTCTCAAAACCCTATCCGAGCCGCAAGAAACCACATATTGCCCATTGGGGCTAACTGCTAAAGAATGGGCTTCTCCAGAATGACCCTAGAAAAAATTATCTGGTGGAAGTTTTATCTGAGAGGATTTATGTTAGTTTTACCTGCAAAGTGATTATTTTGTGATATTTGTCCCCATCCCACTGTTTAACCTTTCCGTCTTTACCACAAGTGAATAAATAGTGAGTTTTAGGTACAAATTGCAGCCCTGTAACTGTGTCTTCATGGGCAAATAAGCTTTTATGACAATCTCCAAAATCCATGCCCCAAATCTTGATATTTCTATCCCCAGATCCAGTGGCAATCAGCCGGGAATCGCTAGAAATATCCATGCAGTATACCGGTAGTTTGTGGCCGTAGAGTGACAAGTAGAACTAAATAATAAAAATAAAAATATATTCTAATTTGTCGCTAAAATTCATTATACATACTTTAAATGAATCAGTGAAGAAAATTTTTACAGTGGAATCCATTAAAGCAACGGCAACAAACTTCCCATTAGGAGATAGTTTAACACATAAAATTCCACTGTCTAATTTAAGAGTTCTTTTATGCACTAACGAAAGCACTTTAACTGGGGCCTGAATTTTCTCATCCAATATCAGCTCAAACTGCCAAAATTTCACAGTATCATCACCCCCTCCTGTGACACACCCCCTTAAATCATTAGTCAAAGTTATGGTCCTTAAATCTTTAGTGTGAGCGTGAATTTCTTCGAGAATATCTCCGGCTGCGATGTCGATAATCAACAATCTACCATCTTTTAGACCTGCCAGAACATGCCGGTCTCCTGGGACAAAACTCACCGAGAGAACTATACTAAAATGGCCAATAGAAGTTATTTTTTTTAAAAGATTTCTGCAAAGGGAAATTAATACTCAGTCTCAACAGTCCTAAGGCAAGTTTGAGAAGGTCTGTTCCACATTTTTATGCTCTCTCCGCTGGCTGAGACTATCGCCGAATTGTCGCTGCTAAAGGCGACTGCCTTGACATCAGTGTGATGGCCTTGATTAAGAATTCCTCGAAGGCATGTAGCTTGAGAGTCCTGTAAAATATGTCTTAAAATCTTGTTGATATTATTGTTATTTTGCTGACCTTTATGGAAGTTTGAAAATTGTACAACCTGAGGCAATTATCCCTAAAATTTACAGCAATTCGAAGTTCGCCCCCATTGCCCAAAACGAGATCTAGACCTTTAGGTTTTCCCTCCAGTTGAATAGCTTTAAGCCTCTTCACCTGATCTCGAAGACTCAACTGAAGATTTTCCACTGTTTCATCAGTTTGAGCTTCTTTGGCTGTTCTATTAAGATTAAGAAAAGTACTGTGCAAATAACGATTATACAGGGCGTCCTAGAATGTGTGACTAACCTCCTAGATACATACTGAATGTATTAAACTGACAAAAGAAGATACTATTTTTTTATCTTTGCCTCCTCTGTGGAGATATTAACCCATAAACAGCATAACTTGAAATTGGTATTTTCAGTGTTTTAAAAAGATTATTTAAGATGTACCCTTTGAGTAATGATATCTCCATAGTGAGGGCCTATAGGGCAAAAAGTGTAGAAAGTTGTGATTTTATTTTAATATAGGTATGCTATATGAATCTAAAAAATTGCCCACATATTCTGGGACACTCTGTCTAAGGAATTCCAAAACTGATGGAAATTTCTCCATGTAAATTATACATACTGGAGCCTTTTCTGTTCCTTCTTTACACGTTTCTTAAACCGAACTTGGGCCTCATCCTCAGAGCAAAAATAAAACAATTCAATTTGTTTATCTGTGCCATGGCAGCCCACTACTTGGCCTGACAAGTCATTTGTTAAAGAGATTGTCCTGCCTTTGCCTGTTTTTAGTAAAGAACCTGCTTTAAGGCATTGAAGAGGATGCTGTTTATAGTGAAAATTAGTAAAGTGGAAGCTCAAATGACAAATTATCTTACTGTAGTATCATCTCCTTCCTCTAAGGTTGCAATCTCAAGAGTACTAGTTAAATGATCCACTGCAGTTATTTTGTCACTATTAATATCCCTTACAGATAATTTATAAACCCTCAATTCAACATCTCCACACCCAGTTATTAAGTATTGATCATTGTTCACCAAACACAACCCCCATACCTAGAAAACTCCCCTTTATTTCCACATAATTTATTCCCCAAAATACTCATACCTCTGTGTGATGATCAGTTAAAGTCTTGAAACAATGCAGTGTGTTCAAATCCCAAAATTTCACAAAACTGTCCTTAGACCCTGATATAAGGACACTTTGTTTAGACATGAAGCAAATCTGGGTTATCTGGCCTTTATGCCCTGAAAACCTGCACAAGCCACTTTCAGCCACGGTATCCCAGACTATGATGTCAGTGTCCTTGCTTCCTGAGGCCAATTTGTGGCCATAACTATCATAAGTCAGGGTGGTAATTTCTGAGCGATGACCAGCAAAAGTGCTGATTACTTCTGCAGTTACTAAATTATAGACTAGGACATTTCCATCGGAATATCCGGCTGCTAAGTGTTTGTTATTGGGGCTGGCGCAAATCGCTGTAACAACAGACTTTTCTCCAGGAAGAACTTGAGCCTAAAATTAATAAATTCAAGGCTAAGAAGATGTTGATTATGAGAGGCATAATACATACCTTTTCGCCCAATCTCAAATCCCATATTATGATATTCTCACTGGCTCCTACAGCTACAAAACGGCCGATTTGGCCCTGCAACGTGACGAAAACAGCATTACAGTTTTGGCTGCTTACGATATTGAAATTGCCTGCAGGAACATAGCGCAGGTAATCTTTAGTAAGACCCATAATTAGTTTAAAGAATTACATATCAAATAGCAAAGAAAAATGTTTTATTTTCTGCAAGTATACAAAACTACGGTGAAAAATTTAAGGTTAGATCGATGCCATGTGCTTGAAATTGTAACGGTTATTGATTGGTTACATCCAATTTCCAATCAGACCATATGGAGGAATGTCACGTAAAGAACGAATATTCTCACCATAGGTGGCGCTTTATCTGTTTTCTGATGGGAAAAAGATGGCGGCATGTAATATTTATGTTAACATGTTTCGTCATTACACACTCAAGTTAACAAATAAATTAATACCCTTGGTGCTAAATAAATAAACAAATTTCATTTTAACTCTTTAATCTATTATTTCACATCTCAATTAGCCTCCATGTCACTATCATCGCTATTACTTTCTTCCTCCTCATCTTCTTCCTCACTCTCACTATCCGATCCAAGCCACTCCACCTTTGAGGCATCATCTTCGATAAGAACCTTCCATTCGTCTAGTTTCCTCAAATCGATGCTGTACAAATCATTGTATGTCAGATCCCTTTTGGCGTATTCAAATGCTCCTAAAGAATTAAAATTGAGCTATTTATCCGATAGAACGGAATTTATGTGCCCACCTCCATATAAGTAGAGGACCCCATGTTTAATGGCTAATCCGCAGTTTGATCGATGGCTCGGTTGGAAAGGTTTAGAAGTTCCAACGTCGGTTGCATCACTAGTGCTGCTTTGACTTAAAACTGCCGGTCCTACGGTCACTTTAAAAACACCATCATCAGATATTGTGGTTGATTCTACTGAGTCCGCCATTTCCTGCACATCCATGATTTCTGAAGCTTCATTTGGAGGCAGTTCTAAAAAGTCACCAAGAAATGTTAGCTATGCTACTAGCTACAACTCTGCAGTCTGTTTTTATGCCTTCATTCTTGTTTTTTCTCCTCTTAGTTTTAACATCTCTTTTGCTGCTCAGCTCTATTTGCCGCCAGGCCATTTTTTCTAAATCTAGTTGTAGGAAATCATTGAAAAAGTTCCCATAAATGCCCTCATCATCTGAAATCAAATTTTTCTACAAACTTCCTACTTCAGGGTAGTAAAACCAATTACCCTCATGATCAAACACACCCCCAAAGCAATAGGCTGAAAGTCCGTTGGTTGCCGTAGTTACTGGCATACTGCACCTAGGAGAAAAGTACTGATTTCCCAGCTTGACTTGCTGCCACTTGAACTTGGTTTCTGTTGGATCATGCTCTTGAAAATTAAAGTTAAAATTGTGATGAATAATTATTTCAATTGAAACATACTGTCAAGCCCAACAATAAATGCGTCAGTGTAAACATGTCCCTTCTCCATATCCTTCTTAACAGACTCTTTACTATATCCACCATAAATCAAAATTTTTCCATCTGGTAGGGGCATCATACAGCAGGCAGACCTTAAAAAAACAGCAAATCTAAATTCTATCCTACTGAAATCAAAAAAACCTAATATGAACCTTCCAGTTGGTGGGGTTCCCACAGGCTCAATTTTCTTCCACTTATATGTTTCCAAATCAAAACTGTACAAATCATTAAAGTACTTGCAGTCCCTTAAATTGTCATGAAAACCTCCAAACACAAAAAGCTGCTTTTTTACCAGCATCATACGATGCCCACTTCTCGCACTTGGCCCATTGGGGGCTGTGATTTTCTCCCATTGTTTTGAATTCAAATGATAAACCTTTGTGATAGTAAAGTTAAATTTAAGAGTATACTTGAAAGTTAGAACTGACCCATAAATCTCTATAATGATAAAATTGAGATTGACTGGGACTGACAAATTCACCCCCAAACAGCCATAATTGGCCCTTATTTGCGGAAGTTGCCACCATTTGATGGCTGCACCGAGGAGGAGGCCCTGCAGAGGCTTTGATTAATATCCAGGTGTTGGTAGGGATGTTGTAAAAATATAAATCATTGTAAACGAACGTCTAAAATAGTGTGTGCTTAGTGAAAGAATAAATAGAATACTATTGACTAGAAATCAACCTTTTGGCCATTAAAATATTCTCCTCCATAAAAAATTAGTTGGTCTTTGTCAGGGTGACTAACTAGACTGAAATTGACCCTTCGAGATGGAGGTTCAACTTCAGTTTCAGTTACTTGAAGGCGTTTTTGTTCCTCTTTTTCTATTTGAGCTATCATGGATTCTATGTTGTCCTATAAAAAATATGAAATTTTGTAAGAAAACGTGACTTGCACAGTGATAGTTATCAGCTCAGTAGTATTTATAAGTGTGAATTCATTACAAATAAGCCTCCAAGACTAAAAAATTACCATTTTGAGGATCAATAGTCAGTATGATGACTTAAATAGTGATTATCAATGAGCTTTATAGATTCTGCAGGTATTCTAAAACTAATAATTGTTATAAACTTAAAAATAAAGAATACCTCTCCCAAATCTTTTAGTTCTTTCTTCATTTTAGTGATCAGTTTCTTCTCAGTTTTTGCTTGAGTTTTCTCAATACCTTTCCCTTTTTTCTTATTTTTGTCCTTCTTACCCATCTTACTAATTCTAAATTTATGATAGATTAAAGTTATTTACTGAAAAAACTAAAGCTCAAAACGCTATCAGTGAGGGCACCAATGCATATATAAACAAAAAAAGAGTGAGGTTAACCGGAACCGGAAGCCGCCATCGGGTGGCATTTCAATTTTATGTTTAACATTGACACGTTGTTACGGAAATAATGAAGTAGCAACGTTGGATGGTAGAGCGATTTATCATTTGTTCAATTTTTAGTCTATTGTCTTTTCAGCCTTAAATATCTAAGAAAAACTGTTCTATTATTACTGACATGTTAAAAAATAAAATAACAAACTTGGTTCCATTAAGTAATTTTTAGAACTTATGTGGTTTAAAAATTAAAAATATTGTATTGAAGGCGCTGGAAACAAACAATTTAATAGTCAATTGGCCTTTAGGTCGTGGACCTGGAGACACGACAACACTGCAAGCGGCAAAACTATCGCTACATTTTCGCATATTTCCTTTACTCATTACTTTTTGGGAAATCTTTGAAAAATTAGTGAATTTTTTGTTTAAAATTAATGTGAATTTTTAGATCTCACTCTGAGCTAAAGCAATTTTCGCGAACTTCAATAATCTTTTAGCATTTGTTGGAGACAAATCCAAAGAGGAATTAGCTGAGACTGAGACGAGAGTATCTTGTCTTCCAGCCCGACGCCCATTTTTCTGGTCCAATAACTCTGTTATCTGCTATCACCCCCTCCAGGGCATAATAGGTATAGGTGCCCAGCCCCACTATCAACCATCAACACACCCTAGGAAAAATCCGACCCAATGGTCAGTTTTTTATCACCAGAGCCGATTGTGCGGATCTCGCCGCAGGCTCGGACTGGCTCGCACGTCCCGCGGGGCCCGATCCCGATCCTCGTTCGGTCCCAGCCAGCCGTAACGTGGGAACAAAAGTGAAAAATTCGTGTGCGAGCCCCTGGCCATTCTCGTTAATAATTACACCGTGATGCCGATCATTTGCCGACGTAATGCCGATATTTTTCGCCGAGAATCGCCCGTGGGCGCGCAATACGTTCAAAATACGCCCCTGGGGCGGTTTCGAAAGGCGTCTTCGTGGGTTTTGGCCTTGTGCGAGGATATATGATTTTGCATGCTAATGGCAATATTTGCGCGACGATTTTTATGAATATTTATCGGGGTTATATTGACATTATCGATTCGGTCGGAGATGATGGTACGCCCCTGGCCCCTGGTCCACCCGGGGCGCCTGGTGCGCGCCCATAGAACTTTTGTCTTTTTGCCCACGGGCTACAGAAATTACAATGAACAATTTAACTATAAAATGTGCTGGATTTTTTGTTTTCGATTTGTATAAATTGAGTAATTTTCGATTGGTATTTAGAGGATATATCGTAATAGTGTAGCAAAGAGTGTGCTGTTGACTTGCCCAGTGCTTCCAGAAAAGTCCATAAACCACATGTAGGCCGTCAGAGGTGCGCCCCGTTACGTCTATCTATATAAAAAGCTTGAGGCCAATTTCATTTCCACAGGGCCGCAGGAACTTAAAAGTTTTCATATTACCTTATACCAAAGCTTCACTCGCTATCCCCTTAAACGTAATTTTGAAAAAAATATATTTAATTAAATCTTGTCAAAGTTAATTCCCTGTCGTGGCGCAAAGTAATTAAAACCCCGTAAAAACTACCTCCTTCATATTCATTATATTATACTTCTAACCAAAATTAATTTTAAGTTTTCCTGGAGAAACTTCGGGAATGGAGTCTTGGTGGTTTGTCGCCCGAGGGCGATCTGGATTATAATGAGTTAGAGTGCTCATTTTTGCCTCACGATGACGTCGTCGTTGGACTCGACGCGAGACGCCTGCAGGGTAAAACGCAAGCAACAATTCCTAAGCTAATTACAAAAAACCGGACGACTTTTTCGAAAGTGCCTCTAGTCAAAGTCGGAGGGAACACGTCCATATATCTGATCCCACAACTCTTCAGCGAGGCCTCCCCTGGCCGCCCGCCGCGGACCCCGGGGGCGGCATAATTTATGTCGCGCCCAACGTCGCTCCAGGCGGCACTCCTCCGCCCCGGGCGGCCACGCTGTTTATATTATACACGGATCGCTCGAGTTGGCTTGTGCAGAGCATTTTTATCGTCGGTACTTTAGTGGAATCTTTGGTACCACAATACCAGGGCCAAAGGATAATATGGCAGATCAAAATGTGTAGAACCGTATAGCATAAACAAACACTCCTTTGTAGAAGGGCACAGAAGGGAATTACCACCCATGGTCATGCTATGCCGTCTTACAGCAGACGCTAGAACTCTGAAAACGATTCCAGCCATAATCTCTCCGATTCCGTCGATTTTCTTGTACTTTGAAGATATCACAAGTTATATGATTTAAACCCTGTAGGCAATAGTCTAAGACTGGATTGTCGTCCCATGACATCTGTAACGACAAAATTACAGCATAGGAGCACTGGTACATGGCGGCCTACCGTTCATTGTTTGCTACGTACACGTAAACTAGTCGGGTGTTACAGATATAAATTATAGATATTTGGATTCAAAATGGCGGCAAAAACGATTTTGGAAATTATTAACATGGCGGCATATTTTTAATTGGTCATGGCTTGCATCATGACGAAAAACATCAATTATTTTTCGAAATTGCTGAAATACTGCGAGGGGACCACTTTGCAGAAACACCCGATATATTTTCGAAAACGGCAAAGTCCTCCTGAACGGGCTCTTGGAATTGATGTTGAAATTGTCACAGGAATATGGCTTAACTTTTCCCGATATTTGGAATAGTTAAAAGCTAAGGAAAATTTGAGAGGATAATGGAAAATTAACAGGGTTATTTTATTGTTTTGATCAAATTTGAAGCCAAGTACCTACAGATTATACGGAACTTATAGAGATAGGACACAGTAAATGGAATAACATCCAGTTGCTGTAGTGCCTCGTGCCCGACAACAAAAATAAATAATTTTTTCTTAAAAAAAGAATCATCTTTAAATATGCAAGAACTAATTCGTACCTTGACCCGTCTTATTCTCACTGATTTGTAGGCTATTTTATCACTTGCAAAGCACATTTGGTTAGAAAATTAGGAAATTCCTTCAGAATCCATGGATAATTGTTGAACTTCGCAGCCATCTTTCATAACTTGTCACGCGACTAGAGGCCGATTTCTCATTGGACGACGGTAAAATTTTTTCGTCAGGTCTTCTAGGCCGACATTGACATTTTTTGGAAATCGCGAAGCCTAGGTTAATGTATGTTCCAAACTATGAAGGAGCAACATTGGAAATATGGCGAATACGATTAAATCGCCATGAAATTGCAGCATTTTGCACAAACTTGCAAATTGAAGGAGTCATTTTTCTTGATTGTGTATATTCGCTGTATTTTGAGTAAAACTTTTTGATAGGGCCCCGTATTTAATGCTGCCTCAGAGGTGAAAGGAAAAAACGAGAGAGAGTACATACTTTTCTGACCGCTGTTATGGTTTATGATTTATAATATAATACATTATTTATACATATCTACCCTAGAGTTCTAAGTATTACTGCCCGTTTCGATTCAGAAATTATCGTTGCCCAGAAGTAGAAACGCGATTTTTCCCTCTCGGAAATACTACGGCATTTCGAGACACACTTTCATAAATCTTGTCCGCGGAATGTGTACGCGAGCATTTAGAACTGCATCGAATTAATTTGCCCTCGAGTGGACGTTTCAATTTTCCTTTTCCGTTTATATGCCCATAAACCTACTCAGCAGCTCTGCTCCGATATCAAGTTTCCAAATTCTAAATAATCCCCGGGCCCGGCTATAGGAGCCATTAAAATATGAGCGGATTGAAACACAATTTCCCCGAAATGGGCACGTCATTTCATAGACACCCCCTGGGGCCTCGATCCTGCGAAACCAACGAATACTGGCAGGTTTTGCGGGGCCTTTTGTTTACCGAGTTCCGCAGGCAGACCGGACTTCGCGTTCTCTCTCATTCCCCCCCAAACATAGCGTAATCATAGAGAGGATGGATATACCTGGTCCGCCGCCCTGGAGCTAAACTATTGTAAAACGCCCCAAGTTATACCGCATTTTGTTTTTTTAGTTCTCTCCGGTTTTGGTGCGTTTTCGTCTACATAGCGGACAGTGACGTGCGGGTAATACGATCCATTAAAATGGTCAAACGTCTCACAATTACAAGACAACGCGTTATTATTTGAATCCAATGAGCTAGAAAAGCGAGCGGATGCAGTAAGCCGTTGCCGGCATTCCTCCAAGTGGGACCATTTCTTGATCGCCATGTATGGTGTCACTATGACATCGTTTCGTCGTCAGAGATGCGTCATGCATCGGCGCAATCGTCGCCTACAAGTCGCAAGGGGTCGTGGTGACGTCAAATTCTTCTACATCATTGGTGGGTTTCGTTGCCTCGATGGGGTGGGTTCAAAATGGCACCGTGGCGCACTCGTGTCATACGACGGTGGTAGGACGTACGCTGATGGTAAGTGAGAGAAGTACGTGGTTCTACGTTCTAAAATATGCAAGGCATCGACCCGTGTCCGTCCGCCGTAGTGACAATTGTCCTAAAATCTTTTAAAACACGCGAATACCGGGCAATGTTGCTGTGCCCCGCCCGAGGTCGAATTCTCTAATTTCGATTCTTCGTTTCGGTGCCGGTGATCCCTAGGGCTCTTGGCCTACATCATTTTAAATAAATTTGGGGAATTCTATTTTGTTTGCGCTCGGCTCGGAACAAACAAGGCCGAACGCCCCCGGCCAGAGACGTTCCTTTTCCTCCTCGTTCTCGCGGTAATAATTGATTAGACACTCTTTCGCGTAATACATAAAAGTAATTAAAAGTGGCCGCTCATGCAGGAAGTAAAAAGTGCAATGCGCACGAACATTCACGACATATTATACACTTTTATTATTCACGAATCGGCTGCCATATGTCGATTAGCCTTAGGGCGGCATAGCATATTATCGAGCCTTGCTCTAGGCTCGGATCCCAGTTTATTATTTATAAATCGGAATGAAGGCCACGAGAGAGGCAGCCTTAGGGCACCGGCAACGGGACAAAGAAGGACGAATGATGATCCAATCCGTTCGGTATTTTTCCCTCGGTTTTTCGAAATGTGTGGGTCGGGCCTCATCAAGCTGAAATTATTGTCCTTTCGTGATTATAAAACTTCAGACACAACAGAATTCGATACAGGCAACTTGAGACATTAACAACGTGACCGGAGCCCCAGTTTTCTGCATGTTACCTGATCTCTTTTGGTCCTTTAATATCGGAGTCAATTCCCCCGCTTATATACTTATTGCTTTCAGCAAAATCAATCAGAAAAGCCATCTCTCATAATGCAATATTTTCCAATAAAGCTCGCTCGCCTTGGTAGGGCCACTAAAGCATATACCATATGGACACCGAGCGCGCTTCTGCAAACCCATCAGCTATCTTAAATGGTTCCACTCCATTACCCATCCATCTCAAAGCCATTTCAGAGCAAATAAGTGATTCGATATTGCTCGTGACGTTTGTGGTTCAATAAATTGTAGAAGTCTTCAAATGCAGTCGCTGTAAACGAAGAAAGGTGTGGTCAAGTCGTTACACATTGATCATATTAATAACATAAACGGACAACTTTATGTTACGTTCGGCCTAATTGAGCCGATTATCATAAACAATATAAATGCAAATTCGATAGGTATCGCGTGGTGTAAAAATGGAGGTTTACGCGAAAATACCAACAACCCAAATAAGAGTGAACCATTGAACCTTTTCTCGTTAGTCACCATTCGGAATGGGTATGGGAGAACCCACGCCGGAATCGAGGAGCGCCTCCTGCGTGGGTGAGCCCCCCTAAGGTAAGGCCCATTCACGTTGACGATGGGCGCGGGTGGGTCTCGGATACATAATCCACTTATTGTGGCTCTCTTTATTGATCTATTGCTCTAATGAAGGCCCCGTTTAACGTTCAACTCTTAAACCTGGATGGTTTTGCTCTATTGCTTGAGCTCGCTGTCTTCATTAGCATCCATTTTTCCATAAGTTCCATGATTAATTACTTCCAATTATCCTTTAATCCACTCTTAGATCTTTCTGTGGTTATCTCAATCGTTCTACACCTCCTTACCTTTCCGAGGCAATGAGAGGTTTATAGAGATAAACGTTAACTTATTTTTCTTATCAGCGTCTTTCTCTTCAGGGGTCCGGAACTTCAGTTTCTTAAACTAGTCCTCCTATACCGGGTATTTCAAAACACGTGTCGGAAAATGAAGGGTGTAATTCTTTGGCGCATTTTAAGAAAAAAAGTTCCCATTAACATGGGTCCGCAAACATACCGTTTTCGAGATACAGGGTGTCAAAAAACAGTTTTTTTTTTTCAGTTTTTTGACGATATCTCGGGAATCGTTTGAGATACAGGAGTCACATTTTGTGTAATTATTATCATTAATATTAGTTACGTTTTGAGCGCTACTTCAATTTTTCCCCATATGCCAGAGGCGGAGATTTCAAGGTTGCGTAAGATTTTTTTTGCCCCTAATTTGTACGCCACTGGGAAAATGAGAATTTTAGAGGCATGTTTTATACCACCAATGTGTTCTACACAAAAAAGTCTTATGCAAAAAAGCTCTAATGCGAACCATTGTCGAGAAAAATTACATTTTGTAATGAAAAACATGTAAAAAATTAGCAATATGGCATCAAATACCATAAATTTATTTTTAAAAAATTGTTTAACTTAGTTTTGTTAATTTTCAAATACATTTTTTGTCGCATTAAAAAGATGAAAAGCCATTAACAAATGAAAAATAAATCTTATTTAAGCAGCTATTCAAAATGACCACCTTTCACCTTAATGCACTTTGCTATCTTGTTTCTCAAAGATCTTTTTTATTCTAAATTGCATGTCGGCATTATTCCTAATTTCATCAGCTGCCTATTAATTTTTTACCACAATTCTTCTCGAGTATTAATTGTATCTTTGTATACAACTGCCTTCATATTTGACCATTTTGAAAAGTCCAATGTATTGAGGTCTGCACATCTCGCGAGCCATGAAAATTCACTTTCACGACCGACCCATCGAATGTGGGAAAACATTGTTCAAATGTTTGCGCATTTGAAGGGAAAAATGTGGGGTCGCTCCGTCTCGCATAAACCACTTATTTTGGCGTAAATGCTGTGAATCCTTTTTCGGAAGTTCGTTAAATTGTCCTTGCAAAAAGTTTAAATACAGAAGGACATTTAAATTGGCTGGAAATTCGAAAGGACTAATAAAAAAATTACCTATTACGCCACAACAAAAAAATGTTTATCTTAAATTCGTGTTTGTCGTACATTTATGGATTCTGAGAATTCCATAAGTGGCTATTTTTCCAGTTAAAATTTCCACGGCGTCTGAAAGTTGCCTCGTGAGTAAATAGGATTTTGTTGAAAAAATTTGGATCTTCGTTTTGTTTTTCCTGAAAAAATCGGGCAAATCTTAAGAGAGCAGGACGGTCCTCAGCCAGTAAATTTTCAACCGGTATTAAATGATGAGGATGAAATTTTTTTAAATGTAAAATTCTCCAAACAGACGGTTGACTTATTCTCATCGTTGCACTTAACAGGCGTGTAGATAATTCTTCATTTTCAGGAATTCGCACTAAAACTTTCTCTTCCTGTTTGACCGGGATAGTTCTTCGGGCATCACTCTTTTGGCTTTTAGGGCGAAAAGAGCCTGTCTTTCCCAAACGATTGTACAACTTTCTAAATCATTTGTGGTTGGGTTGTTGTCGGTTGGTATATAATTCAAAGTAACTCCGTGCTGCAGCACGACCGTTAAAATTCATTTGAGCAGGAACACATATCATATCGCGCATCTCGCTAAAGGAAAAGTTATAATCCCTTGGTATTTTTACTTTGAAATTACGATTTTTTACTTAAAAAGAGTAACTGACAATGAAATAGTCTAATTACTTTGAGAAGCTAAAGTAATTATAGCTAAGTAATGGTTTGCCATGCGAGTGAACTGCAGCTACCATCGTTTTTGGGGATTTAAAGTGGTATGACACGAATTAGCTTATGGGTGAAAATCTCGTAAACGAAGAGAGATAGCGAGATTAAACGAGAATACCTTTTTTGAATAAAAATAGACTATCTTTCATTATATTGAATGGAATTTGATCTTAGTTGCATTTATAAAAAAATATAACCAAATATACCAAAGTGGTGCCCTAAGAGCTAAAATTAGATAAAAATTCTTACTTGGCATCTTACAAAACCTAAATATACCAATTTTGGTGTTGATGCTATGAAAACACAAAAAGTTACTAAGAAATTTTAAAATAAAATTTCAACCTTTAACTCCCTGTAATCTTGAAACGCGCAACATTGGTATAAGGTATGATGGGGCTAAATCGTCATATTTTGGTGTCCCCTACATCGGGTTTCACCATGTCCCATTCCCAATGAATCACCATATTTTTAGTAATTGCATTGCACTATTCAAGAGGTACCTTTCACCCCTACATAATCCTATACCTACCTCAATCTTTTTTCGAGAGTTTGGGTGATTTACAGAGATAAAGTTAAACTAATTCTTATAAACAGTTTCTTCGTGTTCAGATGAGAGGTGCCGAACTCTGTGTGCTACAACGTATTTCTATATAAATACATTGCGCCACTCAAGAGGAACCTCTCACAGGGACCTATACCTATCCGAGATACTGAGAGATTTATACAGGTTCGAAACGCGAGTGTTTTAAATGTGACCTCTCATACATGAACTACTTATATTACTTCTTTTGAGTCATTTTTAAACATTTTCCCTATTTTTTTAAATATTCAAAGATTTGACCAATCAAAATACTCGATCAATGAGAATTCACCACCTCCGTCACGGTAACGACAAACTGATATATATCTGTTCCTGTCTAGCGTGAGATGCACGACAGTGCACGAAGGTGAAAGATTTTGTGGGTTATAAATAGTGTGTACTTGTCAATAATTATAATTAAGAAGTTTTTTATTTTCGCCGATGGTGCGCATTAAAGATATCTTCTGACCTTGTTTTGCACACTGCTGTAAATGTGATAGTAAAAAGAATAATTTTAATGGACAATGGTGAAAAAACTTTCCGACGGTTTTAATAGGGTAATTTTAGTTTGAAATTTAGTGCGGTCATATATGTTATTAAATATACTCTAGAAGAGATTTTAGTCAACAATGTTTTCGAGAAAGCGGTATTTATATATAAATAATAGAAACCGCATTCTTCAGAACAAGGATTTATGAGGACTTTATTACGATATTGTCTGTTAGTTATTTAATTATTTGAAACATATTTCGACTTATTGTCTCTTCAACCACCCTGTCAGCCTTGTGAAAGATTTACTACCGTCCCCGAGTGATTGACCATCTGACGAGGTAATATAAATATGATGCAGACGAAGAATAATTTTAATTTTAGTTGCCAAATAAGGAAAACGGGGTTGCCCGATAATTTGTTCTCGCTTTACACTCCCGTCGATTTTTATCCCTGTCCAGCCGCTTTTTTGTCCCCTCGCATATAAGGTAATTATTCTATAAACGGGCTACCAGTGTTACCCACTAGTCAGTCACTTATAGCATGGTCACCCATGGTAAATAATCTCCTGCAGTAGCCAGTTTAAACCTGCCGTTAATGGTCCGGCATTATCTGCGATCTCGGTTTTATAGAGAGCAAAACGCAGGTCATAATTAACTGGAGAACATTACTTATTTACATACGCGCATATACGAGGCCAGGTATGAAAGTTGTCGTTTAGTGCAGATAAGGGTTATTGATGGTGGTACCGTGGAAATAAAAATGCGAACCTGGCGTCTCGTGATAGACCGAGCTGAACGTGACTTTAGCGAAGCCCTGGGGCGCAAAGGCCGAATTGTTCCCAGAGGAAAGTGGTTTCCAATCAACAACAAACATGCGGAGGCGGCAGAAAAATTTCCTCACTCCCATGGCAAAAAGAACTCACAGGTACCTTGGCCATATCGGCTGAACCCACTAGGAGCAAAAAACATTCGTACTTACGTTCAAATGCCCATCTTTAGCCTACACGTCGACAATTAAGTGCCATTAAGTGCAATACAGTCTTTCATTTGATGGCAGTACTACAGGTACTATAAGGCGATTTATGAGGCTGCGACTAGTTTTTCTCTTCAGGAGTAAAGGCGAAAATGGGAAAACTAACGAGAGATGAATGTGCGTGTATCTTGATGTTTCTTTGAAATCAACTTTTTATTTCAATAGACAGGCAGAAGCTCAAGGCATTGTAAACTTCGACTCTGATGGTAATATAGAGCAAATTTCGGTGCATTATTACCTTGTGCACCCCTTCACAAGCAGGTGCATTATCGTAAGTGGATGCCAATATCATTCTTAGGCAAGTTTAAGTTTGGTCTAAGTTTTGACGGGGAGCTCAGGTGTCTAGCACAGCAATTATAGTTTAACTATTATAATTAAGAAGTGAACCTCCTAGTGATGAGGTTTAAATTTAATATAATGACTTAAAACTAACTTAAAACTCGCGCTATCACGCATTACTATTTGAATTTCACGCCAGACCAATCAGGACACTGAGCCAATAAGAAAATATTCCTGCAGACAACCGAGACAGACGAGCATAGTTCTATCTCTATTTAATTTGATATGCAAGACAGTGTGAGAATAGAAAACTGCTTTGTGGTTATAAACCATCAGTCTTGTCAAAAGTTAAATATTAGAACATTTTCTGTTTCCATCAATGGTTAGTGTTAAATTGTTTCCCATCCTTCTTTCACGCATTGTTATGAATGTGGTATAATAGAGAGAATACGTTTAGTAGTCATTGGTGGAAATATTCTTCGCAAACCGAAGAATGGAAAATTCTTTAAGAATATGGACACAGAAATTTTTACGTAAAGAAATTCAACTCACGCGACTTGGAATCGGATTTAGAGCCTTCACAACGTCTTGATTTTAGAAATGCTTAGCAAAGGTCACAAGAATATTAGAGGTGTTCCCAAAAGCTCTAGAGCTACAGATGACACCATGATAATCTTAACTTTTGACAAAAGCAGTGGAGCGGCACTTAAGATGAATAATATTTGGAGAGTACGGAAAAACCTCTCTGCCTCATTTTTTAATGTGTTATGACTGTCCTATCGGTTCGAAATTCTTCTTTGATCGCCACTATCAACTCTGAAGTCAGGAACGGATCTAAAGGTATACAAGGTGTTCCTTTCTAGAGCTCAACCATGACCATCTCGGTAACCATGAAAAATACGAAGTCGGTTAAATTGGGGCAAAGTTACATAATTTAGAACTCAAAAATATTGTTTCAAAATTGAAAATATTTGGCATTTTCCAAATTTGAAAACGGCATATTTTTGAACTGCAAATTGCGTTTGCCTTGTGCGTCAATTTAACCGACCGGCATATTTTTTGTGGTCATCGATGGTTATCACATGGTTGAACCCCAGAAACGGCCAAGCTGTATAAGTAGGCAATTCATGTGCAAGCCATAACATCCCCACGCTTCATTAATTTAAGTTAGTTTAAGAGGTTGCACGTCACGTCTTTCAAGATTGTACATTTTCAGGAATTAATGAATTATGATTTATTGTGAACTAAGAATTTTAGGAATTTTTGTCTCTTAATGGGCCTTTTCCAGCGTAAAACTAAATCACATTGCACGAACACAGCTAGAGGCTTGTTTTTAACTGTAATTTTCGAAATGCACCGTACCACCTTGGCCCCCATACAAACTGCCCATTTTATTTATTAGGCGTACCTATACGTTTCCGTAATTTTCTTAATAGCGCCCCCAGGCCTGCACCGCAATGTACCGCTACTGAATTCGACATCTAATTTGACAACTGTTGCGCGTTTAAACCAACCTCGAGGCCTCGGTACCATGGGACTATTTCAATTACGAAATTGAATTTTTTCTCCAAATCGGTCGTGCTGCCCGGTAGCACTACTCCTGTTAGCACCGTGGTACTAACCGACAAGTTTCCCATGAAAATTGATTCTAATTTGACTGCTAAAAGGTTATAGCATTAAATTATATCATTTCACGGGGATTTCGGTACCCACAAAAACTACGAATGAAGAGTACTGTTATTGATCGTTGCCGGGCTGTCGGAATTTACATTGCCCGGGCTCTTCTTCATTATATTTCGGTTTATAAACCCGAAGCTATACAGCATCATCCGGGGTGGAATTTTACTTTACTTTAATGCGACCGCCGCCGGGGGCCCTGTATAAGCCCCCCCGGCGACTCCGCTTGGCCTCGGATATCTACATAATTTTAAAGGACCCTCCGGCTGGCCTTTGATACAGGGGCGGAGGTACCGATTTTTCGGTTCGTTTTTTAAACAATCGCGGACCCTATTAACACTTTAGAAGCCTTGCTGAAAGGTTCTTTCGGGTAAAAGGTTCCATGAATATGTATGCTACCAAATAGAAGGGTTCTGGAACCCTTGGGAAATAGCGTCCAATATATGCAATATATGTTTGGTACCAGGGGTATGTTTTACTACAAACCATGGCGGCATCAAAAAATCTGTATCGCGATAGCGAGGTAAAGCCTCAAACCGATCGGTGCTAATGAAAAGGACCACAAGAGGAGTAAACAGGGAAAATAGTCGATTTGTTTGAACACGCTGCATATATTCTGATACCTGCTTTTATTGCTCTGTAAGAAGTATCCAGGATACCTTATTATACATAGATCCGCTACTGATAAGAAAAAAAAATGATACTGTTTCTCTCATGCTAAAGGTGGGGCCAGGGTGGTGAAGATTCGAAATGTTATAAATCACTAATGACCAAATTAACAAGACAAAATGAGGATAAATTGGTGACTCGTCTTGACGCTGATTGTCAACCCTTTTAACTCGTACCTGGAAACTCTTGTTTCTACCACCGCCGAAGGGGGTTTTCAGCGTTTCAGCCGCCACGCTACACACGGTGATCTTTCAGCTGAGGCTGAAATTCAGCCAGTCGAGTCGGTTCAGTTCGAATGCAGCCGTAGTGGTTTGTGTCACGTCGGCATCCAGTTCATGTTTTCGTGAGAAACATCGCTGAAGGCTTCTACAAAACATTAAATTTTATGATAAACGGAAGATGTGTGACTCCATTTTGTGAGTGAATAAGTGAATGGTTTTGGACATTTGTTTGGTATGGCCAATTTTGCGGTGTCGTTAAAACGAAGTCCCAGTGATTTTGAGGAGCAAATGTTGTACAGGTATGTGGTTGCTGCATGGTTCCGTTCGAAAATAACCCTAAATTTATATTTTTTGCAGTTGTAAGTAATATCTAAAAAATTGCTATTTTTACGTTGTAAAAATATGTCTCCTCAAGACTTTGGTGTTAGAGTGCAAAAAATATTTAATTTATATCAAAAACCAACATTTCTCGAAATTTCATTGTTTATTTAAATTTTGTTGACAGAATGGCGAATGCTAATTATGGCGTGTTGCTTGACCCTGTTAAGGGAGCATTATGAGCAAAACGTTGACATTCTGGTGAATGTTGCCGGCCGTTTATTATTTAAAATATTTCAATTTCAAGTTGAAACCTTTCTAGACCATCAGACTATCACTTAAAACATTCTCTTTATGCTTCACTATGTGCGACACTGTACTCTATTATGGTAAGGTTAAAGTGCCAGCAAAAAATTAGCCAGAAGCAACATTTAGCCCAAGTTTTCGTTCCTTTGTTTATTAATTTCCTAATTTTTTTCATAATAGTTCGTAATAATAATGTCCGCCAGGCATCACGTTTATCAAAACTAGGCGGGCCATTTACCTAAATTTACATAATTAGCAATTAGCCTCGCTATTCCTAGGAATTGTTTGTAAATTATATGGTGCCAATGAGGCCGGTTTATACCATCCCGAAATTTCCATCTCTGAAACGCAGGCAAAATCCTCTTGCTTAATCTGAAAAGTACCGTTTTAAAAGTATTAAAAGACTCATTTACAATGCACTAATGGCGCGCCGGAGGGACTTTTCCTGGGTCCCAAAAAAGGTTAATTAGTTTGAAAATAAAATTGAGAGTTAACTTGTTAACTTCTTTTACACCTTAAACGTGTTTTTATTGGAAAGGAAACGATGATTGATTGGCTGGGAACCGACCATAAATCTTTGTAAAGTCTCGAAGCAGTTCTTTGGCTTTTCCGGCTACGGGTTTCGAAGAACAGCAAAATAAACCTAAAAGCAACATAATGCGTTATCGCGATGGAGAGTGACCCAACCACTCCAAATAACCACGTTTTTTGGGCGTGTCGTGACTCGTGACCCGCATACAAAGAGACCAGCACCAAATAATTTTTTTTATTTCCTTGCAGAAAGAAGGCAGACCTTAGGAACGATGTGGAGAAGGCCGAACCCAAAGACTTATCCAGCAGGAACATGTTCCCTAGCGCCCAAATTAAAATGAGGTAAGGGTCAGAAAAATTGCATTATGTGCACATTACTATTGATTTACTATAAAGCCTTGAGGCCCCAAAATCACATTATTCCGTTTTACTAATTCTGGTCATTAATCGACAATCGCTAACGTTATTCCTTCTCAAATAACAATATTCGAGATTATTTATATTTTATTGTACTTTCCCAGAATCACGCAGTTTTCGTATTAAATAGCATGACCAGAAAGACATTGGAAACCTTAAAAAAAACTCTCTCCTACGTCTATGAGTTCAGGGACGTTACTGCGTGTTGGCCCATGGGGATGAGAAATTACTTTCGTTAAGCAAAAATTTCTCAGGTAAAGGTCAACTATCAGGGATGGACTGAATGTGCTATTTCAAAACGGTGAAAATTAAGTAATTCTTGTACCAAATAATAGCTCTAGCAGAAAAAATTCCGATACCTATTAAACTCTCTCTACGCCGCTGAATTTCAATAATAGATTAGCCACTGATCACTAGAGGCCACTTAACTTGTTGGTACGCCACTGTAGAACTCTATTTTATGTTGAAAAACAATTGAGTGTTGAAAAAAACACATGGTATATCAAAAGTCAGGGGCGTCTCCAGACGGGTGTCAAAATTACTGCAGCGGCACAGCTTTCGATGTTTTTGGGGTTTTTAAATAAAAAAACAAATTTATTCGATACGCCACTGAAGACCTCAACTTTTGCTAATAAATTAGCGCTTGGTGAGTCTAAATGAAGATGAGATAGATGCCAGAAAAATTTCATTATGTGCACATCATTATTGATTTGTTGTAAAGCCCTCAGGTCCCAAATTTGTATTATTTCGTTTTGCTTTTTCTGACCATCAATCAGCGATTGCTTAGGCTCTCCCTTCCTAAACAGGGTTAGCCACGCAACCCGTTCATTAAAAAAATTTTGACTTCTCTCTGTCGTAGCCCAACGAATTTTGATTTCAGGTGCTGGAATCGACCATTTTGAATCCAAGCAAAATATTTTCAAAATGGCGGCACTTCCGGTTATATCGGAAGCAGCTACTAACTTTGTTACTTTAAATGGAAACCCCTAGTTTTTTTGTCATTTTTGGATTTCTCGTTAAATGTTAAGGTTAGTTTATGCAAATGGTCATGTCCAAAATTTACCGTTTCCAAGTTATACTGGAATACCCCTCCTCTGTCCAGAATCGGTCTAACGACCCTTAATAACATTTGATATATACTAGAACTAGAAAACGCTTTAAGGTACAGGGTGTTCCATTTGAAATAAGCCAATTATTGACATTTGAAATCATGCAACTTTAGAGGCATGCTTCGAAGGTTTTAGAAGACTTTTTATCAAATTAAAATACATCAAAACTTAGCTTATTGAGTCCCAGAAGCATCGATTCCAAAATTTGGAGCGGTCAACGCACAAGTCCGATTTCTTTGTATAACTCGGAAACGTCAAAGACGTAAGAAACTTTACATAAACCGGCCTTAAAATTTAACGAGGAATCCGAAAATGGCAAACAAATTAGAGACTCCATTTAAAATAACGAAATCGGTAACTGCTTTCGGTGTAACCGGAAGTGCCGGTATAACCGGACGTGCCGCCAATTTGACAATATTTCACTTGGATTCAAGATGGTCGATTCTAGCACCTAAAACCAAATGGAGCTACGATAGTGGAAAGTGAAAAATTTTCTAATGAACGAGTTGCGTGGCTAACCCTGCTCAGGAGGGGGCAGCCAAAGCGATTGCTGATCCTCGTCAACGGCATAACGTTGCCTTTGCACCAAACCCCTATACCTACTTAAAATAACGATCACGTCACACATTGTTCAATGTAGGTGTTTGCTTACAACAATCATTATTAAACAGAGTTGTTTATTGTTATTTGCGCTACCATTGCATGCCATTTTCTCATTTCAATCACCGCTTGTGTTTTGTGGGTCAACGAGCATTGAAGTGAAATTAAAAAAATCGTCCAACAAACCTGTTTGCGCATTGTTAAAGCCGAGTTAATTTAATCTATTATATGGATCTGCATGGTAATTAAAAGAAATTGAAATGTTTAGTTTGACGGGGTATTAAATGGCGCCTGCAGTGGGCGGCATGTGCAGGTTCCTGCTAGTCATTCTAGGTGCACATTTGGGTACGCGACACATTACTACGCGGACTGAATCCGCGAACGTACAATTGCGACATTGTGTGCAGCTCGCATGTTATTTAAGAAAATTGCACATCGCACGCCACTGTTCTCTAGCAGATATTCCGCCAGCGTTTGTTCAGCGGCGTATTGCATCAAAGTACAAGGGTGGAATCTTGAATTTTTGGTATAAACTAGCGTCGTGAAGGAAATTTCAGATAACCAACACGGTCCTCTCCACGCCACCGGATTTCAACAGATTAGTGACTCGTGATACGTTATTTCATTAGCAAAAATTCTCTACACGATGGTGGGCATTCAGCGGCGTACCGAATGCGATTAAAAAAGGGGAAAATCGTATAATATTTTCTCGTAAAATAGCTCCACGCGAAACGACGTGTAAGACCTCGGGAAACCCTTTTTGGGCCGAAGATTATTGCCTCACAATGTTCTTCTGTACGGCAAAAATTTCTTACATTTGGGTCAAGATCAAGGGCATTCTGAATTTGGCGGGGATTATGCAATTTGGCTCAGCAAAAAAAAGTAAAATTAAAAAAAAAACTTTCTACACCACTGACTTTTAGTAGACCGATACGTCACTAGATGCTTGTTTTTTGGCAAAAATTCCTTAGACTTTGATCAACAATCAGGGGCGTACTGAACACCAATCGAAAAGGATAGAACGGTGCAATATTTTCTTATAAAATAGCTTTGCCAAAGAAACGATCTTCGATGGTTAGATTTAAGTGGATTATCAACTCATGATGTTCTTCATCTCCATCAAAACTTTCTTAGACCTTAGAAGTGCGCCTAAATTTTGCCCATTTTAGATTTTGATAGATTTAAAAGTCAGGGGCGCCCTGATGGGGAGAAAGAGGAATTTTGAAGCAACTTAGGGCGGATTGGAAAGGAAATTTGACGCCCAGATAAAGACTAAAATGTTTTAGGGAAAGGAAGAGAGCGGGGAAAAGAGGTACCCCTTTAGCTCATCTCTTGATTTCTACATTTTCAATCTTTTCTCTCAGACTGATGTCCCCCAACATATCCCCCGCAACGTCGCCCACGATGTCCACGTCATCGTCGCCCACTCCCCCTCCCGGCAACCCCACCGTCACCATCGCAGCTGCCAGCTACAACAAATTAGCTGGAATCCCTTGCGTAGCCGCAGCCTCAAGGTACACCGCCCCGGTACACATCGACGTCGGCGGTACCATCTACACATCTTCCTTAGAAACACTGACAAAGTAAGTAGCAAAAAGTGGTGACCCTCAAGTCCGACAATACATGTCGGCGCATTAACGTAAATTGTTTCCAAGTACCTGCCATTAAACCGTTGAATGGACGGGGGGCATTAAGCACACCCAGATAATTGCCGTTCTAGTTACCAGACCTTAACAAATTGTATCTGATTATCGCATCGAGCAGTACCTAATTAAATTTCTCATCGCTTAATCATCTGCAAACAGATAAGATCGAGTTTTGTTGTTTTAACCAGAAACGCATGGACGCCTTTATTATTTAAAAATTCGTTTCTTTAAGACTCTTCGGCCATTCAGCGTTTCTCTCCTTCGTCCATTAAAACCTCCGTATCTCCTTTCTCGGCGTTTTGACGTGTCCGCTCCATCATTGCACTCAAGTTCCTGCTACTGCCCTCATTGTCCTCCTCGAATTCTCGAATTCCCTTCGCAAGTAGCTGCTCTTCATTTGCAGACATTTGATTAGTGGCGTTATCAAGGTGTAGTTTTAACACCCCTTCCGATGACTGCTCCCGCATGAACGTCTCATGCAGCTCATCTTGACGCAACGTCTTCATCGCATTTCTCTTCGCCTCATTCATCGCCCCAATTTGCTCCAGCCATTCATCTCTTTCTCTTTCCAATCTACGAAGCTGCTCCTTCAACTGCTCCTGCACGTCCATTAGCTCGTCAGTTCGACGCTTTTTCTCTGTGAAACCCGTAGCCAGCTCGTCATGGGAATGAACTCCAGTCTCCAGGCTGCCAAGGGATGATGATTCAGTCCCACGCATCTCAGCGATTTTCTGAATAATCCCTGAACTCTGAGGATGGAAAAAGGGGATTGATTCCGAGATTGGAATCCCACTCTCAGGAGTTAAGAATCCTTCCATAGCTCCTTCGGCAACAAAATGCTCCTCCTCCTGAACAGGACGATTTTCAGGGTCATCCAGGAGTCCACCTCTAGCGACTTTCTTCTCAATTGCCTCCAAATGCAGCTTCTTCACGTCATTCAGATTCATCATAAGAACAGTCTTCTGTAACTCCAACTCGTTCAATAAGCCTCTCAGTTGCCCATATGAGGAGTTGGTGTAGAGCGTGCTGACTTTATTTGCAGACCGCAGCAAACTGACTCTAAGATTCCTTAAGATCTGTTGCTTTTGTTGATCTAATCCTGAAATTTTTAACTCAAGAACGGTACTCTCGATTGGAATTCCTAGGAGGTCGGTTTTCCCCTGTGCCGAGTTGATTTCAGATTGTAATTGGACCTTCTTGCCTTCAATCTCTGATAGTTTGTCTATTAAATCCTGTCCGTTGCAGTTTGTTCCGGACCACTGGCACTCCAATCTTGCCAGCTCATTCTTCAGCTTTAAATTCTCTTGTGCCAAAGTATCAACTTCCTCACTAACCCTCTTCACCAAGTGCAGGTCAAAGAGCACTATCTCCTTTTTCTTTTCCAATTCCACCATTAAAGCCCTTAGGTACTCATCCTCAACATTGAGCTTGTGCGCCTCTGAACATCTGTTTTGCACCTTCTGCATAGCCATATTTAGCTTGTTCTCTATGTGGTCTTTATTCTTGGCTGTCTCATCCGGAATCCAATAGTCCAGCTCTACATAAAGATGCAGTTCCTCCTCCAACACCTTCTTCTGGTTTTCCAAATCTCTTGTCACCTTTTTGAGGAAGGAGGCCTCGGTTTTGAGGCTCAAACATTTTTCGTTTTCCTCACTGGTGATTTGGAAAGTGCAGTCCAGCAATTTGCGCAGCTTCTCATTCTGGTTTTCCAGCTGCTTCACCCGTTTCGAAATTGTTTCCGACATGTTGGCCCGAAGAAGTTTGATCACAAATAACAATCAGTGACACTGATCAGTTCAGGTTAGTCAGGTTCTGTCAATTCAATTGACAGAATTGATCAATTGAAAAATTTTGTGGTGCACAATGAGACTCTAAAAATCAAAAAGAGGCAAATTGATCTTTTGGAGCATCAGATCGAGAAGCACAAGAGTTTGCTTGAAAAGGCTGCAACAGCGATTAAATCTACCTCCTCCAAGAGCACGTTTAACCGGAAGTATCCAAGAGAAAGCATTGAGCTCAGAGTGAAAATGAGTATTTAAACGATCATTTGGTCAGTAGTTCTCATGTTGTGGAGCTTAAGCAGATTGAAGGTTGTTTGACATTAGAGTTGATAACTTGGAGAAACTTTGGAAGTAGCAGCAACAAGAGATTCAGGGTTTGACAATGCAAAAATCAAATTTTTGTTGCTGCGTCCGCAATCCTGGAATGCAAATTAGCTGAAAAATATCTCAGATCTGGATAGTGATGTCGCTGGTTCCTGCAGAGCTTTCGTAGCAGGAAAGCGCTTCAGGTTGCAGAGAAAAATCCTGAACTTTGAGAAAAAGGAAGCGGAACTCCTCTTGGAAATTAATGCCGCAGCAGTACCTAAAAACGCCGGCAACTTGATAAAACTGGATTTAGAGAAAACGAACATAACCCAGGATCAGCAGCTGAGAGAGTAAGAAAACCTGCGGTTCAAGATGCTCAACTTGAAGAACGATCGCTCGAGACTATTAAGAGACCTGCATAAACAGATAATAGAGGTAGAAATGCAGAAGGAAAGTTCGAGGTTGGCCCCCAAACACTTTGAGGAACAGAAGGTCATCCAAAAGAAGCTGGAAAGTATCTTGAATGCTTTCAGGAGTGTACTCTTAAAAGGTGGTAATGCGCTGAGTCGGATTAATTGTCCGAAGATCAATGTGGGCAGTATGTTTCACCCTAGATTTAACTTATCACTGCATTGCGATATTTTATAAGAATATAAAGTGTTGAAGGCTATTGAGTTTTAGGTATTCCGCAGTGTATTCAAAACACTTTTTTGCAGATATCCAGAATCCAGGTTAGCAAAGCTTTTCAATGGGAGCATACCCATTGTTCTAGACTCCCTGAAACAGCACTATTTCATAGACAGAGATGGGGGCATGTTCAGACACATCCTCAACTTCATGCGCAACTCTAAACTTCTCATTCCCGAGAACTTCCACGACCTCGATTTGCTCCTGGAGGAGGCCAGATATTTCGACATTCCCCGTAAATATGTGCATGTGTTCAATCGCTCTATCTAAACTGTTCAAACTCATTTCAGCAATGGTGCGTCAACTGGAGCAGATGAAGAAAGACCGTCAAAAGAACGAAATGGTTCACCCAACTCCCAGCTTAACAATAACCTCTTTGTCTGGGTCAAGGAGTCATGGAGGATCGATGGAGAGAGCAGGAAGGACTAATCAAGATTTATATGAATGCGTCGCCCTTCATGTAAGTCCGGATCTGGGGGAGAGGATCATGCTGAGCGGGGATCGGAGTCTTTTGGATGAAGTGTTTCCAGAGACGAATCAGGCGGTGATGGATGCCAGAACTGGGGCAGCATGGAACCAGCAGGATGCTCACCATGTCATAAGGTTTCCATTGAACGGTAAATGATAAAATTACTCTCAAACAGAATGAACTTTTGACGGGAACAAATCACTTTTAGGATACTGTAAGTTAAATTCAATGCAAGTGATCAGAAGGTTGCTCAATGCAGGATTCAAAATCGCGGCCAGCAACGGAGGAGGAGTGGAGGGACAGCAATTTTCCGAGTATTTATTTGTTAGAAAAGTTCTGCCAGGATGAGTGCTTTTCGGTGGGGTTTCTATGCTTTAGTTCTTCGCAATTGCCTTCCGCTCTTTCACCATTTTGTTACATAAGGTTCAGATTTGTTACTATTGATCTCATTATGAAGCTTCTTCGAATGCCATTCACGCAGAAAAGGAACTATGAATTTATTGTGAATAGTAGCTATTATAATATAAAATAATGTACTGTTATAAATTCCTATTATTAGATAGATTTAATTATAAAAAGCACTATGCACATCACTAATGACCATCATTTTTTCTTTAACGTATGTATAACGAAACTTGAATTTCTCTCCGGTCCGCCTAAAACATAAATGCCTCTATCTCTTAAAAGCCTTTCATTACTTTGGGTCCGGGAGCCAGGCCCAGGGCTTCGATTGTCCCGCATCGTTTCGGGGGCCCGCGGGGCTTTACAACGAACTCGCCTCGGTAGCCCCGGGCCACGAAAAGAGCTGCAGGCCCTGACGCCGTTGTGTATCGAATTCTATATATATAGAGGGGGTACGTTTTGTGTAATTGTTCTATCCACGTTAAACGTTATTTTTGCACAGGTAGAATTCCATGCAATCCAGAGAAAGCTTTTGATTCATATCAGTATTGGAGCTCTGTTTTGTTCTATAGCGTTGCGCAAATTCCTCGTCGGAAAGAACCCCTAAGGCTATGCCCGGGGCATGTAACGAATAAAGGGGTGTATTGTGGTCTTTTGGAGTCGGCCCGGTTTTACAGAACAGCCTCAGGTTACCTTGGAAGAATGGAGGTAACAGAAAAACCGGAGTAGATGTACAGGGAGGATTGAATATTATTTCACTGCTCATATTGAACACTGAACCAAAATGAGCGATCGGGAAAGGATGAGAAAGTCAGAGTAAATTGAACAATGCAGTGCCGTTGACCTAGTTAATTTTGAATTCAAGAAATAAAGTAAATTTGATCACTTTTCTTTCGTCGATCGTTTTATTTAAACTAAATGCTATTAATTCTGCTTAAACGCGTTTCTGTACGACTGGGTGAATGCGTCTATACCACATATTCAGATTAAAATCTCCTTTATTCCTATATGACGCCATCTACAAGAATCAGTTCAAACTCCTCAACAAAAACAGGCATTTCTTGAAAGTTTGTCATATTAAAATTCCTCCTATTGGTCAAATCTCTTTTAAAGTTTTGACGTCATGTATCTCTGATTGGTCATTAATGAATCTGAATCTCTTTTAAATGACCTTGCTAAGATAAACTGGTTCAAATCTTCCATCAAAATCATTTTCAGTCAATTTAACTCAATATTACCAGCTTTTCCTAAAAGAGTCCTCCTAGAAAATGTTGCCTGCCTGTGTGCGATCAGTGTGTAAGAAAAACATTCCTTCAAAAGTGAGTACTTTATTGATTTTTACGTTATTTTAGATCATTAATCTGGGTTTGTAAGTTATCACTTGAACAGCTTCAATACATAATACAAGGTGTTCAGCATGGCTAAAAGGGTCTCTCAGTACTTAAATGTAAATCTCTCTTCCTACACAAGTTATATAACCTTTAAGGTTATGTCTAACTACGTTGCTCCTCTTTCAGAAAGCCCTCGGTTTGGTCAGCAGAAGCAATCATGGGCACACAGTTGGAGAGAGCCAGTTTGAAACTCAGGTACTACCTCAATTTAAGGCAAACATAGCATAAGCACATTTGACAACTGTTGTAGCCCTTCAAGCTTCACAAGCTTGCCGATGGCCCCTCAACTCACGTAACATTAACTAGAGATGAAGCTCTTAAAATGTACACGCAAATGCACACTGTTCGTCGTATGGAAACGTCCGCTGGAAATCTATATAAGGAAAAAATTATTCGAGGTTTTTGCCATTTATACTCAGGGCAGGTAAGTGCAAAAACTTTATTCATACATTTATTTTTTGGGTTATTTTTAGGAAGCAGTAGCTGTAGGTTTTAAACATGCTCTTCGTCCACATGACTCTGTAATCACAGCTTACAGAGCTCATGGTTGGACATACTTAATGGGGGTGTCTCCATTCGGAGTTCTTGCAGAATTAACTGGCAAGCAATCGGGAAGTGCCAAAGGCAAAGGAGGGTCTATGCATATGTACTGTGAGAATTTCTATGGTGGTAATGGTATAGTTGGAGCTCAGGTAAGATGTGTGAATATTCATTCATTTTTCCCATGTGAACTATAGTGTTATCTTTTAATGAGTTTTATTAAAAATAATATAAACATTGATATGGTGCTAAGAATAGTAGAGTTCATGATCATGTGGCTTGGAATCAGGATTATGTTTTACGAATTTTAACACAATTTGGTGTTGAGAAAAAAAATAAAATCAGATTATCAGAGTTTTTAACAATTATATTTCTTGCAAGATAATTCAATTTTTAATATCATTTAAAATTTTAAAGACATTAAGGCAAGGTTTTTTAAATAAAAATTTAGGTTCCTTTGGGTGTGGGCATAGCTCTAGCAGCCCAATACAAAAACACAGATGGTGTATGTGTGGCTTTATATGGTGATGGAGCTGCCAATCAAGGCCAGGTGTTTGAGGTCTACAACATGGCCAAGCTGTGGAACATACCTTGCATTTTCGTCTGCGAAAATAACGGATATGGTAGGTTCTGGTTGCTCATAAACCTCTTTGATTTTTCCAAATGCAACTTTCCAGGTATGGGAACAAGTGCTGTCCGAGCTGCTTCTAATACAGACTATTATACCCGTGGAGATTATGTCCCTGGTATCTGGGTGGATGGTATGGATGTCTTGGCTGTAAGACAAGCGGCTAGATTGGCGGTGAATTATTGCGCTGCGGGCAACGGACCTATCCTCATTGAAGCCCAGACATACAGATACTCTGGACATTCCATGTCCGACCCAGGAACCAGTTACCGCACCCGTGAGGAGGTACAAGAAGTGCGTCAGACTAGGGATCCCATAACTTCTTTCAAAGAGAAAATTATTTCCCATAATTTGGTGACTGCCGAAGAGATTAAAGTTAGTTTATATAATGGTTCTTTTGGGTTTGTTTTAATTTTTTTCTTTCGGTTTTTAAGGAAATTGATGCAAAAATTAGAACTGAAGTTGATGAAGCAACGAAAAAAGCGAAGGCCGATAAGGAAGTTGGTCTGGATGAACTGGCAGCTGATATATATGCCCATAACTTGGAAGGCGATATTCGAGGTATATCTCTGTTCCAACCCTTGAAGCACAAAAGATTAGGACCAGCTGTGAATATCTAATTTATAAGCACTCATTGTATATAAGTTCAATTTTAGTTCATTTAAAATGAGTGTTAATTGTTCACATTTAGCGATTTGCTGCATTTGTTATTTTTTCTTTATACAGGAACGATGGTGAGATTTGTTATTACTTAGTTAAACGAAACATAATTTTACATCAATTATTACTGTTTTTAATGTATATGTATATAAGTGAGGTTTTGTTGAATCGTTTATCTTGAATTAATTTAAACAAAAATGTCAATTTGTTTGTTTATATGAGCAAAATATTTTTTTAAAAACTGCAGTAGGGAATCCAAAAAATTGAACAATTCTTATGTAAAGATGGGTACACATTTGAATATTTTAGCCCCAAAAAAAATAATGAGTTGAGCGCTTACAGACAAATAGCATGTTCAAGCCGAACAAGAATTCGGTAAATTCAGAATTTTAAATCATAATGCGTTCTCATACAACGTTGCAAATTGAAAGAAGCGGCTAAGATCGGAAAGTCAACAGTCGAGAGGTATACGTGTGAACCCAGCCTTCACTGTGGATACTCTATTAAGTATAAATGCTTCTCAGAAAGTGATGGAATTTGATATCTTGGTCCGGATAGTTATCAAGTCATTAGAGGAAAAAAACTAACATTTGACCTTAAATCCTGAGTAACATGGATGTAAACCAGAAACATTTGGGTTGATCGACTCTTGAAATATCTACGTCATAAATATAAAACTATATTAGTAGTGTGCACTGTAATAGCTATCCTATTGAAAGTCCCCAAATTCATAGGAGAATTCCCTTTTTTCCTGGCACTAAGTCGAAATCACAATGCCCTTCAATCCCATAACAGACCACTTTAACACTTTAGCAGAGTAAATGTCAGTTATACGCTTGTGCTTTTTGAACCTGCTGATTTGCTTACGCTACATTGACCAGTAGGCACTTCTTTCGGAATTTTGGACAGTGGCCCTTGTGAAGTTTTATGACTTCTAACAGTATCTCAAATAGGCCTCCTTAATTTTAAAGGGGACTGTCATCAAAAATTGATTATTCCTAATTAAATATCAAAACTTCAATTTCTCCTGCATTTCGATCGGGATGGAAATTATTTCTCCTTTACAAAGAGCTCTGTAGAGCTTCCTGTTACACGGATCATCATATTTGTGTTTTTGGGATTGAATAATCTCGATAGTTTCCGAATCTTCGTATCTTTTGTATGAAACCCAGAGCTACTGCAATATTACCCTATCTGCAAAAAAATATATAGGTATTCCATAATGTCGCTTTGGTACACAGTTTTATAAGATTGTTTCTTCAATATGGCTTTGTCGTACCACATTCGGATATTTTTTGGTTGATTTAGAACTAATTTATTAAAAAATCACGTTTATATCGACACAATAAAGGCCTTCTACAACGCTCGACAAACACGTCTAGAACTCTTAGATTGTTCGCGATAGTTACTATTTAGGGCCGTATTCTCACGTAAAACTATATTTTATACATTGTGCTCAATATATAGTGGTGTATGTGGAAAGTTTCTAAACTAAGTGACAGACAGATCTTCAACCGCCTAAAATTGGCAAGTGAGTATGCCCCTTGGCCTCCGTCTAGATAGAGGAATACTCTTTGGTTAGATGAATCAGAAAGTGTTCTTTTTGGTTCTTCTGGACAAAAACATGTTAGAAGACCGCTATAATTTGATTTCAACCCAAAATATATCTTGAAAACTATAAAACATGATTCGTTCTCCATAATGATATAGGGTTGTTTTTCGTATTACGGTATAGGTCCGATCCATCGTATTGAGGGAATAACGGACCAAGTTGTCTATGTTGATATCCTGGAAAACGTAATGTTTCCTTATGCTGACGACAATATGCCCATCACATGGACCTTTATACAGGATAATGATCCTAAACATACGAGCTGAAGGGCAAATGTATGGTTTACCATCAATAGATTTGAGGTTTTAAAGTGACCTGTTTAATATCTAGACTTCAACCCTATTGAGCATTTATGAACATGTTAAAAAAGGAGTTTCTGCAGCAACACTAACCAATAATGAAAATTTGCAGAAAATTGTCTAGGGTACTTGGAATGCAATTCCAGCTGACAAGTGTTAACATTTGGTCAGCTCAATGCCAAGGAGATGTTTGGCTGCTATTGTTCAAAAAGAGTACAATACAAAGTATTATTATTAGTTTACTTAAATAAGTTGTTTTATTTTTATTTTAAAACTTTCCTTTTCATTTTCTCTAACTTTTAAAAAGACTGCTATTTTTTTGGAACATTTATTTTAAACAGAAAAATGTAAATATATTCTTTTTATTTGAATAAGGGTTTTTTTCATAAACTGTTTTGCTTTTCCTTACATAATTAGTGAAATTTTATGTTTTTTAGAAAATACAATAAATTATCGAAATGTGTACAAAACTAAAGAATTTTCTTAAAAAGTACACGCATACTATTATTATTTTGCCCACGTTTGTATGTTGCAGGTTTTGGATTCGTTCAGCGATTGTTTGTAATAACCTCAATGTCAAATCAAACAATCTAATAAAAATAAAAAAGCAACTGTATTATCATCATCATTCACGTAAAAAATCATTCAAATACTTTCATCTCTTAATTATTATATAAATATTCAATTATTGAACTTTGGAATTATCTACATTCTTATCAATTACTTGTAGTGCTTTTTCCGGTTCCGAATCTTTGGTCCTTTTCCTCGCGGAACCTATTTTACATTTTAAAAGTCTCTGTCGTGCTACTATCAAACTTCTCTGCACCACTGGATCCTTTTCTTCTACAATAAAACAATCCCACACAATCCTTCATTCTAGTACTGAATACTTACCCTGCTGTAAACCTTCAAACCACTCATCAATTTTCGTCACGAACTGAAGCTCCTGTGCTTTAAAAAAATAATGAATGTTGCCGTAAAGAATCAACAATGTGGCTTTCAAGTTGGGATTTGTTTCAGGTACTTGTTGGTATAATGGAATAAGGCAGTCGTGAACTTTCTTGGAAACCCAAGACGCCGGTTTGTTTTTGAGAAAAAGTTGTAAGGTATAGTCTGAGAGTTTGACTGAAGGATTTCCTGAAATAAGAGAAACCCATACACTGAACTAAATAGTTATATATAAAAAAAACACATACGTATGTAATCGACAAGAATTTCCTGAAACAACTCATCACAATTCCATCGTTCAGTTGGGTATCCATAGAACCTACTTAGAAGATCCCTAAGGGGCATCAGATTGTAACCAGGTTTGTTGCATAGCTTCAAATAGCATATATGAACTATAACTTTGGCTAAAGGAAACTCTGTAAAATTATTTAATTTAGATACATAATAACGTCTTTTGTTAACTCAGGAACATACCAGATAGTTGGGAAGCCATCGGCAGGACATTGGGCCACATCGTGAGTGCCGTAAACAAAACAGGAACGGCAAAATCCCCGGAAAAATAAAACGAATCGCATATAAACCTCCTCATCCGGTGTAAATCCTGGCGCATCCTACATATAGCCGTGTAAAACCGCGTCAGTTGTTTTGCATTTTCTATGGTGCATACAAGTCTACTAAACACTTGCGGCTCTGCCAGTTCTAGTACTTTGTCCAAAACGCCGGGATGCGTAGAATTTTCCAGCTTAATTAAAAAACCTAAATAAGAATTGGAAAATTGCGGTTTTGGGACTGTTTTATATGATGAGTACCTAATAAAATCCTTTGAACACTACTCAGAGGCGGGCCCGGAGGAAAGGAGTTGTCCGGCTTGTCGCAGTTTTGAGAGATTTTGCCTACGACGACCCTACATAAAATTGAATGTACTTATGAAAGTTTGCAGAAAAAATATGTCTTACTGGGCTATAAAATGGTTCGTTTGGAACGCGAATTGCATAGCGACTTCGTTCACTAGAGCGGTCTCGTGCCCAAATGACAGTAGTTTATTTATTGCGCTGGCGACTTTGTCTAGAATAATTTTATCAAAATATTACAGAAATCTACCTAGGTACACATAAAAATTTTTACTTACGCACTCTCATCTGCTGGGGTTTTTGTGTTGGTATCAGCTTAGGTAGCTGGTCTGGGACCACCACATCATCAGGAGATCTAGGGCAATCTTCAAACAATGCATCCCCCTCACACGATTTTTCTAGAACCTCTTCCACTTCCTCTGCTTTTCGTTTTGCAGGTGTAGAATAAATCGCAGGTATATATACTGGTGCCGGCTTAATAAACATTCTTCCAGCTTTCTGTGCCGGTCCAGTTTTGGACATTTCTTCTATCACTTGACTTAAAATGTCCGGCGAAACGTTTATACTAGAGGGTATTGATTTTTTGGATGTTCGCCTTTGATTGTTTGCCACGGTAGTTCCCGATATTAAATCAATGGCATTCTTCTTAGTAATTAAAATATCTTGAACGATATTAATTTTATTTTCATTAGTTTGTACATTTTTAATAAAATTTAGGCTATTAACTTCATTGGATTTCTCGCAGATTTGCCTAACGAGTTTCATGTTTTGCCTGAAAACAGTTAGACGAAGTGAATTTGCCGCCTCCTTTTCACTATCATCAAAACCCCTAAAATCCTCTTCTACTGAATGCTTTGGCACGTCTAGTAATGTTTGAGAAAGTTTATCCTGTGGTGAATATTTTTTAGCAACTTTTTTGGCTTTTTCTTTGTATTTGGTTTTGAAATATTCAAAATTATTTTCAGAAACCTGTTTCAGCTCTATATTATCACATAAGGAATCTTGTTTGATGATTAAGTTTTCAGACCAACTTGTTCTAGAGTCAATAGTGCTTGAGTCTGTTTCGTTAACTACTTTGTTATTTGGAACACAGTTTTCTATTGTTAATTCCGATTCGATGCAATCCTGATCAGAATTAGCGTTTTTTTCAGGGAACACTGACCCTTTTCTGAAATCAATACTTTGTTGATTATCAGAATCGCTTTCGTCGTCTATGATGAATTCTTTACTTATAATCCTTTTATTTTTCGCCACATATTTGCATACTTCTTCATAAGATCTATCTGAAGCATTAGTCTGAAGTTGTTCTACGTTTTTAATCTTTGGAGGCCTGCCCCTCTTTCGTTTCACTACAGGTGTTGTGCATTTTACAGTTGTATTATTGTTCTTTTTATGGCTTAAACTGTCCAAATCATCGTTATCGATAAACTTTGTTTTATCCTGCATCTTTGAAATTCTATCTGACCATCTCTTAACTGTTGGAACCACAGACAGAGGTGTAGGGCTTCTAGGGGGTGTCAATTTATTGACATCAATACTATTTTTTGCTTTAACGTCCTTTAGATCCAAAGCAGCAGTTTTTTCATTAGTGACATGATCTGCTATATTTAGTAACTTTTCCTCAGTAACATTTTTAGCTTCATTCGGAGTAATACCATTCAAAGGGCATGTCTTAATATATGGAACATGAACAAGTCCATTGGAAATGTACTTCAGTTCAGAATCATCACATAAGGCATCTTGTTTTATAATTAAATTGGCCGACCAGTCTGTTAAAGAGTGTGTTCCAGAGTCGATGGAATTCGAATTGGTAACGTTTAGACCATGATTGAAGACATCAGTATTTGGAGAATTTTGAGTGCAGGTTTCTATTGTTAAACCAGATTTGATGCAGGGCTGATTAGACCCAATGTTTTCTTCGGCGAATATTGATTCTTTCTTGAATTTAGTGACTGAGTTGGCAAACCAGTCTGTTGGAAAGTGCATTTCAGGATCAGTAGTGTGTAATTTGGTGTTGGTTTCTGTATTATTAAATATTTCAGTATTTAGGAAATTTTGAGAACAAGTTTCATTTGTCAATTCCGATTTAATGTAAGGCTGATCAGAATTAGGATTTGGAATGTCCTGAGTTTCAGAACCGCTTCCTCCTCTTGTCATAAATTCTTTACTTACAGTTCTTATATTTTTCATTACATAGTTCCCTACTTCTTCATCAGATGTATCTGACATATAACTCTGAAGTTTTGCAGGCCTGCCTTTCTTTCGTTTAATTGCAGGATTGGGTTCCATTTTCACTGAAGGTAAGCGATTATAAGACAATTTGTTTGTAATAGTGAAATTAATATTGTTCTTCTGTAAGATTTGAATTGCGTTAAGAATTGTATCTCTAGGGCGGTTCTTGCGTTTCGCCTTTAGAGTAGTATTCACAGGATAAGGCATCCAAAATTTCTTTGGATGCCGATCATGTTTTATTAATCGTTTAGGGCTTTTTTGTTTTGGAATGAAAATAGCTTGACTGCCAAGCTCTGCATCAGCAATTTTCAAATCATCATCAAAATATACAGACATTTTATTTGAAATATTTTCTAGTGAACCTTCAGGTGGAACAGGACTAGTAATTGAATTTTTAAGTTGTTCATCAGTTGCTCTTAATTCATCACCAAAATCTATGGCCATTTCATTCAGACAACGGTCTGGTGGAACAGCGTTAGTAATTGGGGTTTGCATTATAGCATGTAAAGCCAAGGAACCTTCTTTAATGTCTATACCTGGAGTTGGAGGTGTTATAATGATGTTTGGGATTTCATTCTCGAGGACTTTCTCAGTGGTAAGAGCTACTGCTGCAACTGCAGAAAACATTGACAAAAAAAAAGACATAAAATTTTTGGCAAAAGAGTTGTGAAGATGTTATTTTTTTTGTAACACAATGCTCACCTTTTTCTGACAAACTTTGACCTGATCTTGACATTGGCGACAGCATCAACTCACAACAAATCATCTCACTAAAAATGCCCTTCAAGTCCTCATCATCAACATCTGAATTTTCTTCACACCTACCAATTGGTGCATTTTCAGTCTGAGTGTAAACGTCACTTTTTTCTCTCCCTTGCAGCTTGAATAATTCCCCTTTCAAGCTTTCGCATTTTTCCTCCAAATTCTTCAATTTATCATTATCCAAAATAAGTAAATTGAGTTGCTCTTGAAGTAAAGAGATTTCCTTGCTATGTTGCTGTTTTAGGGAGTCAATAATTTGCTGATGGTTTTGAAGTGAAGCTTCTGCGTTCTGAAGAGAATCTTCTACATTTTGAAGCTAAAATTTCCCGAAAATAATAAACTTCCTAAAAAAATATTCAAACATACCTTTGCTTTTGTTGTAGCCAACTCCTTGTCTTTACCCCTAGGAGTTTTAGTACTACTTAGAACTAAAATCTTATTCTCAAGATTGTAGTTCTTTTTATTTAAACTATTAATCTCAGTTTTCAACTTCTGCTCAGTTTCCTTGAACTCATTACACAATAGCTTCAGTTCTCTAATCTTATCATGTAGTGTTATTTTCTTTGTTGTAGTCCAAGGAGCGAGTTTTTCATCACAAGAGCATTGTTTAACTTTCCCCTGTAGATCAGTAATTGTCAGCTGTGACTCAATAAGATGCTGCTGGTATTTCTTCTGAATTGTAGCATACTCATTCTTCAAGTTAGTCAGCTCTAGTTCCTTTACATCTACTTTACATCTTTCTAAATTATCAGTAAGCCTTTCATTGTGAAATTTAAGGGTGCTCACTTCTTGGGTTAAAGCCTCATTTTCTTGTTTCAATTGTTTAATTGCTTGATTTGCCCTTAACTTTGATTTGGTTAGTTTGTCATTAGCTTCTTTGTATAAGACAATTAGATCACTGAAAAAGATTATGTTGAATTAGTGTTGTTCAAATTTACAAATTATTTTGTAAACCATTTGAAAAAAGGGAAATGCATAGATCTTTTTCCCTATGTTGATGTAGTATGCTTTCTGAAGATAATAGATAGTCCAACACCATGAAGTGAAAGAATTTTTAGCTCAACATTTTGAAAAAAAATGTTTGCAGACTAGTGACTGTTAGGCGATAGGTTAGTCAACTGTTTAAATGCCCGATTTTAAATCGGTTGCATTTATTGCATGTACATGAATTATACATTCATTCTGACTAAACTATGGCACATAAAAAGTTCAAAAAGTGACTAGTTTGCAGGGATTCTTAAAGATAAATATGAAATTAAAAAATCCCTTTCATTTTAAGGCCTTTTAAATTTTTATCACAATTTTTTTGGGGAATCTTGATACCTGTTTTTGTACTTAATATTGAAAATCAACAGACAAGATAATGGTTTGCCCCTTATCAGCAATGCATTAAGGAACTATAAATTAATATTTAGGGATTATATATTTCCGTTACTTACTTAGTTTTTATGATTTTTTCCTTAATTATTGTAAAATCTTGTCCTTTAACTGAAAATGCTTCTTCCATAATTTTTTAATGAACGTAACCTAAAAATGTAGCGTTTTGGACGAAAAATTTAATACTTCCCGGAGATAATTGACAACCAGTAGGGCTAAACAGTGTTGTTCCTTGATGTAGCAATTTAAATTGTAATAGTTTCACAGTAATTAAAGCTTTTTAAAGTTTAAATAAATAATTTAAATAATGCCCTTAAGCCGGGACATAAAATTCTGTAAGTATGAAACGACAAATTTGAACGAAGTTGACTTGACATTACTTTCAACTTCGAAGTATCGGTAGTTAGAAGACCTGACACAAGATGGTATACGCGTCTGATGATTAATCTTATTCAACATCCCTACTTTTTTGGTCACATCACTCATAAGATAAGAAAGGACACATATATATCATAGGATCAGTTAATTAACTTAAAACGAATGATGGCACTTCATTGATTTTCTTTGACAGATGTCCTAACCTATAAATAGTCAAAAATAAGAAAGAGTACTTTTCCAATTACATAAGCAGTTCTAATCAATTTTTCACTCAATTCTCTAACTAATTTCTACAAACAATGGCAGTAAACTTCGTCCAAAAGCGTTTCGCGCATTCTGCTCTCCAAAAATTCTGTTACAACCTTTCCGGATTCAACAAATACGGCCTCTGGAGGGACGATCTCCTTTATGAAGATTCCGACGTCAAAGAAGCTCTAAAACGGGTCCCCGAGAAGACCATCGACGAGCGAAATTACCGCCTTTTAAGAGCAGTGCAATTGTCCCTGCAGAAAACTTATCTTCCCAAGGAACAGTGGACCCAATTGGAAGATGATAAGTTGTACCTTACCCCCCACGTAAATGATGTTATCAAGGAGAGAGAAGAAAGGGAGGAATGGAATAAGACTTATTAAATTTTAGTTTTTATGTGTAGTAGTATTTAAAAAAATTCTTTGTAAACATAAAAAGAATGGTGAAGCAGTTAAGCTTGTTACCGATAATTGAATTGTTTGAGAAGGTGTAAAAATATATCTAATAAAAATTGAGAGTATAGTGATTTCAGTTGGTAAAATAAAGATTTAAGAAGTGTTGACGACATTTGAGTATTCTAGATATAGTAATTTAGAATTTTAAATTAAACACAACAATTTGAGACAATACAAACATTTTTCTTAACTGAATTTTAAGCATATATTGGACAGTATCTGTAGATCTCAATATCATGTATTGTATATGATATAACCCTAATTTTCCACCAATTTTCAATTTAAGATGCAAAACGCTACCCTATAATGCAATTACAATAGAATTATATCACACCTATAAGCAAATTATTACAAAACATCAGAATCTTGCCATGCATGCCGCCTTTTTTCCCAATAATTCGTTCTCTTCAACTTCCATAAAGTGCTGCAAATTTGTGGAAGTGCTTGCGGATTTTTTAAACCATAAAATAAACAAGATCCGTTCAATCAAGACGAATATGCGAAATTTAATATTCATTTAGAATCTGATTTAAGATTGAAAAAATTCCAGATACTTGAGAAGGTATCTGCGAAAAACCCAATGGTTCGAATTTCTTATTTATTATAAGAAATCTTAAAAATGTATTAATTCTGAAATATTATAAGAAATGCTAATTTTAAAAAGATGAAACTAGAGCATTGTTAAGTCGCTTTTTATAGAAAATTTTAAAATGTTGCAAAATTTTTCCCAATATGCATCAGTTACAAAATAAAATATTTTTCCTCACGGCGCCATATGGGAACTGTATTATTTAAATTAAAGCAAAATTAAAAATGTAGACGGCCTTGCTTCTGCAGAATCATCGTTTAAAAGGCAAGTTTGAAGTACTCATGCAAATTTGACTGGAAATTAAGCCAATTAAGGAAACTTGCAAACTACCAAAAAAATATCGGTTTTTAGTGATTTTAATTTTTGTATCTTTCTCCATAGTAAATTTCACAAAACGTTTCTTTTTCGATTTATCGATATTTCTGTTAAAATTTTTTCCAAAGTTAAGCGAAAAATCTGAAAAAACGATATGGTGCTCATAAAAAACTTATTTTCTTCTGTAACATTTATAACATAAGAATGTCTTAATTTTATCTTTCTACAATTCTACAAGGGTGATAATTGCCGGAAATTTATAGCACCTTGTATATATCATTAATTATTATTGGCATGAAATCTCTAAATAAATGACCACACTCATGACTATGATGTACCTAACAAAAGGACGCATTTTCTTGGAAGCAACACCGGACAAGATGTATTTCAACATGTTATTACTTTAAAAGAAACTTGACCCCCATCACTGGATCTGCAGGCGTTTGCCAGCCTTCTTGGAAAGCACACCCCCGTTTACACGCTATTATGCATTCGCAAGGGTACATTTCCCAAACAAATCATTTCTGCATTGACAAAGGGTCTTTTTGGGATCCGCTTTACTCGGTTTTCTCGGGTTTAGGTACAGAAAATGAGACGCTTTTTGATTATGCTATAGTTACAAGTTTCAGAGTGCTTTTATCGATAGGTATTTAAAGTTTTATTTTATTTTTATACAAATTCTCTTTAAAAGTAGAATACTTGGCACTAGGAGACCAATAATAGGGTAATAGCCTAAAGGCCTAAACCTAAAAGCAGACAATAGTCCAAAGCCTATAACTATGGTTTGCTAAGAAAGCGGTGCTATAGTATAGGAACCGATATAAAACTTTACCCCCGCATTTCACATTCATTTGGTTTCATATGTGGCGGTAATCATGATTGAGATTGACAGTGCAAAGTATTATTAACGTCATATCAGGGTACCGTTTACCTAAAAAAGTGCACCTTAAATAAACGTATCTCCAAGGATCTTTATGGTACCATCTCGACCCTTCTTGATTTAACGGTCTATTTAATGGAGCCATAAAGCTCGGTGCAAACGAAGGTTTAAAGAAAACATAATGTAGTACAAAAATTCATGAATGAAGTCTATGTTGCTCTAATTTATAAGAGTCTGTAAGAATAGAATTTTTGCCGTTACTTATTCAAAAACAATAAAAATTTACTTCATTTGCATTCCAGGAAGTCTGGAGGCTGTCGCTGATTATTGAAAGGAAGATAGATAACACACATTACTTCTCTAATAAGCTCGATTTTGATTGGCGAACGTCACAGACAAATGAAAAATCCGCTAACTAACCGCCAGTCCGTTACATTTTTCCAATTGTTTTAACTGGTGTATTGTGTTCGTGTTCCTGAATTTTTACTGGTATTTTAAGTTTTTAAGTTTATTTTAAGATAAAAACAGGGTAAAATTCATACATACCTGCTTTGTGAATATATTAAAAGCGATATAAAAGAGTAATTTGTGTTTGGTAAGTGTTTATGTATACTATTTTCAATTTTGTTTTCACATTCAACATAAGTACATCAAACAGGATTTCTGCGTTTATACGAGTTAAAATATTGAAATAACGTATATTCGGATAGAGAGACATGAGGATATGCGTTTAATTTAATCCAGAAATGTAATTTTCGTAAAGTGATAATAATTTATATTATAAATCAATTGAAACTTCTCCATGCGATACCAAGCCTACCCCTATTCTATAAGATGGCGACTGTGAATCTTTCAAGAAGAATCCGCGTTATTGAGTTAACTTCCCTGATTTTAAGAAACAAGGAATTGCGCCTTAAAATAGTAACACTACATGGAATTATTGTCCCCTTCATTTCCAGTATTAGCGCTGAATTTCTCTAAGGGCCACTTAAAGACCAAAGCCTGCCACCATTCATCATCCCCAAATCCGAATGGAAAAACCGCCATTCTCGCCTATAATTACACCCCCAGAATCATAATATTTGATCTAACGGTACAAGTCTGCACGTATTGGGGCGAATCGCTGTAAATCCCTCGACCAATCGAATCCGGCCCCGATGGGAAGTTTGGTGATTCGGAAATGTAATACCTATCTACCTGTTGAAGAAGACAATCGGCCAGCCGACCGGCTACTCTCGTACATCATTACTCCAACAACAGTCCATAAATTAGTAAAATAAATGTCTGAAGAAGAAATTAATCACTGGCATAATGATGTAGCGGGAGAGGTTAGCGAAGGCCTACGATAGAAATATCGCAGCCGAAGTAGACTGAAATCATTTGAAAAAAATATTTGTCAATACATGGAAATTTATGTGTACTTACAGCAGGAAATGACCGGGAATTTTTTATGTTCCATTTTTCATCACTTTTTTATTAATTTTTTCGTCACACTACGTCACACTATGCACTTCGGTTTTTTAAAGAAATTTGCAAAACTTTCATAAACTTCCTAATTCTTTTTACTTGTTCACTACGCAGGTTAGTTTTATTCTTCAACTTAAAAGGGAATTTATTTAATGTTAAGATAGCGTTTCGTTATATCACGTCTCTTGAAACGACTATCCTTTCTGCGGGGGACGTGACTTTATTTGTAAAATTGTATATTAACTTTAATTGAATGTTGACGTGACAATTTTTTCCTAGATCAACTCGCTTCTATTGGCTCTTAATGGTATAGGAACATGTGAAAGTGACAATGAAACTTGTGGCGACGCAGATTGGTAAAGAAAATTAATTCGCTAATTTGCTTGTGTAAATCATTCTTATTCTTACATGTTTCTATAGAATTACGGCTTTGGTGGTAGACGCTGAAGAAACGTAAAACTAAAGTTTATATGTAAATATGGTGTATAGATGGTGATATTGGGCTGCAAAAAAGAGGGTTGAGAGCATCAATGTTAACGCTCGCCAGTAATCTAATTCATCCCCACTTTTTCAAACCAAGATTAACAAAGTATACACGATATGTTATGAAAGTATGTAATGCATATATATGGATGCCATAAATGCACACTTACTGCGTAGTTATAAGATTTTGTTTTTTAACTTAGGGGCGTGTACATTCAATGTTAGAACAGTATTAAATTGATGGTACTTAGTCAAGTCACGCTCTCAAGAATGAAAGAGTTGCTGGAGGGGGTTTCGGATTGACATGAATCGATTGTAAATGATATTTTATAGAATTCTGTGTTAATTTGTTTCTGTTATTTGGATGGATAGGTTTAGAATTGATTTGGTCTTGTGGAAACATAGTAGGTTTTGCTAAACACTGTCGGGCGGCGTCTTGCGCAGTCGTGAGCTGCCATTACTACGAGCCGCCTAGGCAGATCAAAGCGGCACCTGATTGGTCGGACCCGACAGAGAACCGCGGATCGCGCCTTCATGTGCGCTTAGCGGCCAGCGCCAGTCCAGTTCGTGTTGAGTAAAGGGCGCCGCCGTGGATATCCGCCGACGTCGTCAGCGAGCACGTGCTAACCAGAGCACAGCGAACAGTAGCGAATGTCGCGGGGTTGCTCCTTGATGTTGTAAACAAACAGATGTAAAAGTGCCGCGTTCGGGGTTGATTTCTCGGGGATTGTTCAACCGCTGATGGCGTTCTCGTCGTGTCGCCTCGCCCCCGGTGATCCAGTGTAGCGGGCTGTGATGCCGCTGTGTCGTGTTTTCAAGTGAACCATGCCACACGTCTCGTCCAGTGGAGGCGATGATCTCGGCAGCACCGATGAGGTTAAGGTGTATAAGGACGAGGGTATCGATGAAGACGAGAAGAGGTCCTCGGAGAACCTCACCGAGGAGAAGAGCAGCCTTATCGACCTCACCGAGTCGGAGGTAAAAATAAATGAAAGTGATACAAATTCCTGGAAAAGGCAAGCGTGATCTTTCTTTGTTTTTGTGGTCTGATTTTGGAGGCGAGTAGGCGACGGAAATCGACAGCTGACTATCGAGTCAGTTTTGCGAGGTTTTGGTTTAAATTTGTAAACAATTCCGGCTTCGACCGTGCTGTTGGCCGTCGCTTCGGATTCGACGGAATGCGAAACAAAATTTCTGACAAAGGCAGCGATTTTACGCACTTTCTAAGAGAGATGGAAATGTTGCTTGTTTTCCAGGATTCATTAGATTTTATTGAGAATGAATGGGAGTGGGGTACTAGACCGCCCAATCCTTAGAACATCAAGAGAAAAATTTTAAAGATATTGAAATTATTTCAAGATTTGTTTTGTGCGAAAAATGGTTTATGTCTGGAATTTCAACCATTTATATATAAGAGATCCGTTGAATCTGAATTAAATAATAAAATTATAAAATGGAAATCTGCAAGCAAAAGTACTTTGCAATTATTCCGTTGATTCCAATTGATAATTACAGATAAAGTCTAAAGTTGAGAATTAATAAGCACAAAATAAGTAACTTTGATAATTGTCACAGAGTTAAATGGAAGTACACCAAGGAACCGTTATTGAAGAAGTCTCAAATCCAAGAAAACGAATATATTTTACTAAACACTGAGATGTGGCCTCTTTTTCAGCAAGCATGAATTTATTCTTTACCTATATTTCAGCAAAAGAGCAACTTTGGATCTAAAAAGAACCAATAAACTAACAAGTTGGTACAGTAATCACCAACACAGAAAATGACTATTAAAAAAATATAATTTAAATTAGGCAATGATTAATTACCAATCACTTACCTGAAATCAACATTTTGGAATGATTACGACTCATGTCAAATGGGGTGGATACCATGAAGAAATTTTTTGTTCAACATTCAATAACATACAATTAAAATTTCTCCTTGCATTTCGAATTACTGTTTGAATTTATATGTAGATTTAAACTTAATAAGCGTCAAGAAATTAAAAATTCGAAATTTTAACTGGAAATTAAAACAAAATTAATGAATAATTACAGTAATTAGTGGAGAAGTTAGTGAATTAGTGTAGTGAATGATGTAGAATTTAATTTTATGGTTGAAAAATTCAAAGAAATGAGAAGAAACCTCATAAGAATCTTGGGAAATATTGTAAGAGACGATCTTAAAGACTCGTAGAGGTTGATTTCGTCCCGATTCTCTTTTTTCTGGATATAATTCACTATTAGTATACTTACTGTTGGCCCTTGACAGGACTTCAAGTATTCAGAAAATTCGTAAAATGGGGAATTTTTCCTTGAATATTTCAATAATGTTGAACTCCATTTCTCTACAAATAACCCGGTACCTAATTGTAAAATAGAAAGGATTACTATGCAGTGGTCAGCACAGAAGACATCTCATAGGTATAATAAAGTCGAATATTCAGGGTTTGGAACAAATTGTACAGGAAAGAAAATAAATAAATTTGAGTGATATAGGAATATAAGTGGAAAACTGTATTACCTATTGAAAAAAAACTAAATTCAATAATCATTAACTTAACATAAATATTGATGGCAATGAGGAACCAATTGATCTTATTTCACCATGGGATTCAATTTCAGTGTTTTTTAAAAATTACTGATAGACCCTATTTAGGTAGTTGCTTTTAAAACATCAATTCACGTATTTCTTCACTAACTATGATTACCTTAATTATTGCTAACAGGTGATTTAAAAAAGTATAAAAGTTGAGAGTAAAATCTTATTTTTGGAAAATTTGTGAGGAGGCACTGTATTTTAGCCGAGATTGTAGCCCTCGAATTATAAGTAAATAAATAGAGAAGGCCTCAATAATATTGTATCAAGGCTTCTATGTCTATATACATGGTTTGGGTCATAATAATATAGCATTAATAAATTGTAATAGACCAAATAGGGTATACCAAATTTTACTAATACCATGACTTGAGGTCTTATCCCCTCTGTATATTCAGTCATTTACTATAGGTTTGATATAATTTATTTTTGGTTTATTTCTTCTGGAGGATCTGGTTTATTATTCAGAGAGTTCACATATTTCGAAATTACTCTAGGTAAGAAACGGCACCAAAAAATAGGTAGGAAAGGTATGAAATAATAATAATAATACAAGAGTGTAGGTAGGACTTGTGTACTTACCTGCCAAAATTGCCAAGAAATGGTCCCCACCAAATATCACTAAAATTAGCTTTAAAGTTGTCAAATAAACTCTACTTTTTATAGTGTCATAACTTAAAAATATAATACACCCCTTGTTAAGTTGGCAGGTTCTGCCCCAGAATTACTTAATTCTTGGAAAGGACTGAGTGATTGTGCTCTTACTGGGTGCAGGTAGGGATTTGTCCGTCGGTTTTGGCGTTTCAGGGCTGGTGCTTTGGGTGTTTTGGCTTAAAATTTATTTGAAAGTTACAATACATTTTTCTGTGTTATTAGTTAGGTTCTTACCGAGTTTTCCCTTTGTTTAATGGTTGGTTTAAGATGTTACAGCGGCGTTTTACAAATGATTAAAATTAAGATCTTGATGACAATACACAGTACTTCATATTCGTAGAAAGAATAATGTGTAAAAATCAAGATCTAGGAGAATAAAGACAGAATATGGCAGAATTGTCTTGAAAAATTGAGATATAATAGATATATGTAAGTGTGAAAATATTTTTTCACTGAAAAAGGTTGAATTGTATCATGGCTTAACCTGAGTTCAGCTAAACTCCAGGCTAGACTTGACCCTCATATATCTTGAATATACATAAGAAGTCTGTTTACATCAGATTGTGGTTATTGTGACAGCAATGCTCTTCTCATGGACGTCAAAATTTACGACCGTCGGTTTTAGACGAACTAAGCATAAGGCCCACTTGGTGGATACCCTACCTTTAAACTCGAACTGAAATGGAAGTTTTATATAATATATGTATATCAGTATTTGTGCGTCAAAATCTTAATTGAAACCACAGGTGAAGTTTAAACAAGAGTTGTACAACCTGATATAACACTTAATTTGACTTATAGCCACTTGCATCAATGTATTTGACAAGAGCTACTTCAGCTACTTCAAAATTAATTGATTGATTAAATTTGTCATATAACTTTTAACAATGTACTGAATTTAGAGGTGAATTAACACTGGGTATCTTATCAACCCCTAATAGATAGTGATCGCTTAAAAGTTAACAGGCCTCAATTGTTATATTACAAATAAAGTAAATCAAGTAAAAAACAGTAAACAGTTTATTGTGTTTACATTCAGAATTATAATCAGAATAATATAATAAGGAAAATGGGGAATTTTATTGGAGATTTATTCAAAAAACTTATCCTTAGCTTTAGTTAGAACGTTTATGGGTTACCCCGTGTGTGTAAAATATATGCCTTTTACAACAACCTAATTTGTCCCTATTTTTGTTTCATGGTGCACCACGCAAATAATATTATATAGCAAAATATTAAAATGTAATCGAATAGTAAACCTTCTGAATTCACCTTCCTTTCCAGGAAAAATCTGGAGGCTTCAATTCCTCAACCAAAAATGCTCAACGACCGGATTCCAGTCCAGTGTTTGGTAAGTTGTATTCCCATCATGCCATTTAACCACATTTAACTAAATTCCGTAAATGTTTGCGGTCGTTTAGGGTCAGTTAGGTAATTTTTACTGTTATATATGTGAGGCATAGCATTCAGGTAACATCAGTAAATAATGTTAAAACAACAGTTTGTATTGCAACCATGATTCACTTATCTTTTTTTTAATCTGATGCTTCTGCTATACAAGGAAGGATTTTAGTCATGGGTTAAATGTATGAATTCATCAGATATGGATCATAAAATATGCGTAGCTGGGGTGTATGGTTGGTTTTGGCTTTTATTGCTTGCAGTAATCCTAAACCTTTTCAAAATAAAATTTTTGATTAAAAGAAACGGCACGAGTGCATCGCTCTCGCGTTTTTTGGTTGCCAAATTTCGTTTAATTTCTCTGAATTGTACCTTAGGTATATTTGAAATTCAAAGAGTTTCTTCACCTTTGCACTGAAATGCAAATAACAGAACTTCTTTTATAATTTTTACTTTCCCAATCTCATACCTCCCATAGGTACTTTAGTTTGAAAGTTAGATGAGTTTCCTGCACGATTTTCCCTTTAAAATCTAAATTATCTTTTAATAGAGAGGGAGTAGCTGCAGGGGGGGGGGGGGGGGGGTTGCTTGCTAATTAGCTCCCTCTGACAGGAACAGGGAAGAAATTTTGTATTTTACTGAGATTCTCTCGGGTTATTTTTGTTTGATGAAAGTAAGGCTGCAACAGACATTTTGAATAACGAAGAAATCCGCAAAAATTCGATACTTATTTTCCTCAAGCAAAAAGACCCTTGGACGTGCTTTACATGCATAAGTGAATCCGTGTAATGGATTCATATTTCACTTAAACAATTTCTAGGAAAAGTCGAACCACACACATCATTCAATATGGGTTACCTCATGTCCCCCTACGGCTATGCCAACGGAGCCCCCGGACCAATTCCAGTATCAATGGTAAGTTTTTTGCTTAGTTTGACACTGGACTTGAATTAATTTCCTATGTTGCGCTGTATATGGCAGGTGTTTTAACGTTAATAAGAGCCCGTCGTTTAACTTATTAATTTACTTATCCGTCGTTACGCAACGTTACTAATTATTGGGTTATTTTTCAATTGTAACCGCCGGGGTACGCCCACGATCGCGCATGAATTTTAATTTTGTCGAATGCCTTTAAAAGGTCGAATGTCGCCCACGTGAAGAAACGACGGAGTCGGTTCTATTTGTCCGCGTCATGTTATACCGTGTGTAACAGCAATTGTTTCCTACAAATATGATGCAAGAGAGAGGGAAAAAATGTAAAATTTTCAAAAGTTTTATGTTGCGCTCCTCATTGCTTTGTTTATAAAAATATTGCATGTATATTTAATTGTACAGTGTGGTTCAAATTTGGGGCCGTTTGAATTTTAAAAACTCTAAGATATAAAAAATTTGTGGTTTTCTCAGTGGTTTCTCTTTGTGGGTTAAAAATCTAAAAATTTGAGAGTTTAGATTGTAAAATAAAATTTGGTGGTTCCAATTCAGGGTACATAAAGTCAAAAATCCTTTGAAAATATTAACATAAAAAACTTTGTGGTCTAAAAGATTAAAAATGTCATATTTCCGGACAGGTAACCTAATTTTACGGCTTAAATTGAGGGTGAGGAATGTTAAAATTTCATAAACCTGAATTAGAATTGTAAGTTTTGAAGCTTTACTTCTTAGTTTGAAAGGGTAAACCTTTTTTTAATCAGTCGAAAAAACCAAGTACGTTGATTCCAATTCAAATAAATATGCCAATTCATCGTCAGAATTGGAAATTTTGTTTATTTACTTTGTGGATTAGGGATCAGTAATTTCATAATTGCGAATAAACAAAAGACGAAATCTGATTCGAAAATGTTAAGTTTTTCGGATATTTGCAAGACCAGTTGGATTGATTTCAATCTCTTTTTTGAATAACTAAATGGTCCAAATTTTTTACCGAAATTCTATCTGCTAGTAGTTGCTGAGATCTCAATGGTGAACTTCGAATTTGGAGCACCTTGTACAACTACAGACTATAGCTGACATGTGTCCAGGTGAAAGCTCTGTATAAGTTCAAACGAAGAATGCTTGGAGGCTTTTTGTTTTGTTTTGTTTTTTTAGTGTTAAGAAAATACGGAGTGTGATACTAAGAAGGCACAAAAGAACCAATATTTTAATGGACTCATTTGTTTGCCTTCTATGGCAGCTTCAATAACTCGATTATTGCTTATCTGTTATGTTCAAAGATGTCTGTTTATGGCGATGGAATACTGTTGCACATGCCATTTTGCGAAACCAATTAGCCGAATAATATGACCCAAAGATCGGTGTTATTGTTGTTCTGCTACAAGAATAATTGGGTGTAAAAAGGCAGTCTGTCGAAATTGATGCTGGGGTGTTAATTTTTATACGAGAACGTTAGGTTAATAATAATTGAGCATCATTTCGAGGCCCGAAGGGAAGGCATAATTGCTAGCCGTCTGCTTGCATAATATAAACCGTGATCGAGGTGATACGTCCCAGACTCAGGGGCGTAGGCCAAGGTTATTTTTAGACACGTCTTTGGTTGTCAGCACCGCGTCTTGTAGCGTTACAACTTGAAATAAAAAAGTGTGGCACCCACCACCACTGACCGGCGGTAATAACTTGGGATGAAAATTAGGGCCCATATGCACGGTACAACACCATCAGGCCGAGTTTCAGCCAAACAAGAAGACAACCAAAACGAGCCTCGTCGAGGAATGATCTTTGGGACAGGGTTGCATTAGTGCGAAATTGTTCTCTACATAGTACAAACTACAAACATCACTATTTTATTCTTGATATGTAACTTGTTCGCACAAAACCTGAAATTGTTAGGGGTTTTGTATGTTCAATCATTGATTTGGAGGATGTGAAGGGTCGGATCCGGTCCTGTAGCGAGCCATCAGGGCAAGAGCGAGCGAGAGAGAGAGAGAAAGAAAGAAAGAAAGAAAGAAAGAAAGAATGGGAGCCACATTCCAAAGGTCATTGTACAAGATGACTTGCCAGGACCAGGTCAGGTGGCCGCTTTTGAGAAGCCCCAACCCCGTCGTAAGCGCACCAACAAAAACTGTCTGTTGGGCTTAAGCAGGTACCACACTACGTGTTTGTGTGTTTTGGCTTTCGGCGGATTTGGGTGTCGTCCAGCCAACCGAAGGAAGACTGAATGGGACGATGGAATTCAACTTCGAAAATTCGTAAAAAAACGAATTACCATCGAAATTTGTTTTTAAATTATCGCCGTCATAACAATCTGGGTATCTGCATAACGTTGTGGGAGTACCATCGCCGGACCGACGGGCATATGCATAAAAATTGCCGATTACGTTTTTAATAATGAAACGGTATAATGTATGCCGGTTTTATTGCCGACAGAACGATTTAACAATATTAAGAGTTTTACGACTATTTTATCGTTTTTACAAATTCGATGCTATATACATAAGTAATTGCCCTGGGGTGGATCTAAAAGTCCACCTCAATCTCTGAAAAAACAATGATTTATGTCATTCATTAACAGATAAAAAATGATTATTAATTTTCAATAATTAACTTAATGCTATAATAACAGCACTAGTTGGGAAGTGAGGTGTAAATAAGACATTATGAAGATGCCAAGTCCAGACACAATGGTGAAGGCGATAAAAAATTATTTACATCATTGTACCCCCAATAATTTAAGAAAATGTCATTAAGGAATTATGACTTTTTTTCATGATAATTTTCCTCTCATAATAAAGGAAATTATGATGAAGGCTCTTTATCTTCTTGATTATTAGGTTATTTAATGGTAAAAATTTTGTTAGCTTTTAAAGCCATCTTGCAATTTTAAACTGGGGAGATTTTTACTCTGTAGGAGAGACAAAATTTAATCAGTAACGGCTTACTTTTATGAACAAATTTCAGAATATTTTTAAGAAACATTTTCCAATAAAAATATCAATAACTACTTTAGCAAAGTAACATATTTTCTGAGGGAATCTTAGATATTGAAGGGTAAAGGAGAGCATAGACGGTCCAGAAGTGGACTTCTATATGATGTTCTTCAGACTTAAAGTTTTATGTATTGTATTCTGAATTTAAACTATTTCTTAAGGCTTTTTTTGCGGAAAGTGACAAGAGTAAGTTTCGTCACCTGTCCTCAGATGAATGAGGCACAAATCTCTTTCTGGTAAATTTTTAAAACATGTTTCGATTTTTCATCCTTAAAGATATTGAATAAGTACTATCTGTGGGCGTGTAATTGGACCAATTCGAAGTTCCGAAACGTCATTCATACGTCACTAAACTGTCAATTGAAATGTCAAGAGATGGTAAGAATGTCAGTTGGTCATATATGTAACATTGCACCTGTCATCGATTTTCATCTAGAGTTTTATGACGATTTTCGACCGTCTTGAAAAGAATTAGCATTATGTAGAAGTAAATTTTATTATCACACAAATTATCTCCAAAGTGATAAGTGAACAATTAGGGAAAATAAGGTTTCTGGGAATTCTTTAAAAATCTGTTGTCTTGAACTTTAAATGTAAGAGGAATTTGAACACCCCCAAACAATATTTTTTTATCCGTTATTTTTACCCAGGAACGCTGACATAATAATAATTATCATTTAATTATAAAGTACGATTTGATAGAAATAATCATACATCCTCCAATGAAATTTGTTACTCGTAAGTTTAACATAAAGGCGAGGATTTATCGTTTACTATTCAGGCTGTAAACAAACAGATAAATTGCGGTTTCTTGACGAAAATAATGGCTGTAATAAAAAGTTAGCTGGTCTAAAGTGTAATGCTTGACTTTGTTTTATTGCTGATAAGATATTTGTAATAGCGGGCCGTGGATGTCACGGTTATGCTTCGAATTAGGATACCTTCAAGGGAATTTGAAGTAAAAAGATCAGGTTCGGAGTGTTGCCTTGGATTAAACACCTAAAAGAATTGAACGTAGTTTTTGCCGGCATCCCACTAAAATTGGGCTCATTTTTTGGACGAGAGGCCATGTATTAGGTAAAGGGTGATAAAAAAATCTCAAGTAGGTTTTGAAATATCAGGAGCCTGTCTGCATAGATTTAGATGTTTAATGGGAAGTAGTAATTGGCTTAATCATTACCCCACGTTTACGGTTCACAGCCTGCTGCGAGAATTTTTTAATGATCACCCGCCATTAAGACGTAAGGGGTATGTCATTTCCTCTGATTTCACTGCCATGGATTAGTGTTATATTTTCCAAAAAAACGGGTGAGGGGGACAAAATTGTAAGAAACAACGCTACGTCCAGTAATGTTCTATTTGGGCAAGCCTTCATCAAGAAATTCGGAAAGTTAATCACGGATTAGAAAATTGTTGTTGGAAAATTATTTATTTACTTATTTACTAGGTTTTTAACTTTGTACCTTTCGTCTATTATTCATATGCAAAAAGTTGTGCAAAAAGTTAAATTTCAATCAAATATACGAGAACATAGTATTTGCTAGAATCTGCTCGCGGAAAATCTGTCAGTTCCCAGTGATGTCACATTTCTTTCAAGACTTAGGTTATATGTCAAGAAGTTGGAATTCTGCATGGTAACATTTCTGTGATCATCTTTTTTTTAAACACATTCTCTTATTTCATTAGGTTATGAAGTCGAAGGTCAGTCGGCAGTTCAACAGCCTCAAAATGCACTTATTAATAATCGCGGCAGCATACGAGGATTCGTCAACAACCCAATTTTTCCATGTAAGCCTATCTCTCTCTTTCTCCCGAGCCGGTGACCGTTAACCACACGAAAATGCGCTTTTGTTTCGTGCCTCTTCTCGCTTCTCGAAAGCATATTATTTCCACGATCGTTCGTCAAAGTGCGGTACCCGGTTCGGCGGTACCGAGCCCCGACACCCTTCAATTTGGGCCACTGTAGGCCACGAAGCGCGGGCGTCTCTTTTCCGTGCGTGGCCGCCGGCCTTAATTCGTCTCTGTCGTCGCCTGGTTGCCGTTCCTGCCCCGTTGCCAGATTTTCCGCATTTCCATATTAAATCCACGAAGTTGAAGGTCACTAGAGTGCAACCCGACAACGCGGCCTTAAGATATCGAGCAGCAGCGTCGGCGTATAAAGAGTTATCGACGTTTCCTTCGGAGTCCGGTAGCCGTACTCTTGTCCTGATCGCCCATTATTCACTCGGGTTTGCATGCTGCGGATATTGAAGCCTTTTCCACACTAAACTGACGTGTTTGATTAGGCGATCGACACGAGGTGATTGAAGCCTTAAGGCCCGAAGCAACGGTTAACATTGCGCAGCCGCCGTGTACGCGGCTAAAAACCGGCTAATTGCAGCTGTTTTTACCTGCCACGGACCGGGTGGAGAGACCTTGTGGGCGAAAATTATAATCATTTTGTCATTAGGGCGATTACAAATGAACTCCGCTTTATTCTCGCCTTGTTTGTTCATAATCAGGGGTCCCGGAGTAATGGGACTGACGAGATGGCCGGTTCGGTTTTTTGCTTCGGCGAGCCGAAAAGTGCCATTGTTTTTATTCGCGGTAGCGGTTGTGCATTTAAATTACTTTATGAAATAGTGCAAGTGCAAATCAAACGGAAATTGATTAATTGAAAAGCAGAGTTGTTGGGTGGTTCTTTCTTGCCGTGTCTTACCTTGAAAGTGATAAAATATAAAAAACTGATAAAATAGAAAATCATACCGGTTTTGGAAAGATTACAAAAGTCTTTAAAATAATCTCATCATGTGCTAGTTTGACTTGCTAATTTCGAGATAAGTTAGTAAAGGCAATAAATCTGTAGGCTCCAAATGCGCATGCTCAGTAACCCATGAATTAAGTTTACTTTTTAAGAAAATGACCGTTTAAAAACTGATTTGTATTAGTTTTATAAAATTACAAATAATTAATTAGGGGGGTTTATACGTTTTTCTTATTATGGTACGTAAGTGCTACAAAGGTCCATTGGACTATGTTGACAGATAGAAGATTTATCGCTATATAACTTGAGTTGCCAAGTTGTGTTTATTTGAACTCAGGATTTTCAACATAAAAGTTAAAAATTGCTTGTGACAATTGACATTTTAGAAGCAATTTAGCTGGTGATGTAAATGATTTTCTGTTCCTCTACAATTTTTCATAAACCATGTAAACAAAATGCATTTTTTTACTATATCTGCCTAGATGGCGTTGTTAATTAAATTCGCTCGTAAAACACCGATTGCCACTTTGTATAAATTGCTGTTAAATTTAAATAATTTCCTCTAATGGCCATGTATCAACCAGTTTGGTTGATATTCCAGGGGTGCAGTTCTCCTCTGCCCAAGAGCGAAAATAATAAATTTAATGGCACCGCCCGACCGGATGGAAAAAGGACCGAACATTTAACAAACAGCAAGCATTAAGTCACGCATCGCCTTATAATAATATGCAAAGCAACACGATATGAAAATGGCTACTGGTTTTGAAAGCTAACGTGAGGAAAGTTAACCTGTTATAAGCGGTCCCGCGATGTCGGATTTTATTCCCTTCATTTGCATACTATTTCGGATTTTTCAGACTGTGCTTAAAACGCATCCAGACCTATACTAAAAACCGTCGGCATGACTGGTGCACATATGCAACACCCGACACACCATTACAACATGACAACAGCGTGTTTGTTTACAGCATGGGCTCTTCAAGTGATTAATGCTCGCCAGTACAACAAAACAATATGCCGCAACTGTCACGGCCCCGGCTTCTTAATATGGATTAATTAATACTCTTTACGCTGATGGTACCACTCGACAAGAAATTAAGTGACCGTCATAAACTTGGTTCTAATGTGCTGCTTTATTTGTTCTACTTAAAACAGTCATTATGCAATTTGCGTTTGCTTGAACTTGCGATCTCGGACAATAGTTCGTTGGTTGGTTGTTGCGCCAAAATGTCGCTTTGTTATTTGCAACCGTTAAAGTATAACAAGTGGAAGTTATCAAAGGTAAGAAGTGACAGAAATTGAAGTGGGAAGCCGAAAATTAAAAATGGGAAATTTAAGGCTAATCTATGGAATATCGAAATATAATCGAAAGACCAACTGATCCCGACACCTACCAGCAACTATAAAAAAAATAGACCCCGGAATGACCAAGACACAGCAGCGGTAGAGTCTGTGCTGAATTTTTGTATCAATGTTTGACGTAGTAAAGTTAGAACTTCAACACATGTCTATTGAAATTGATATTAGTTAAATTTGTATTGCTATCTCCGAAACAGTAAAAGTTGCAAATTCGTTAAATGGTAAATTTTTTTTGTAAAATCAACATTTTAACCGAATTTAGTATAAAACCAGATGCCCATTCTTTCTTTCCATTTCTTTTAAATTGTCAACGACCTCTTTTGACAAGTCCTAGTTTCGTCACTTGTGACTTTATAATATGAGGGATCGAATGTCGAGCGTTTTCCGGTGGGTTCATTTTAAACCCACGAACGAAATCCAGAATCGTGCCGAACTTTTGATTTCACACTTTGTAAACAATCCTCATTGGTTAGTCTCGTTCGGTCAATTCTTCGTTTTCAATAATTTCAAAACCGTTTCAAGGGTAAAGCTGACATTGCGTGGAACCGTTTAGCGGGCGCCAAGGTGAAGGTACCGCGGCCTCGGGTGGTACCGTGGCAGCGGCAGTGGCAGAGCGCACTATTCGATTATCGTAATTAATTAGACGTAAACCGAAGAAAAGTGTGTGGAGTGCGAGACTAATGTCCAATGTGCGTGCGTCCAGGAGGTCCGGCCCGAGATAAAACCGTGTCGTAAACATACATTTAACCGGCTATAATGCTCGAGCCGGACTAACTTGACGTAATTATCGGTCTAGTTTGGACGTAGTGTTATTAAATTGCTTACGACGAAAAGGAGTCGCCGTCGTCGGGCACGTTCATAATTCATGGCACAATCAGCGCGGAAAATGAGCCGGCATTCAAATGTTCCGCAGAGACAAATGCACGTCAAGAAGCCGATTAAATATTTCAGGACCCTCTCTCTACAAAAGGCAAATAAAAAGCGCGTTTCCCTCGATGACAAAACCACCCTCGGAGGGCGCTTTCAGAAGTCAAATATTGATAGATCTTTGCGCCGTAAAACTGACCTGACCCACTTTAGGAAGAAATTCTATCATCGTCTAACACGTTCATTATCTCCGCCGTCTAGTCATTTGCAGACCGAACCATATAATTTTCTAAAGGTAGGAAAAATGGCGTTTAGCAAACACCCACGAAAACGACTTTATCCTTTTTCCTTAGGCACTCTCAAATGTGTGGACGTAGGACGGAACGATGTTTGTAGAGGTGCCTCGGAACTTCCAATTTCAGACCCGTGCTAATCGCATTACCTGTTGTTTCTTCTGGTGGGTCTGGCCAAGTCAATAGTATCAGGGAAAGTCAATAATAGCCGTCTGCAGTACTTCCGCGTTTATTGGGACATAGTCCAAATGTTTATTACATTAGGGAGATGTGCGAATGCGTGGGCGAACGAACAATAATTAAAATTAAACGTACCAGCAATTAATTCGCGCCTTTCAAAATCGTTTGTTTGACGTTTAATTATCACTTTACGTTTTGCTTTGATTATCGTGTTTATTACCACTCGTCTGATGTGTGGTCAGCGGCGCCAATTCTAATGTAAATCAGAAATGATGAGAAAATATTTAAAAATCGGTGTTGGTGCTCCGGATCCTCTGCGGGAACGTTCGGTAAAGTGGCTTTACCATACGCAATTGCGAGCAGAGAGTAGCACGGTAAAACATTTTACCGCACATGCCTATGTAAATAGAGTTAACACACAGACGGTCGTAGGAAAAATATTGTGCTAGAGTGTCTGTCGTGCACTTAGATGGTTTTCAAATGGATGCTACTTGCCGTTACGTCAAAGTATTCGGCCCCATAAAAATGTATGCATATACTGTACTAGACATTTGCAAAGTTCTAAAAGAGCCCCGTATACCATTGCTGAATCTAAAGCACCAACAAAGAACCACGGTACACTTGGGAATTTTGATTACATCGTTTATTATACCGTGATTTCAACAGAGAACACAAGTAACTCCTCAGTTTTCCACATTTTGATATTTCCAAGTTAACTCTATCAGTTTCCACATACGAAATACTAGGGACTCAAAACTGAACATTTTGTTTCGATTCAATACTTCATTCATTATGCGAAATGTTTCATCAAACTGCGGCACAAATATCCGAGCTCGTTGTAGTGAACTTACAAGAGTTTAAAATTTTATGTGTCCGTAATATTTTTTCCGCTTGTGAGTTGCATTTTCGTTTCTCTTTTTTTATATCACGGTAAGATAAGTAAATACAAAAATTAAATCGAGCTCTCACCTAACATAAACACAGAATATTCGTCCGTACTACCAGGAAGATTCCCGAATATTTTAAGGTAAAGTCGGAATAAAAATGACTCACCCGATGCCTTCAAATTTTTCCGGATTGAACAAATAGCAAAATTTTTGACCCTCAAATTAGTACACAAAAAATTTCTAGTTATTCTAATATTACATATAACTTCGTGGCAAAGTTTGAAAACTAAACAATTTTATAATATGTAACGTCTGCAGGCTGTTAAGGATTTCATCAGTATAGATTTTTGTACTTTTTCAATCACATTTTCTACGTAATGTGATTTTCACAGATGTAGCTTCATTTTCTCGTTAGGCTATTGCTTATTTTCACAATAACCATTTGGGCTGCAGAGTATCCGCTTGCTCTTATAGAAAATCGTCATCAAGTACAATTTTCTCTTAACATTTGTCGTTATCGGTGATAATCTTATTGGGTTTTACATTCTTTCACAAATACTTAATGGTAGACAGTACCAAAAGGTTTTGAAGTATGATTTTGCTGAACGTTTAGATGACGTTGACTTAAGTATAAAAAAAGATGTGGTTCATGCACATGGAGTTGGTATACCACCACACTTTAGTTTTTAGTTTAGTTGCTTATCAATTTTTAGGCGACAATTACCCCAATCATTAAATGGAAAGACCAGGACCACATACATGGCCTCCCAGATTACCCGATATGAATTCTTTAGATTATTTTTTATGAAGTTATTTCAGGTCGATGGTGTATAAAACACACTTACAAACATATGTATACAGGGTGAAGTTGATTTTTTCCTTGTAATTGAAGATAAAGGTCAAAAAAATAAGCGTGTTTTTTATTTATCACTTTTCCCAAATATCAAAACTAACGGAGATACAGGTTGTTAGAGTTTATAAATAAAAAATAAAATTGTTTAACAACAATGAAACTAAACTTAATGTTACTTAAATATATGTTGAAAATGATCACCATTCACTTCTACACAGCGTTCAGCGCGATGTAACCACTATTCGATCAACGCACTACGTATCAAAATTCGTTTGTCTCTAATTTCTGTTGTAGCTTCTCCTATGCGCGCAACCAATTCCTCTCTTGTATTTACCAGTTTTAAAAACTAAAGATTTCATGTAAAGGCTATTGCTTGACAACAGAGATAAACAAGTCACAAATTGCCCAATGGCCTTTGCCGTAAAGTTTTTTTGTGACATGTAATAAAAAAAAGAAAAATAAACAGCCTGTATCTCCATCAATTTTGACATTTGAGAAACGTGGTAAATAAAAAAAGCATTTATTTTTGGATTTTTATCTTCTATTAAAAGGAAAAAATTAATTTAAAAATCACCCTGTATATAACCAAAAAAAAATTAATTTTTATTTTGAATCGAGAACTTACGCGAGTATTTTGAGAGCCTAATTGTTTGCGGACCTATGTAATTTTTTTTAGTATGAATTTTTTTGAGCGAATTTCGACACCATATGCTTTTTAAATAGATATTCAATACTTTCATTTTCCTGTCTATGAACATTTTCTTCAAGTCTGAAAATGGGTTTTCCTCAGGGTTTTCTAATACCATACGTCTTATAGCAATGTTTTGTTGCACACCCATTTAAAGCATAATTGCAAAGCGTGTTTCATTGGTATTTAATTTTTCCGCATACTTTGGATCTTGAAGCCCACATTGCTTGAAATTTTCCAATGCGATGAACAAAACGTTGAATTTACGGGATTATAGTGTCGGTCTACCTACTTTGTGAATGGACTTAATATTTAAAAGAACTATTTCTGAAAGCACTAAATCATAACTAATAAAAATTCTACCGGGATTATGGTGTTGTGGTAAGCCTGTCCGGGGCGGATTTCCCAGCGCATAAATTAGGCTCAAAATATTTAAAAAAACATTTCAAATGCGAGATCTGAAACTCCCTATAAATAACCCCGAAGATTTTAAATCGTGGCCATTACTAATTCGAAGTGCATCGGAAACATTAATAATAAATCACCGGGTCTTAGTTCAGGCGCCAAAAATCCGTCTCCCGGTTGAAAAACGAGGCGCAGGTGTACCCAGTGAATTATTTTCCCTTGTTGTCTATAATGTCCAGTGTTTTAATTATTAATATTTTGGCATCGATAAGATTCGAATATAGAGAAAATAAATCGCGTTTCGACGAGTGTGGTACCACGGTGCGTACCCACTCAAAAAGTAATAACACTGATAGCAACAAAACATTCCTCGGGTACAATCACGATCTGAAGAGGGGCAACCAAGTGGTTGGTGAGGCGACTACGCGGGCAACCAGCTCAGTACCGAGCTGGTCGTACCACGCGATTACCCGGGTAAATATCTGTGATGATGATAGATGCTGGCGAAGGTTACGGTGAAGATGGTTCACTCTGGAAGATGAGCTCTGCCCGCGCGACGACAACAGGTTCCGTCCAATTTGGTTCAATGACATGGGTCGTTTTTGAATTAACTCCGGCTTTAGGCGGTTCTCTTCGCACGCCTACCCCACTTTCGGGACCAGGCTAAATCACACGTTTGTTGGCCAACAACATGTGTGTCGAAAGAAATTCGTATGATTACCGCTTGATTGAGGTTCCCATGTTTATTTCGATTATTGGGTGACGCGTTGAGGCGATAAATTTCGTCACAAGTTGGTAGTTAAAAAATGGTTATGATCAGTAGTGATCTCTCCACTTTAAATTTTGTTCCGCGAAAGTGTTTCCAGTCTCAGTGATTCCTCCAGTGAAAGTTAGTTATAGTCTTGATTCAGTGATGTCATCAAATCAACCTGCTGGCAGGCTCTCTCTCCCATCCACAGACCTCCTCATATTGCTCCTTTGTTCTGCACCGGAATAAAAAATGGAGAAAAATGCAAAAAATAACGCGGAACTCGGGGGTGCTTTTAACGAAATCACATTCAAGAGAACATAAAACCCACTCCACACAAGCGACACAGACAACGCACTAGCTGATGTCGCTTCGGTAATTACAGAAATTACAAAGAGCTAAAGGCCCATCCGCACTCGTCGAGGTGCTCTGGGAAAGCTGGATGAGGGGAAAAGAAATTTTAGCCGACTTCAAAGTACGGCCCTGCAAGCAAGAGCCGATTTAGTGTTCTGGTATTTGTGCCATATCGTTTTATGTGCCCCGCTAGGGGCTGGGAATGAAATGAGAGCTATGCAGAGAGGTGACGCTGATTCCTAATCGATTTCTGATATCCTGCAACAATTCATTAGAAATAGTATTTAACAATTAGATGACAACGCCCTTGGAGAAAGTTTGTTTTTCCATTACACCAATCAGAGGAATGTAATTTATGTTTCCTCAGAAGATTCATTCTCATAAAGGCAGAAAAGAAACCCAAAATAATGCAGATAATAAGGAATGATCATTGTTGATCATTATTGACCATGTTGCACCATTTTCACAGCTAGTTTTAATTACATTAAGCATATGTAGTTAGCTGACTCACAAGTTTATTCTTATCTCCAAAAACCTCATTCGTCATAAATTGTGATTCCATTTTAAGTAATTTAAATGGAATTCCTCAATGATAAGAGCATTAGGAATTTTATATAAAATTGCGAAGTGTAGGATTAAAATTAATTTTTTAGCAACCCAAATTCCATTTTAGAGAAATGTAGACCTTAATTTTAGAGTACTTTCAAAAGAATCAAAGTGATTTCATATTTAAAAATTAAAAGCGATGTTAGAATCCGGGTTTTGCAAAGTTTCAAAAGAATGTCAGAACTTTTGAGGTGTTGTTTTATGCTCTAATCAGATATATAGTTGTATTGTACCTGAATTCTTTATTTGGGGTCTAGAACCCTTGAAAATATAATTTGAGAAATGGTCATTTCGATGCGCTTCAAAATCGCGACAATAAGAATCAAGGTAACTTCATATTTTAGAAACCAATAGAGATATTGCAACCTTGAACCTAATTGAGTATTAGGTATCTTTGGCTGAATAAAAAATACTCCAGAGACTTCAGCAAACTTCTCAGATACGGAAGTTGTAGATCAAGCGCTCATTATAGGATTAGATCTGTTGATAATAGCGGATGAAGAAGACAGTTCCAATATCTCGGTTCTTATATAGAAGATAAATTGATCTACTTAATATTGAAAAAAATGTCTTTGAATTCCCCTGTAAATTTATTTCCAATGTTTTAATAGAACTCAACGGCGTAGTCACATTTTTTCATCAAATTCGTGCCAATACTTACCAGTTTATGATAAATAGGCCTTTACAATACTCATAGTGTGACTGTGTTTCAGTAGCATTCGCACGTTTTCTTGTGAATGTCGCAATTCATTCTCAATACCAATAATTGTCGAATTATCCCACACACACTTCACTGTCATTACCAGCAATAAATAAATTCGCTGAATGTATATGGTAATTTGCAATTAGAGAACTTAATTAAGCCTAATGGTCCGCGATAAGTCGCTTTCGTTCGATCCGTCCGATCCGATCGTGCATTTCCCAAGGTTTTTTCATGTACACATGTTAAAAAGCATATTTAATGCACTTATTATGCAAAACAGGCGAGTGGGCTCGATTAACGTTATTGACGATGGATAGCGGAACTAATCTAATACAATAATTTTTCTGTTTTGTTTCAGGTAAGTCCGTATGCATTGAACGTAAGTGGAGGCGTTTGTTATTCCTCCGGTGTTACGCCAATGGCCTTTCTCAGCCCGTTTACCATTCATACACCCAACGCACAATAAACCATTTAAATATCTTCGGGGAATTCTTCTATTTATAAAACGCACACAAAAGTGAAAACTACTTGGTTAAACAATGAGTTACAGTCCGGCCAGCATCGTTATGCATGTGTAAGGACCTTCGCTGGAGCGGACAGAGAACGACTCTAGAATTCGTGAAAAAGACGAAGATGGCAGGGCATTCGAAACGGTTTAACATTCCGCTGACGTTGGGTATGCAGACAACCTTGTGGTGGTGATGATGATGATGATGATGATGATGATGATGGAAGAAAATAGAGTTTCGGTGAAAGGCCTCAATTTTTGATCGTTAGGTTACTCTAAAATCTAGAGGAGTTGTTTCCAGGTTATAACTGGAAACAGCTCCTCAAGATTATTGATGGTCTGAACAAATATTTACCCCGTTGGGCGGCAATGGTAATACAACGCCACATATCCTGAACACTACCTGTTTACAGGTCTATCAATGAAGGAAAGGAAGCCTGAAGAAAGGCAACAAAAGCCTCTTACAGGTTGTCCCTAATCTGACAAAGACCTCATCCCCGGCTCCTTTTAACTTGCGATCACTTTTTTTTCTTATTTCATTATTGGGGCCTCGCAGCCCCACACCCCTGTGTCAATACAATGCAAATCTAATTTCACATGCCTGCCTCGGGGATGGCTCAACAGGGCAGGTAACGTGACAAAATATTGACGATTTAAAAATCGGAAAGCCGCTTTTGTTGTCTAATTCCATCGAGACCAGAAATAAAGCGAGTGTAGGTTGAACGTTAGCCAAGAGTCGTAAAAAGAGTCCGAAGATGAGAGGACCATTTCCAAACAATATAAAACCGATATAAACTGGAGAACAAAAGGCCTTTAAGTATCTTTTTAATAGCTCCTTTATTGGTGGTCTCGTCAGTTATTTTTAGGACAGTTTCTCTATAAATCAACGTTTATTTAAATTTAAGGGGCACCGTAAAATTTGCATGCCTTAATGAGGACGTTTCTCTATGGGTTCAGTCCAGAGTCAGACGTTTCTGAGTTATCGGAAAAAACCCCCTTGGTTATGTGTGTGTGTGTATGTGTGTGCGTGCGTGTGTTTAACTTCGGAAGGTGTAAAAATAGACAGAAAATGCTGGGGAATTTATTTATTTTAAGACAGTTATAGCGCAAGCCTATAAAAGCTAAAAATGGCGGGATTTCCATTTCACACATTCGAATCAGAGAGACGAATATACGATTTATTGTTAATCATCAGACTATCATAACCGAACCCAGTATCCATAACTAAACTGAATGTCTTGAGAAGGTCGAAAAACACCACTGTAGAGTTTTAGGTTTTTATACATTAAAAAAAAAAAACATCGAGGCCAATTCATGTTAATCATCAGGTCATTTCAGTTTACACAAATTCATTCATCACTGCTAAATTTACTAATTTTGGAGGGTCGTCGGATTATTTTGGTAAATACACGAATACGTATTTCAATTAAAACTGCAATAAAATCCAAATTTAAGAAAAATTTTTAAATTTGTAAAGTTCTTTTTTTGGCCTAATCTGCTAAGGGCCAAATTATTAATTACTGTTAACTTTAACTGCAAGCTAAGTTCTGTAAAAACGTTGAAATAGAGCTTTACTATTGATTGGTCAGACTTTTAATTTCTATAGAAACTAGCTTGATGTTAAAATTAATACACACATTAATAGTTTGGTCCATAATCGATCCTATTTCAGCCTGAAAACGTCTATTATTGTTTTATCAAAGTGTTATTTAAGTTTCATCATTTTCCAGTTTTTTCTTGGTTATAATTAACCAAAAACGGTGTTGTCAGATTTTGTTTGCTTCTTGTCAAGTTGAAATTCATGTTCGGAATAAAATTTCCATAATATCTCCAATAGTTAGAAATATGAAATTTTAAATTTATTATTTTGTGGGATTATCCATTTTTAAGACTTGTGTGTTGTATGTTTGCAAAACGCCGTATAGTTTTTGTTATGCATGCCTCGAAGCGATATAGTTTCTTACATTATTCAGTTGAGTTTAATTGAATAAAGGGTTTATTTTCTACGAGAAATAGTTTAATTTTGGAATTTTTAACGTTTACACAATAGGCACAATGAATATGAAGTAAATAATAAAATTACAAAATGGAAAATTGCAAGTAAATCTCGTTTGCGGTTATTCCATTGATTGCAATTGATTATTACAGACAGATAGAGAATGAAATTAAGCATAAATAGCCACAAAATAAAGTCAATGATTACAGAAATTTAGGAAAAATTGAGGTTTGGTTTTGAGATATGACTTAAGTCAATATATGGAATAAATCAATACAAATAAAAACTGATTCATATTTAGACACACTGTAATTGTCCTTGCTTTGTCAGTGTTCTTTCTCTAACTTTTTTTAATTCAAATTTAGTTAGAGAAAAAATACTATGAAATAGGCTCCATTATGTACCCACAGAAAGTGACTGTTAAAATCTTTCTATCTAAAAATGGGTAAGGTTTTTATCCATTTATTTCATATGTTGACTTTGACTCACATTTCAAAACCAAATCTCACTTTTTGCATAATTTCTTTGATTATTTGCTTTATTTTGTGACAATTTTTGCTGAATTGTATAACTCACAAAAGTGATTTGCTTGCAAATTTCCATTCTGTAATTTTATTACTTACTTCATATTCATTGTGCTTAATAAACGCTAGAAATTTTAAACTATTCAATTAAGTGTTACCCGGGTAACAGCTAACGCGTTTCTTGTGCGGAATAAAATAATGGGCAACGTAGCAGTGCTTTTTTATTTCAAAGATTCATGTAAAATCACTAGTTCAGCTGTCATTTAGTGAATGAATATAGGTATTTTCTAGTCAAGAACTCAGGCTCAAGGCCTTATTGAAACCACATCATATTCTCCGCTAACAAAAACGTCAAACAAAAAAACTGAAAACAAGAGACATGTTCAAATAGAAATAACCAAATTTCTTCCCAAAAATACAGAAGCAGCCATAAAAAGTTTGACCAAACGTGAGTAGTTTACACAATTAGTGTCGAATATAGCCATTGTAAACATTTACATTGGGACCACACAGCCTCAAGACAGGGACGGAATTAGAAAATTCGAATGTAACTCGACACCACCGGTTTACTGAGGGATGAAATGTGGGGGTCCGGTTCTGCATAAGACGCTTATGGATATTTGGAAGCCCATCTTGATGGTCTACGCCTGTTAATGTCTAAACAAAGCCTATGTTTACGTAAGAACACGTTCTCCCATGATTAAAAATTATATGCACGGTGTCAGCCAGTGTGATTTAGAAGCTTTAACACAGGGTCCTCTTTTCTTTCGATTTTTTACCTTTTCTTGACACAATACTGCGCCTGCAGAGGAGGGCGTCAGGTAAAATACAAGATTTCCGTTTTATGAGGATGACTTACGTAATGTGGTCACAAATTAATGGCCAGTTTCTAGTTTTGACGAGGAAATAGTGGCGACCACCGGGGAAGATCTTTTTGAAATCACGAGGAGGTGCGTTTAATGAGACGTGCAGGGTGTTGGTTTGTGCAATGGAAGAACCGTTTCCACCGTGAATGTTATACAGCCATTTGGGGGTATTAAATAAAAACCCTACAGCAGGGTATAAATGTTGACCTACAAAAGACTCAAATGTCATGACTAATGCCAACACTAAAACGATGAACTTTTAATCGTTTTTAATAATACTTTAAGAAGCAATAAAATTATTAAAATTCTTCTTGTTTTGTGAAATATGAAAATCTTCACTTATTCATTTTCACAAACAAACGTGTTAATAGTCAGTGGATGCAAAATATATTTTTACGTAGGAAGATCCATATAAGAGGTGTTGTGCCATATTTTTTTTAGTATTTCACATAGATGAAAAAGTGAAATGCAGAAGTTGTACTGAGGAAATACGGAGAATATTAACGTAGCTGAAAAAACCTTTGATAATCTTAAGATTTTTTAATTGATTACCCTTAATATTATTACCTCTACTTGTTTTATTCTAAGCAATTTTTATACAATTTATAAGTCCATTATCCAAAATCCAGAGGTGTACCAAGCAAATTTTTCAGTGTATTCAAAACGCATTTTCATTTTTAAAATCAAGAGTTTTATTTTCTGAAATTGGTTGTTACGGAAAACTATAGTTTTGGCGATTTATTATATTCAAAAATATTGTAAAATTAATTGTCTTAAAACCAGTAGCGTAGTAAATTGATTTTGTATTTTAAGAGCCAGCTCTTTTGAACATTACTACGTTCGAAAATAATGTTACACTGGCGATTACATCACTAGATAACAAAAATTATGGCGGCACTAGATTTTGAAATGTTAGATTTCAAAATTTTACGTTTTTTACACATTTCTGGCATACTTACGATCTGTAGCTCTTTAATATAATAGAGTAAAGTGTTCTTATTTCTCTCATGTTTTTGAACGACCTATCAAAGTATCCAAAGCCTCCTATAGCGCAGCGTCTATTTGAGCAAAGCGTTTGGTTTGGAATGTGGAGTTACCTTACATAAAGCTTTGTCGATTATCTTAAAATTTACCTCAAAATCGTCCACCAAAGGGGCCCAAAACACTGTTTATGAAAACGTTCTTCGAATTAAATTCTCCCTCTATTTGCTGGTCTAATAAAAGTAAAAACGGAATGCGGTTATCACGAGTAAAAGCAACAAACAAACCGACCATTTACATTTACCATCAGCATAAATAGACCAGTATTACATCGTTCCAATAATGTAAACAGATTATCTGGCTCTTGTTTATAGTTGTATGTTGCAGGGTAATTTGATTACCCTACAATCATGTCCTTCGTATAAAACCAGCCCTTATTATCCGATAAAGGCTCGTTTTAACATATTTTTGCGAAGTGGTTATATCTCATATACATGAGGAGGTTGTGTTGGTGAGCACAACCTCATCCTGCATTTTCTCCATGATTTTCCTCGAATTCGGAATGAAAAAATAGAAGAATTTGCGTCAAATCAAAACAAATTTATCATTGGACATTTGCCCAAATAATCATGAAGCAAAAGGTCGGCCGGGATTCATTCGTTTGAAAGCAAATCAGTTTTCGCATTATCAATTTCACAACCGTCCGATTGTTTTGACAAAGGCCAGACATCTGGCCTAGCGCACATTCAATTTGCATAATTTATTGGTAATTAATTTATATTTAAATTCCATAACCGAACCCGAGAGATTTTTCCTTTTCTTTGTTGTCAGGCTCGTTTCCAGGTATATTCACACAAGTCGCCTTAGTCCGGCATAAAAAATACTGCATTCAGTGCGTCAGTTCTAAACATTTGAATAAATAAATTTGAATTATAATGAGTTGAGGTCAGTAAATAACTCAATTCCAATCCACCTGTCACTGCCAGTGGCGTAGGTAATAGCCTTTTTCATCGCACACCATTAAATACGACAAAAGGAATATTGTTAGTCTAGTGTTCGGAGTGTTTAAGACAATAATATTATTACTTTGTTTACGTAAGGAAAACTACTAGGAATAAATAAGAAATAAATAAATGTTAGGGCATTCTGGGAATGTGAGGCACAATACAGTTTTAAAGACTATAGCAGTGGTTGGATTGTAATCGATATTTTGAATTAGCAACTATCTCAAAAGCTACAGGAAGCAGGATTATCTAAAGTGCAGGTTTTATATGAATTTTATCATTTTTAGAAGCTAACTAAACTGATCCACTCTGTATTCTTCACATTATGCCAGTTGCATAACTTTCTGGTCCCCGCGGTATGTGTAACACTGTGGTGTCGTCATCCACTGGTGTCTCTCCCATGGTATACTAAATCAGCGCGCCCATAAAAAGTGCAAATATAATGCGGTACGGTAAACTGAATGGGAATAAAATGAATACTAACTGTGGCAAAACTCGTCGCCCCGGTGACGCTATTATATATAGTTCTAATTAGCATAGCTGCAATTAGCTAGAAATAACACATATGGTGCGAAACAGTCATTGAGACGCTCCCTGAGTGGCACTCGATAGGTCCTCGAGGACATTCTTAACTATACCAATTAGACGGATATATCTAGTTCTTCGGGAGAGTGTTTGACATACATATTTTTGCGGAATTTGCGCAAGTCTACTGCAGCGCAATTCCAGCTGTCATTACTTGCTCGTCGAGACTGCCCACTTGGGTTTAATGGGTTTTCTGTTCGGGCGATTGGCGAAATGACGAAACTGATTTGTCAACAATGGATTGTAGAGATGGAGTTGAAAGCTACGTAGAAATCGATCAATAACCATCAGAACTTTAAGACAAAGAAACGTCTATTCTGTTTACGATTGTTTCTTTCATTTTTCATACAGTAAGAAAAAAAATCTGAAAATCTAATTTTGCTTTTCAAATAGCATTCTTTTCGGTTTTCAGATTTTTCAGGCTGAATTTACTATCTTCAAATATAATAAATTTGTGGGTTGCGAGTAATTTACAATCAGTTACATTTCCAAGTTTTGAAACTCATTTCAAATTGTGCCAACATTTTTAACGTAGGCCATTTTAAGAGGAAACATTTTTCAAACTTTCCATTCTCAGGTCTTCTTTTACGTATAATTTTTCGGTCCATCAAATGTATTTCATATCAAATCAATCGAATTGCAAATGTTTGTATTGTTTTAGGTCTCTGAAAGAAAAATATCGGTATTGAAGGATTAGTTTGTGCAATATAAAGTTTCTCTTCGCAGAGCATCCCTTACGTGTGCTTTACCGTGTCATTAAATTCAATTCCTCAATACGCCTATATTTGATTCTTAATCTTATTTTTGGAGATTATCCATATCGAAATTCATTGCTGCAGAAGGTATACTATATATTGAATTTCCAAATTAATATATGTTCAATTATATAAATTTTGCAAAATTTCTCTTTCTAAAAACCCGTATATTCTTTCGCCAGTTCTCAAATGTTTCAACTTAACCTTCATAATTCCAGATATTATAATAACATCAGACTAGTTTCCGCAAATCCAGTGAACCTCATACTTTCAAGTTAAAACTTATTTGTACTGTTCTGAAAATTATTATTTTAGCAGTTTTGACATTTTTCTAGAAGAGTTCCTCAAAATTCAAAACCGTGAGTTGGTCTTCTCAAATACGCGAAATTTCTGGTTGAATTTCCTCTCTTAAAATTAAGAAGTTTCTTTGTAATCAGTCATATATCCAAGTCTTAAACCCTATTTAAACTGTTGAAATGTTGAAAAAAGCAATTATTTACATTTTTATGACTGAAATTCTTTTGTCACATATCGCACGCATAATTAAAACATCAAATCGGCAGCGTTGTTTTTTAATTTCCGTGTCAAGATTGCATAAAAGGTATACACCCCACCAAACATTCCTGCATGTTCTATTGGGACATTGTTATTACCCAGCCTAGGGTGCATTGGAATTTTGATATTCTCAGTTTTTGAACTCCTCAAAAATACATATATAGAGTTCCGATTTGTTCACTTTTACTTTGGCTAAATAATTGAGCCGTTCGTTAAAAAATCGCTTTAATTGACAGTTGCCACTCCTAGCCACCTTCAGTACAAGAGGGCGTCTGGTTGAATGTTTCCATAATTAACTGTTGAATTGATGTGGTGACAATCCCGATCTAATAATTAGTTATTTTCTTAACATTGATGGTATATCTGGCCCAATCTCCAATACTTTTACAACTTCACATGTGCTGTATATTGTTTATACAATAACTGAGGCAGTAGTCTAAATGATATATCGGAACACCTAAAGTACTTATACGTACCTCAAGCTTCCATATTCTTGCATCATGGAGGTTCGTATAGTAACATAATCCACATAATATTATATTTATTAAGGTATTAATGGCATCATCAGAGCTAGTTTTTGACGTCATGCTCTATTTGTGACGATAACTTCAATATTTGCAACTCTTTAAATATAGAGTACCAGTGTGTGGTTCTTTCTCTAGCTATTAGGAAACCATGTAGATTTCAATGGTCTTAAGAGTCATTGGCCAAGAGCCAGGACACCGTTGGACACAAGTCGGCACGCGATTAAACTTGAGTATAGTTCTAGATCATTCTTTTCAAGTGTTCACTGGTTCGTCACTATTCATGGTGATGTGTCTCACTGGGTAGCCCCCTGCAACGCTGGTTACCTATCTCGCGATCATTCAAATGCGCCAGAGGGAAGTTTACGGACATTATGTCCGGTAGTCACGTAATATATAACTTCCTGCCGGTTATTATTGAAACTAAACCGTAAATTACGTAAGAATAATAAAGATTTGTAAATGTTGACAGGCCGTGGCGCATGTTAATTAGGTGCGAAGCTTCACCGACGATTATTTAAATTCCCAGTCATTTTTACGGCTCTCATTGTGTCTGGTCGCCTCAACTCTTTGGTCTAATTGGACGGTGCTAAGGCTGCCCCGAGAACCCAATTACGTTTTCAGTTCTCATTAGCCAACGAAAGTAATTCCATCTGCATTAATTGCTTCCAGGACGATATTGGGTTTCAGCCTCCTGTCAAAACGTATAAACCCGGGAGATGAAGTTTGGAAATAAATCGTCGGGGCAGGTAGACCCAAAAGATCTTTCCTCGGCCCAAGGTCGAGGAACAATGGCACAGGTCAGAAAAGGCATGGAGTACAATAGGGGAATTTCTGCCATTCAAGCAACGAAATCGGATTGTAAATAGAGGCTTTTTCAGCTGAGGACTGTGTGGAGAATAATTTATTGTTTTTACTGCCAAGTTCCTGTTCTTTAATTGCTTACAGCAGTCGAAAAAAATCGTCCTCCTACAACCATCCGCCACAGCTTTAAACCTTGGACACTGTCGTGGAAACATAATTTTTTACTAGATAAAGATCTTAATGAGAATCTGTGTGGCTTTACTTCTACATTAGGAGCTGGAACTTCGTCTAAAATTATAATTAATCGGTAGTCTGAGTGCGGAATTATGTAAATTCGTTTCTTCCTCGGTCATAACTGTGGATTTACGTGACGTGATAAGTAAGGTATGACTGATTCTGGATAACAAGTGTGCCCGGTCCATTTTCGACAAAAAAGGCAATTATGGCTCGGCCTAAGGCTTAAACCGTCGAGTCAGCGTCTTTTAATTTTTTCCCAGGGGCCCCGATTTAATTTTACCCGTCACAGTGTTTAAGGTTTTTCAATCCAACCAGATAAATTATTCTGGAAACGATCGGAATTTAAATACGTTTTTTTCGGACCGTCATAAAACGGTTGTTAAAGCCCCCTTTAAAAGAGCTCTCTTTTACAACTGCAACAGGTAGAAAACGGACTTGCATGACAAGGCCTAAAGGGACTATAACCCGGTCCTGGATTCAAGACGCCGGCGGTCGGCGTCTTTACGCCTAATTGCCGGTTAATTTTACAGCGTCGATGTATTATTTCCAGTCAGGCCGCCACGGTGCTTGTCTAAACATCAGCATTCTGGCAACGACGCCATTTATCCTGGAAACTGGAAAAACGACGAAGGGGCATTTATCTTAATTTGTTTTTGAAGACAGCCATCTGTAAATTCTCTTAAGAAGGAGCTTCGTTATGTCTTATTCGGGGCTGTTGTCTTGAGATTCTTGTTCTGATGGTGAGACTAAAAACCTGATAGGCATGATTTACAACACCGCAACTACCAATTTGTCCATTTATAACAACGCTAGAAACTGATTGGGATTGACTAATTAGAAATTAGCGGAAAGATTCTTAATTTTGTGAAACCTAAAGCTAGGAAATTATGATCGATATTTAAATTATGAATCGATAAAATTTATTCATGATAAGTTTTGATCTTAATATAGAAAGGTTTTTATATTTTATTTTCTAAACACAACAATATATTTGAATAAATAAAATGAAATGTTTTCATAAATCAATATGAGTTGTTGCCAAAATGAAAAGAACAACGAAGAAAATAGATCAAGGGTCTAAAAAGGAGAATGGACGGTTACCTAAATTATTCGATTTGCCCATAGCTGGTATAGCAAATAACACCAATTAAATCTAATAATACAGACCAAAAAAAATTACAGCTAATTGTTGAAAATCTGTTTGGCTGATGATTGTTCATCTTCAGATCAATAGAATTATTACGAATATAAAGAAGCTGTTGCAACATATGGAAGATGACAAATATAACGTAACAGACTGCTGAACAAATCATAAACTGGTGAAAGGACATGAGAGTTTTCAACGTTAGAAATGGGGTTTGGAAATAAGACGGATATCTAGATTGTTCCTATAGAGTACTAAATCTAAAAATAACTAGTTAATTAAATGTTTTTTTCAAAGTTTAAAAATTAATGAAAGATTTCTTAAGACGATTTAGCAGTAATTATAGATATGAGAAATACAATTTGGGACAATTCAGGAATATCTGTTTGTTATAAGATCATCAATATACATATGTCTCTATATACGAGCAATGCAGATATTTTTCTCTGGTGTATCTAATTTGACATATTAGTGAGGTTAGAAATTCGGAAACTGTCAAATTTTGTTAGGTGAATGATAAATTTCTAACCTCACTCATTCACAGTCAAATCAATTACTTAGGAGAAGAGTTGTTTTTTACAGTGTTGGCATCCTTTTTTGGCATATGAGGCATTGGAATCTGGAAGAAGTTTTATGTGTGTCAATTGCGCCGGCACATGACGATTCTCTGACGACAAAATTACATTATGAGGACACTGTTACATGATGGCTACTGGATGTAGTAAAGTTATTGCCGGCATTTAAAAAGTGATCTAATTTTTTTATGGATAATCACCATACATTGGTGTCCCTATGACATAATTTTTTCGCCACCGGCGCATTATATGCTGACACATAGAAGACATAAGAGGTTATGGTGACGTGATTCCTTCGATTTCGCCCACATGGATTAGTTCAAAATATGTACATTACTGCCTCCATTTTTGCTAAGTTTAATATTTAGTTTTCGGATGGTGCAGTGTCACATATAGGTACACATATACACCTATTTGGATAAATTTCCAATTGCCGCAAAATGATTGAATTCTATTGTGTGTTATTTAGGCGTTCATGGATTTCGATATTTTCAGGTGTTGACGTGAATTCGTCAGTGAAGCAAAAACACCCTCCAATTAATTTAGCGTTAGATGGGTGTGCGGAACCCGTGAAAATCGACGAGACGTGTTTAGCGATTATTTATGCCGGGGGCCGGGGCATCAATTTACCGGGGTCCATAAAATCCAACAAGCAAACCACACGAACGTGTAAAAACAGCCATAATCGTGAACAACTAACAACCGCCCGATAAATAATCGGGCCGGTTAATTTAAAACCGGTCCCGATCGGCGACTGGTTCCTTCTTCTTTCGTCCTCGGTACCGTGGTTCCGCGCCTTGTTTTCGACACTCCGCCACGGCTCTTTCTTGGTACCCGACCATCGATAAACCCATCTTCCAATACCCTCTTTTTGTACCTACTTGCCAAATTATACTCTATGCAGAAACCAACGCTTTGCGATTTTCCGATTTTGTTTTCTAATCCATACTTATTATCCGATCATTTAACTCTGTAGAGATTAAAAGGAGGAGAGAGGGGCACATGGTGCGTCAAAGTATCATAATTTCCCCTTCTGGCTCGTACGATACTGCTCTTATTTTGTTATTTGCACGTAATTAGAGCCGCTCTGGTGTGTAATTATTCATATAAATGGCCGATAGTCCCTTTGAAGTTATAAATATGTGTGTCTATGCGCTAGAAATGCCAGGCTGCAGTCGTTTTTGATTCATTCGCCGTTCGATTATTATTATTATTAACCACCCGAAGAGGTGTAATTTTGGCTTTTGATAATAATACCTACTCATTTTTCCATGACAAGTGGCTGAAACGCAGCAAAGGTAACGACATAATTGTGCGGCAAAAGTGAGAATTACCCACTTCAAACAGCCGCAATTACTTTGTCAGACTGCCTTTTTAGCGACTTAGACAAAAGGTCTCATTACGTAAAAAACGGGAAACGTGGCAACGCGGCCTCCCAAAGACATTGGCTGCATTCGTTAGCTATTAAGAATGCCCTTGTCTTGTTGGTCCGTCTCATGCGGATTCCACGTCTGTTTGTGTATTCAAATACAGGCCATGGGTTTTAATGTGGTCAGCGGCGGGGCATGAGCTAAATTCGAGGAGTAAGTTCAATTTATTTCCCACTTGAGTTCTGAATAAGGGGCTATTTTTTCGAACGCAATCGTTTGCACATAATCCTCTTAAGAGGGACGCAGTTGATTGGATTGGAATGACGGGCAGGTGAAGATTTCTTATGGAAAATGCAGGAGGAGCGCTCGGAATTCCTATCCAGCACAACGTTCAGGTATCTTCTGCAATGCGAACTCTGAGGTTTCTTCAGGGCCTTCTCTAACTGCCAATAAACTATTTTTTCTAATTTTAAAAGTTCTGGATTGGATCTTTATCTTTTAAACTTTAAACAATAAAATTATGGGAATTACATTAAAGTAAATAGGGACCCTACAGAAATATTCGAGACGCAAAGTTATAGCGCATCAAATAAACATAAAAATAACTTCACGGATGTAGAAAGATACAAATTAACACCTCACAACAGTTCTCAAGATTCACGAAAACACACATTTAAAATCTTTTGTTTGTTAGTAGTGTAAACTCACCCACACGTCCACTGCCCAGATTTTTATTAAACGTCCTAAATCCATTAATAAGAGACAAATTAATATATTAAAAATTTTGGTCATGTTTTAGAAAAATTAAAAGATAGATTTAGACCCAAATAACACTTTGGTAAGTTTGACGTTTCTGTTTATTAACGAATTTTTCATATATAATAAACACTTTCAATTCTCAAAAATAAACTTGAAAATGATGTCAGCCTTCGAGAACGCACTTCAGTAAACATAAATACTATTATTTAGTTATTAACGTTTTTTGTGCGAACGACTTATTTTCAATGTCAAAATAATAATTATTTATATATAATTATTTATATATATTATTCATATATATAATAACGAGCAAAGGTCTGGGATGGCAATGAGATCCCCATTGTCTCCCATACTTAACAATTTTTCTATGGAAAATTTTGAATATAATCATGTTTAGAATTATAATTTTTAACCTTGAGTTTAGGGGAGATATATTGATGATGTTTTCAATTTATAAGTACGGTGATAATTTGCATAAGTTTATCAATTATTTAAATTCGGAAGACCTAAATGTAAAATTTTCGATTAAGAAAGAACAAAATAAAAACCTTCCTTTATTAGATATTTTAAATACAAATGTCGAAAAGACCCGCATAAAAAAATGGTTTTTGTGAAAACAAATATCCTCGTAATGTTATAGAGAATTGTTTTTTTGAATATATCAATCAGTCTATAATAACTTAAAATGAAAATGTATCTTCACTAAGGAAATAAATTCAATTCTAAACCAGTTTTTAAGTCACGAAACCTACTACGTTCAAAAATCACAAAGACGTAATCACAAATAGAAAACGAACACACAAAAAATGTCATATATAAAGTTCCTTGCACGTGGGAAAAAATGTATACTGGTAAAACCTTTAGACCTTTAAAAAGGTGAATTAAAGAAAACCAAAGCTACATTAAAAATACAGAGCTTCACAGGTCAAATAGCATATTTTGCCTTAAATGGGGTACAAAAAATATTAGTTTCATATATTTTTTGATTAGCAAAATGGCAGAAAATTCATTTCAAAATATTTTTAACAAAGTCAAAATGTGGCTTACACGGGTATCAACCAGCAATAATTTTCGAACCATGAAGAGATGAGGTTATAATATATGTATTTCTCGCATTATTAACCCCTATCAAAGAAATTCACTTGATCCAACATGTGGCCTTTTTATTTACCGAGGGATATACCCTTGCCGCATCATATTATACGGGGTATTAATAATCATAAATACCGCAATAAGTGTGCCATGGGCCATGGGGTGGATTAGATGGAAAGATGAGTGCCGCATACATACATGACAATAGATTATGGACTAATGCAATTATCTCACGTTTTATTTGAAACGAGTGTGAAAACCGAACAGGTTGCACGTTAATGGGTGTTTTTGTGTTGCGAGGGGGTTGATTTTTAAAGCGGCCGTTTTATTTTCGGGTGGATGATCTCGTCTTGAAGCGGATTAAACGGAGTGTGTATTTTTGAAATGGCTTTATTTCCATTTACATTGTAATTGCCTAGGAGAAGCGGAAGCTGTCGGGACTGCCGTGGACTTACTGATTACATTTAAAGCTATTTTTAAAATTTCTTTTCATCAATATAAATGCCTAACAAAGTTGTTTGAAAGGCTCTAATATGTGTTTGTTTTATTCCAATCAATTTCACCTTCCCTGCTTTTAAAGGGTGAAAGCAATGTATCTAAGATATGGGCGAGAATCAATTAAAACCTGACCGACCATGTTCGTGACTATGCCCATTACCACAAATTACAACTTACAACGCCAGGTTTGATTGTTTCTCACGCAATGACTGATGGGTGATGATTGGATGATTTTACATATTCGTTTTCTTAAATAGTGATTCGTTATGTGTGTATTTTATCCGCATTTTCTTTTTCAGGTAAGTCCGTCCTCACCCTGTGATTTTACTAAAGCTAAGAGAGTAAGTTGTTCTTAATTTTGATAATGGCTTAATATTATTTAAGCTGATAACGTGAAATTGTGTTTTTGGACTGATTTAGTTATCGGGCTGCACAGTGGGTAAAATATTTTTCGGGAAAAAAAGATTTAGGAATCATGCATTTTTGTGGTGTTGGTTTCAGTAGCTAATGCCAGTTGATTCACATTTTATACACAATTTCTTGGTTCACAAATTTTTCAAACATAAAGTAAAATACAAAAACATTCCTGTCAAACAGATCGTCACACACGTAGTCCGTTCAATGGACATTTAATTTTGCAATGACGCATTTTCATGGATCGATTGTAAGTTTTTCAAATACTGAAAGTCGAATCTCAAATCGAAAATAAATATTTTCTTAATTTTGCTCTGAATGGCTCAAAAATGTGGTAAAACCGCTTTTTGCAGTTGTCAACAGTATTCAAAAATAAGCAAAAAATTGTTCTAATTGGAAGAAATATTTTGAAAGCATTTTTTGCTTTTGTACAATAGATTGCGGATTTTTTGAATAATTTGTAGATAAAATGTTTTTTTTTTGAAGAGAAGTATGCGCTTAATGCAAAACATCACACTGGTTTATATTGTAAATATCAAGGGTTTCCAAAATATGTAATAAAAATATCAGATTGGTCTTTAAAAAATGTTGACGTTGAATGATGTTGATTATAATAAGGGTAATAGTTTTGTTCGACATAAAAATACGCAAGTTAGCCTCAATTTAATCGATTGCGGTTGGCAGCGGTGAGCAGCGAGTTAGAATTACCGTATATAACAAATTTTCAGTGTGTGAACTTCAATTTTCTGTATGTTTATGAAGTTTTTCTTTTATACTATATTTTAATTTTTTTTCGTGTTTTATTAATAAACTTCCGTACATTTGTTTTTACATCGAAGCTACTTTACTCTATAAGTAATAAGTCGGTTTCGCGGTGTCAAATGTAATAAAATGATAACTTGTTATACACTATTTTAATTCGAATTGAAAGAAGAAACGAAATTTAGCCGAGAGAAATTAAGATCCGAATTTAAAATAAAAAACTTGATGATGATTACGAAAAGCCGAAACGTCAGATTTTTTTAATATGCCCCCTCGTATAAGAGACAAAACATTTACAATGAGATAAAATCCATGTTTTTAAATAAAGTCATAAAAAAAAACCCTGGAGTGCTTTGTGCCTAAAATTTGTTGAACAAATTTACTCTAGAATACTGTAAAGTTTTTTTATCACCCATTAATTCATACTGTTTAAAAGTTATTGTGCACTTTAGTATGGAAATTTGACATATTACTCCTTGTATAATACGATTACCATAAAATTATTTTTAGGTTGGATTTTCCTCTTTGGAGGTTATAATTTCACGGTCTATTGATGCCAATCCCTTTTAAAATAATGGAAACTCGTAACTTGTAACGTTTGTACATGACATTCAGTGTGCTCATGATATGGGTATTAAAAGTGTATTTATACTACACCCTTCGTGTGACTTGTAAATTTGTCTGTAGCATCAAACTGTCATATCTAACCGTAGATAACGCAATAATCACGATACTGGTTTCACGAATGAGAAATAGAACTAAATTTGGCTTTTCCTGTAACTATACATGTAATATCTAGTTCCTAGACTCCTAGAAGTTTTTTTACTGTATTAATTGTGTAGCTACGGTTTTTTGATCATAAACGGAACGCTAATGGTACCGGTCACTGCGCAAGACCGTATAACCCTGGAATCAGCATGAACAGGCACAAGTGACTCAGTTGAAAGACGTCATATCTTCAATGTAGCAGCCTCTAACCATTTTGGCCTGTAGAAATTCTGTTTTTTCAACATTCAGAATTGCTCTACACGCAACGCTATGTGGTGTGCCGGGAACTCCTAATCGTCGATGATACTACAGTGCCTCTGCGCCGCTGTTTATGCCGGCCCACGAAAACAGCAGAGACAGCAAACACATACACAAAAACATACGTGCTGTAGATGTAAATGGACTATCTTAAGCTGCTAAAACATTCTTAGGGAATTTGTTCAGGTTAGTTGAGGCTTTTTCGAGTTCTTTCAACAACACCTCAATATATTTTTAATAATTTTTTCGGGTTTCAAATTTTGATTTTCTTTCTATTGGACCCGCGTTCGGTTGTAGATTTATCCGCAAATTCGTCGAACTCTACACTGGCCAACTTGCCCTAGCAGCTCCAAATAGCCCATATTTATGAACAGCATGTACAGTGTTTGCCGTGCCTATAGAGACGCACGGGGCGTAGGGGCAGTGTAATATTGTCGATGATTAGGAATTCCCGACAAACTTGATTTCTGTAGACGCGAATGTTTGAAGTTCTTGTCGTCTGTCATATTGTAATAATTCTTAGAAAAGGATAAGGCATTCACTACCTACCCACTATGAGGCGCATTTGGACTGCAACTACCATTACATTGCTGCAAAAGCAATTTCAATTCGTATATCATCATAATGTCATCTGCTTTTAACCAAACATATCATTATGATGAATCTGCCTTCGCCTTGAACAAAAAATCAATTCCCGAAGCAACTTTCTAAACATCGCAAATGCCAACTTAATATGTATGATTTGCGTCGTTTAGTATGCGTCTCTGGATGACGGTGGTTCTACCGGAATCAGCAATTCAAATGGGCGATTTCACGCATACCTCGACCTAGCCCAACTCGTATTGTTCGCTGGAACGACCCGGAAAAACTCATGGTAAATTACTTTATTAGTTAAAAATTTAAGAAAGCCCAACCCACTCTGTTACGTGAAGTATCTAACAACCCTGCCAAGGTACCAATTTGCCTAATTTTCTTCGAGTAAAAAGGGTTGAATTTCCGAGGAAAAACCGGGAAAACTATACTAATTGCGGCGTGGCTCGTTATTATACAGGGGGCAATTAGGACAGTGCAGATGAAAAGATGAGCGAGCGGACCCGTTTTTTCAGACTGTCATTAATCGGGCGTGGTCTGCGTGTCGTTATTCTAATAAACGGTCTCGGGGCCCCGTGTGTCGTAAGTACCAGCTCGTTAACCCGTTCGAGGGTTATTAAAATGTGTCATTTCTTCTGGGGGATTTCGATGGATTGATAAATAATGGAACGTTCGAAGTTGACGCATTAGGCCCGAGCAGCTATTTAAAAATCCCCGACGCAGTACATTAAAAAGCCATATACACGAGAGCAGTCTTGCGGGGTATTAGAGCGGCGTGCAAGGCGTTTTAAGTGCACCCATGAATATTGGATGTGACCCGAGTGACTAGGCGAGGTGGTTCGGATCGCTCTCAAATATTTACTGGCTTTTTAGAGCCACTTATATTCCAAAGTCTTAGTTACTTTACTCGGGTAATGGTGAGATTCTTTTCGTTCTTTTGTTCGTCATGGACAAAACGTAACGGTACGTTGAAATGCGAGACGGATAAGACTTTACTTTTTCGTCTTGTGTTCTTCTGAAAATGAAAACGCACCACGTCAATCTCTGACCAAAGAAACAGCCTTGACTTGAAGGCTTCGATCATTATGGAATACTTAGCTGAACAGAAATCTCAGATATCAGAATCGTTTTCAAGTCCGAACTGATCTGAATAGACGTAAATTTCGAATAACGGAAAGTGATGTCGAACAACTCAAATTTTGGGACAACCTCAATAGAAAATCCAGTGGTTTGAAGAAATCCGAATTGACTATTAGTTTGATCTAAAATAAATTTAGTACACCCGGAACTAATTTGGTGAGAAGGATTCAGTAATTTTGATGTACTGATCTGAACAAAAAATGCAGTAATTTTAGAACTACCAGAGCAGAAACTTTGGGAAGTTTGAAGGAACCCGAACTGATCTGAACAAAAAAAATGGAGTAATGGGAACTGGCGTATCAGAATGACTCAGTATAAATATTGGAGTAATTTTAAGAGGGAGTCTTGTAATTTTGTAACTTTCTCATCAGTGATACATTTGATTTTCCGCGCACTGGAATGTCCTTTACAGTCGAATATTTTGGTACGAAATCTGAATTTCGATTTTATTTGAAAAGAACGAGATTGTGTCAGAACAAATATTATCAATAAAAATCAAATAGAATGTAAATTACTATATCTAAAGAGGGATATTGCAAATATTGCTAATTGAAACTCGTAGGTAGAAATACTCTGAGGATTATCTCGTTACCATTACATAATTTCAGTCTTGAAGTTTTCTCAATGAAATGTGTAATTTTTTTATTTCTATTTTCCAAAGTTAACTTTTTTTTTTTAATAACGCTATTATCTCATGTCTTCAAAGAGCATTTGAAATATAACGTCTTTATCCTTTCCACGAAAATTACAAGCGTTATGTCGAGTTGATAAACATTCTAGTTCTCCGATTTCAAAAACGAACGTAAGACTGCCATTGATAAAAATGTTGTCAGATCTATAAAAAAAGGAGGAGTTTGTAGTGCAAAAATTCAAATTTATGCATTTTATAGACCACAGACCCCAGCTCTCAAATTGTTGAAATGTGGCAAAAAGTAGGAAATACAAAGTACCTAGAAATAGATGATGAAAATTTGAGAAATGGTCGAGGAGAGGAGTGAAAAATCGAACAGCAGCTACAGAGGTACCTTAAAAGATTAATATGTTGACCTAAATGTGGTTCTAGTCCATATCGCCCAAATTAGTTACGTCACATTGGCATAATCTTCTAAAATCAATCAAGTAAACTACATATAACAATCTGACGTGACTCGCTACATTCGGTGGACCTGGCATCTAACCATGTCCCCAGAACCTCTCTGGATGTTTTATAAATCTTCATAAACTTGTGAGTCGCATTTCTAATTGCTCATATTATCGAATTTCCTCACATGCCACAACTGGCGCCACTTAATTTTAATCAAGTGACTAAAAGACATGATTATTTATAAACTTGCTTACATGCTCATATGCGGTAGTGCAAGTCATCACGCCGGTGGTACCTGTTCTTATGCTTAAATAATTGTAGCGTGAAATTTGATTTTGATCGTTTTGAGCGATGATTAGCGAACAAGAGAGCCTATCATCAACCACACCGGAGCTTGAGCAAACAGATGCAGATAACATGCAGTTTTTGCCCTGGTCCCCGACAGACGGACAACTTCTTGCAGGATTCCTTTTGTTCTTGAATGAGCAGGAATGCGCACCATTAAGGACTTAATGACGGACTCTGTGCGATACTTTATCTTTTAAGCGCACCGATCATTTACATCTACCATCGTGGTTCACACATAACATTATCTCGCATAGGGGCTTTTTCTTTCGCTGGTTTGAATTTTACGTTGTCGTTGTGTGTCCGTCGAGGGCGATTTTGACCATTGGAAATTGCTAATTTTTCAGACTTGAAGTAGCCTCATTGGAAATATTTTTAACAAGGTTTTTGTTAACATCCTTACGAGCCATCTTTTAGCATTAACACTGGCACGTTCGTTGATTGCAATATCTGAGAAGATTCGTCTCTGTATTAGAACCATATAGAACCAGAGAAGGACGAATGGCGCGGTAAGAATATTATGGAACGTAATATAGCTCGTGTAAATGACATTACGGTGAGCTTGTTCGAGGAATGCGATTGCCAATCTCGAATAGTTCCTTTAAAGAAAAAAGATAATGATTGCTTTGGGCCTTAATAATAACGCTTATTTCGTCATTTGCGTCGCGCGCCTTCGGGTGAGCGAAATCGTAAACATGTGTAATTTTGAAACCTTTACCAACGTGGTTTAAAAGCCATTAAATATGGAAATGATTCAATGGAAAAAAATACAATTACAAGCGCTCAAAAAGTCTCGGTACGAGAGTTATATTATTTAGAGATTAGAGAATTAAAGATGCGGGAGTTCAGAGGTCGAGTTGAGCATTTAATCCCACCAACGTCAAAATGTCTATGGTATTCTGGAATTTTCCGGAGTTAGCATGGGATAATCACGTAGTCCTGAAAATAAAAGGGTGTCGCCACTCATTGCGAATATCAAAAATGTAAGTGGATTTGTACCATATGCCTCATGACTCATGTTTTTCACATCCAACATGTTTGAATCAATTTATATAGGTGATGTAAAGATGTGAAATATCGTTTTTTGCATTTTTACTCAATCCGTGCTCCCACTGACACTAAAAAACGTCACGCGATTTGTCGATTGTCGTTCACACGTTCGCCTATACTCTATACATGCCTAATCCGATGAATCGACCGGCAACATCCAAAAATCCGGTTTATCAGTAATGTAAGACATGACCTTAAATAAATTGCCATGTAGTACCAATAAATTACTAACAATGCACACAAACAATCATCAGTTATTTCGACACGTTATCTCGTAACCTAAATATAACAAAAAACGACGCTAATACTGATTAAGTTGTATGTATGGGATCGAGAACTTTCTGTGATTTCTTCCGATTTTGAAACTATTGATAAACCTTCTCTTTCTCAAATTTTCCTAAAGTTCTATTTATACACGGGGTAAGTGAAGGTTTAGTCCTGTGCATCTGGGAATAAAATTTGTTGTAGATTCTTCCCGCGTGCCTTGTTTACATTGTTGCCTTAATGACAAGATAACGGATTACTGATAAGCGTTATCGGTTTTTCGCTCTCTTCACCCACACACGAGCAACCGGTAAACAACAGTTGAGTATCATCTGTACAAGCACCATGTCATGTCACACTCACAATAGCCGTGGAAGTGACAAGCTCTTGACAAATTTGTATTATGCAAGTTCATGTCAATATGCTCAATACTTCAAAATTTTCAATTAATTCAGGTTTTTTTTTTATAGACTTTTTGCTCAGGACAGTATGGGTTACTTTAAAATTAACGAGTATTTCTGTTAGTTCCCGTTCCTTTCAAAAAGGTGTTAAGTTTTTGCTCGTGCCAATTCAGGTTCATTCAAAATCTCGTGACGTTTTCTGTCATATCAGTTCAGGTTAGTTCAATATACAAGTTCTGCGATAATTGAATAAAACCAGTAACCAGTTTCAAAGCAAACAAAAGTGATGAAGTCTTGCCAATCTTATAAATGTGTGCACAGAAAAAAGTGTCTACTAGTTTTAAATGTCTAAGTCTGCCAGCAATTTCCGTTCAATTCTTAATGTAAATGAATTTACATTGAGAATATAGGACAAATGGAAAATAATCAACATTTATTTTTTATTTATTATTTACTTAATAGAAATGTGGTCAAAAGTAAGACGAAAAAAATTGACTTACTCAACTCGAGAAAATCTGCTTCTTACGAATATATGGACCCAAGAATGTCGAATAAGATAAATTAATGTTTAATTTAAACATTGAATTTTTACTGTGTGAGATTAGGGGATGCTTTTATTAGATTATGTTTTCCAACAAAGTGGAAAAGATGAAATACGTATATCAAAAGCCACCTCACTCCTATTATAATTCGGTTGGTGATTTACCTGATCTTCCTTAGTATACTGACTTCACTTCCAACCAGTATAAGTGCGAAGTCATATCCTCACACAAACCCGAAATTTAGTGCTATATTAAAAGACGATCAAAGCGAAACGAGGACCTAATTATTTATTTAGCTGACCAGGTTGACATGTTTAGGCTACGAAAAACCTCAATTTTCGTGGGTCCAATTTGGAGAAATTACCGTGTCTCGTGCCACATGTAATGTCGCATTGCACAGCCAACATTTTCGACTCGTTTTGTGAATAATTTATCTCGCTGGTAAATGTCGAGATGTCAATCAAAATGAAGATATTGTTGGAGACCTCGTTTCATGAGTTTTGACTGAAGCAATTATGTCTTAGTTTTGAGAGCTGAGATTGTTTTGGAGTCATTGCCAAGATGAAAATCTCGGTGTTCGTTACAATTTGATCCCAGCATAAAAACAGACTCTTAAGCCGTCTAAAAAGCTCGAAAACGTTGTTTTTATTATACCAATATCGATGGCTGAGAATCATACTCCCTGCGAATATTTTAACATTTGTTGGTTGCTAAAGAGACTTATATATAAACTAGAATAACTCTAAGTTGAAAAAATGTAAATGAACCTTGAATGTGCCCAATCACATGTTAACGACCAGTTTCGTAAATCAGAAACATCTTGTCATTAATTTGCATAGATTCGTACCCATGATAGCATGTTATTTTTAAGACATCCAGACCTTGTAATTTGAAAACACTCTAATTGGCTTGATTTTTTATTCACTGTCCTACCCTCGCAGCTATCGTGACACTCTTCTTCAAATCCAAACTCGTTAAGAAATCCCTTCCGATATATTATGCACCCTTAACTAAATAAACCGTATAAGAATGTGGTTTAGCCGTCATAAACCTAAGAACCAAAACATAACCAAGATAACCGGCTTAATGAGTCCTAAAGGCGCCTCCAAACTAATTTGTTATCTGCTTGTGTACATCTTGATGGTTTTTTACCTGAAGTGCATTTCAGGTCCCTTTTACCGGGAAAGTATCCGAAGGAGTAATGGAGTCTTTAGGGCTGAAATATATCAGCTTTTGTTATTTCAGTGACCACCCAACATTATTGTTTTTTGGAGCGGCACAGGTTATTCCTAACACGTAAACTCGTTATATTTCCAAAATACGTAAATGAAACAGCCTCGCACATAAAACTTATTTAAAAATCCAGATGTTAAACATAAAATTCCGGTCGTAAAAAAGAAAACCCATACACTGGCTAAGGCCGTCTTCCCACTTAAGAAATATTCGCTCACTGCACTGCGTCTATAAGGTTGGAGCACTTTCTAAAGCTTGCTTAAATATGACATCACTGATGGGGCTTATACGTATGTATGTATGTGTGTGGCCTAACAGTAAAAATATCAAGAAACCTATTATTGAGGAAGATAGACTGCCAAGATATAAATGACGGGAAGTGTGGTGACGTACTTGAATTTTGAGACAAATTGGTATTAATTTGTTGTGAATTGCCACAATGTGTTAAGAGGTCCCTAGATGATCAATATATTGAGCAATATTTTACACAGTGATACGTATTGCTATGCTCAGACGACACAATATTATTGTGCAATATGTTAGTTTTCCTAAATGCTTAAATAGAGCAACACAGCATATCTGCGTGTCTCATGAAAATGCACAAACATAGTAATTGAATTTTATGAAACGACGTTTTAAAACTTTTTAAGGGTGGATGACGCCTGAGGTTGAGAAAAATAATACTAACTAGAGAAGAAAAATAAACCAAGTTAGAGGCTCTCCATGACTCTAAATTTACTATGATAACTTCTTGCTACTGCTAGTAATTGAATTAAAAATTATAAGTCAGTTAATAATAATTGATGTAATTGTTATGGGAACGTGGAGGGCGTAAATGCAGTAGCAAGCAAAGAGGTACGGATATCAAGGTATACGCGTTACAGGCGAGAAGGTTCATTTTGCATCGATCATTAAAAATAGAAATTCTTTTGGTTGACGCAATATTTTGTAAAATTTTTCAATGCCAGTTACTATTGTAGTATTATTGTACATTTGGAGATATTGCATGTAATAATTTTAAGTGTGTATGGGCCGCATTAGGCGTTAAACTTAAACTAAAAATTCTAACTGAAAAATGGTGAAATATGGCTCTACCACTACTGTTGTAAGATCGATTTAAAAACTGTTAGACAACAAACAATCAAATCTCTCATTCTTCTCTTACACGCTGTGAAACATACAAGTCTATTTCGTTTAACTTGTTGCCTTATAGAAAATATTGACGATTTTTTATATGAAATAATGTGATATGACATGAGGATGAGGAGCAATTTTGACCTTAGAAACAAACGATTTTTGGAATTGAGAAATTCCTGAAAACATGAAAAATAATTTTTTTAGAGGGAATCACCTAGAAGATGCGCATATACACGTAACATTGTTTTTTACAGTTTCGTCCCTCTTTTTGCCACATAAGACACCAATACATTGCTACAAAATCGGAAGAAATATCGCCAACATGACCTCTAATATGTCTAATATGTGTCAATTGAGCCGGCGCATGACATATTTGTGACGAGAAAGTGACGTCATAGAGACATTAATGCATAGTGGCCTTCCGTTCAAAAGTGAAACCAATTTTAGAAGAATGCCGGCCATTACATCAGCTACGTTCATTAATTTCTTTCAGGTCGTTGCTTCAAGGTCTATTTAAAAACCAAATTGCCATACCAGATGTTTTTACTAGATCTTCAATGAATCTATTCAGTGTTCATCCGAAGATTACTCCCCACCCCCCAAGTTGTCGATTTTAAGACATTTTTTTATTGCAAATTCATTGATAAACACACCTAGTAATTTATGCCATGCTTTTGTTTTTCGTTAGTTTTTTATTTATTATTTCACGTGACTGTTTAATTTACTCTCTTTCGTAGTTGTTCTTTCATCTCAAAGGTATGTCGATAAACATTATTTTTGAGGTTGCTGAAAATAGCTGAGGAACTAAAAATATTTTTATAAATTAGTTGGCATCGTAAAACTATCCTCTTGGATGCGTAACTTTTCTCCCCTTTAATCAAGTCTTTGATCGTTTACGAAATCCTCATGCTGAACGTCTTGTTCTCGAACGTATTGGATATCAATTTCATTCACTGTTATAATCACCATTGAAAGTCTCTCTTTGATCAACTCATTATACTTGAGGAAATTTGCGATTGTGCTAGATAAGCATTATCTGGCTCACTTCGGAATGTTACGAATGAGAAAGATAGAATTTGGGACATGAGAACCATTGATTTTGAACGTTCTTCTTCAGCGACAACTGAAAAAAATCCATACTTCCAAGAACAAGGCGACCAATTCGCGCTCGGTTTGTCTCGGAAATTAATAGCGCCACGCTACGCTACGCGACAATGCCGAATGAGGGATTTAAATGCACAACGGCACATGCAGCAGCGACTTCTCGACGACATGTCTCAGGCCGGTTCATTAAATTCTTCCGCGATATGAATTCTATTAATGGGCACAACGAGTGCACTCGTTAAGGAAATGCCCTGCCTCTTTGTCCGCATCTCGAAAACGGGACAAGTGGACCGGTCCTTCCATCGGGAACGGGGCGAGCAGTCTTCGCCCTTCTTGCTCCGATGGTTTCGGAACAGGTGCACGACAGGTCTCAGAGGCTCATTGCTTCGCAATCGGAGCAAAAGAGTTGGATTAGTGTGGCAGAGGGCCCATACACGGTCGGACGGGCGCGTCCCGCCTCCTCCAAGTTGCGCTAACGCGGAGGCCAAACAAAGCGTGTGCACCATGCGGGATATGCATACCCGATGAGGAGGCTCTCGTAGAAATAATTGCTCGCCCTTTGAGTGCAGGGTAATTTGCCATGGCGGCGGGTAATTTGCGCCGAGTCTCATAATTTGCGCCCGGTGCAATCAGCGCGGCCCCGTATATACGTATGCATGTGCCTCGGCCAAGTCAACTTCACGCTGTTAATTACACTTTTCCAGGTCTGGATTATAGAGGGCGGTTCGTCAAGGGTTTGAGGGAGGGGGAGGGGGCAGCAGAGGGGTGGGTGACGGGGTGGGGGGAGAGGCGAGTGCAAATTATGCAGTCCGAATCTAAAACGTCGTCAAAGGGGGGAAAGCGGAAATTAAATGGAAATGTTTCAACGTTTGGCAACATTGGTTTATCGTAAAACGTTTTCGATTTAACTAGAGCCGGGACCAATCATAACCGATTCTTAGCGAAATCAGGTTCCAGACGTATTCGGTTTAAAACAATGACGTCACAAGTAGAACGTGGTTGAAATGTTCACGACCAGTTCTTTTAGTGCGTCCTGCAGTGTATGTACATAAAAAATACTTCGCTTAAGTGCGTTTTAAGCGTACAAGATTAACAAGGAGACCACAGCAACTATTTTTAGTTTGTAGATTAATTTCTAACTTTACAGATTAAAAAAAACAGTAAATAATCCTTTGGTGGATTTATGGCTGTAAACGGTTTTTAGAAAAGTTCTATTTAAATTTACAACAGATTGTGTATATACCATCATCCAAGCCTTATCATAACGACTGTCAAAAATGTGTCAACTTTTCTTTCAATTGCCTGTCAATCAATCTGTAAAATAAAAAGGCACATTCAATCATTTTTACTGTTGTAAGGAACAAATATGCTTCATTTTATTATGTTTTAATCGACCCCGTACCTCATGCGATTACCGAGATATGTTAACAATATCAAAAGTGTTCGTTTCTCACCAAATGCGGGAAATTTGTTATTTAACAGAATTGTTAATTTTGTATTTAATGAGTTAATCAAAAACGAGCATATGTATGTACATAGTATCCGTATGTGAAGTTTATCCATGAGTGTCCTGATAATCGTAAAAAATACAAGATTAGCTAATTTGGCACAATGTTGTTAAGAATATGTTGTTTTTAAAATTTGAAAAATTGCGATGATTTATGGAGATATTTGAAAAAAAATGAAATTTTGAAAAAACGTTTTTTCTTCTTCAGCTTATTCAAATATGTATTTGTCAGTTCAAAATGTTGTACGCTTCATTTATCATTGCAGATTGTCTTCTTTTACAACGTGGCGAAATCAATTTGAAATCCGACTTTTCAATTTTCGTCAACCATAATCAAATTTGCTTTTTCTCATGAGCGTCACTTTGAATTTTAACTTTTTCAGTTAAAGTTTTTTTCAAATTACGATGATGTATCGGATGTTAAGGTTCAATCTTGCAATTTGGTACAAATATCAAAAACCCTGTTTTCGCAAAGAATGTCTTGGATGTAACATCCATACTTTTATTTGATACAGACAGTTTTGACGATTTGTCTGAATTTCGCTTAACGTTACCTGACATATAAGAGATATATTTTGAATTAATTCATCAGGTGTTATCTATTTGTGAAGTGTTTGATATTAAATGCAAATGGCTTAATCGATGCCGTATGTTTACGGTTTACCGTCTACAGGACAACTTTTTTATAACCACCCATGACTTAGCTGCAACAAAAAGTTAAATTTTTCCATTTTTCGTTGGACGTAAATTGAGGCGGAATAAAGAAATTTGGCCATTAAATATAAAATACACAAAAGACGGAAGCAACATAATCACGTAAAAGATTAATGGTCACCTTTTTAACGCTAAGTAAATTTAAATGACCAGAAATTTACTGAAATATTAATTTGTGCACCAGCTGACACCCGAAAACTAGTTCTCAAAGCCCGGGTTGTCTCAATCGAAACTAACGAGGATTTAATAGGTCTCCTTATTCCGAAAATAGGCCTATATCAAACACAAGAGATAATCATTTTTCATGATTCGATAACACTGTAAGTGAACATTTATCGAATTCGGCCGCATATATTTAATGATCACTAAAAATTCAAGAGATACGTTCCGAAACATACATCAATGGGATTTATTAAATAATGACGATAATTTATTATGTTTCGATGTACTGACAGGTTCGGAATCTTAATACCTGTTCAGTAAGAAGGTATTTAAGAGGAGCAGCGGCAGAAACGACGAACTTTCTTCATACATGACCTTCAGCTCGGAGTACTAACTCAGAACGTTGACCCTCAAATTCGATGTTCCGGTACTTAAGCGGCGAATTGTTAAGTAAACACGCCGTAATTAATCAGGTTCAGTCGTTCACTAACTAACTAATGTTGTGGTAACACTCCATAGATCATACAAACTCATAGGTACTCAAAACGCAGAAAATTTTGATTTTTTACAGCTCAAAGTTCTTAAAAAACCATCCAACCACAATTGTAATTTTAGAAAAAAAATTAAGCATTGATTAATTTCAGTATGGAATCAGTGAAGCAATTGCATTAATAAGCATATTTAAAGCGACTGTTCCACACATTCCCGAGATATTTATTCTGAAAGTTTGAAAAGTGGCAAAAGCAAGTGGCTCCTCCATGTGAAATTAAAAAAAAAACTATTGATAGGCTGTGGTGTTAAAGAAAGGAGGTCAAAATCGTTCAAGATTGTTGTTATTGAAAGTTCAGATGTGAAAGGAATCTAGAAATTCGATTCCAAGACTAATTGACATGAGTGGAATTTCGGGAAATAAATCGGATCAGGAAATTAATTCATTATCAGTTCAGATAAGTCAGGCCTCGTGATTTGCTCATAAACTTTTCCAATGTGGTCAAAATTTCTGAATGTTGCGTTATTATAGGAGGTTCAAAATCGAAAGAAATTTAGCAATTTAATACAGAGATAAGTTGTCGAAGATTCACTGTACAGTGCGTGTATAGTTTAGGTGTGGGATAAGAAGAGTGATGAATTGAAATCTTGGAAATGTTAAAAGGTACCATTTTACTGTACGATGAAGAAATTAGAAAAAAAACAAATTTAAATATATTCTGTCTGCGCCTTATTTTTGTAGAACTGCAGCAAGCACATTGTTGCTGGTCCAAATTGTTTGACTAAATTTGGAAACGAAGGTAATTGACTTGTTTTCATTTTATAACTAATTACGGAAAGGAACCCACCTAGTCACAGGTCTTCATTAAGAAAACTCATTTCATTTGTTAAAATTAGATAGGAAAATCATATATGAAACTCATTAGGAAATTCTATTTCATGCAGTTCGTATCAGAATCCCATTTGAAACTACTGCCTTCTATATTTTTTTTTGTAGAATTAAGTTAACTTATTGCAGCAAGAGACTGACTGATGTCGCAACAGGTCCTTTCAATTTCAGAGTCCTTTGTCTTTCGACGAGTTGCTGACTTTTTGTTGTGACCCTCCTTTTCAACTTTCTTTTAAATGTTTTTACTAAAAGTTTTCATTTCTCTTTCTGCCCCTCTCTCTCTCTCTCTTTTCCACAGCCTGAATGCTATTCTTTCCAGCCTTCGCTGACAACCCATAAATTAGATCGATAGAGACCCCAATAAACTCTTCATTAACGAAACCTCAAAGAGCAATTTTCTGTAGTGCACATCTTAATCAATCTCCATTCTTTGCATTTTTTATTTCTTCAGTGAGTTACATTTCGCCTTCAACTTCTCCACCAGACTCTTGTAGTTCTCAACTTGGAACTCGAATCTCTTAACCTCTCCACTGATTCTCAATATGTCAAAGTTGTTCTTCTTGAGAGGTTTTTGAAATCGCAAAAATGGGAATAAAAGTTTATTCCTCATCTTAGAAAGTAAACGACATATGATACAACGCGGTTTGTGCAGCATTACAAGTCTCGTAATGGAGACAAATCATTTGAGGTATTATTGAGAGTATTTATTGAAGGCTACAAGTTTCTGCGATAATAGCGTACAAATTTTTCTTTAAAATTTCCATTTCAATTGTCTCAATGCATTTTTTTTTCTTTTCAGGTGAGTTCCCATCTTAATCCATGCCTTCCAAACAGTCATTATTTCACATTTCAAGGTAGGTTTACGTCCCTTTTTTTTAGGGAGGATTCCCGTATTATGTAAATTTACCACGATGCCCATCAGATAGCACCACCATCCATTAAACTCAAATAAATTCCGTCGTGTTACAAACATCTAGCGTGTTCCATAATGGTTTTTCTGTCTCGTTCAATTAGTAGAACGGGTGTTAAGACGCGCGAAGATGCCATAAAGATAGGAATTTAAACGTTTATCTGCTCATATATAAGTTTGCTTAAGATTTCTTTTAGTCTAGTTTATATCAATGCATTTGTCTAAATTCAAAATGCCTGAACTGAATGAGAGCCTACAGGGAGAACAAGTTGTTCACTTAGTTAATTAGTGTTTACGAGTGCGTCATTCCTGGCGGTTTTTCGCGTAAAATTAAGACGCATTTTTACGCATCGGCGGCTCCCGATTTAACGGGAATCGTCCCATAAGGATTTATGCGTCGTTAACGAAACTATTTATTAATTGGAATAGTTTGTTGGGCAAAAACCAAACGGCCTGATGGGAGGCTTTGGAGTTTCCGGAATGCTGCTTCATGATTCTTCGTTTAGTGAGCTATTTTTTTTTTTTTTAATTTTACGAAGAACTACACAAAAAAATCATCTGAGACTGCCTCGTTACCGACCCACGCGCAGTGTTTTAATGGTCATGTCGTTATGTCGGTACAGATCCCCACTATTAATAAATTTCCCGGCCAAAAGTGTGTTTTCAAGTTTCCAAGCCTATTTGAAATTCAAAATCTCTCGATTTCTCTAACGACAAATGGAGATTTCTACGCACTTTGAGGTTTGTAAACGGCACCGTACACGATGAGTCCATATCGGCACCGATAATTGTATACATACAAACGACTTCATTATTAAGGTCGGTTTTAAGTTTATGGAAAAGCACTGTCACCATTGCCATCACTGTTTTAAGTAATGATGTGGCATTGGTTCTAAAGCAGCCGTCAGTTTGAAAGTGCGGCCACATCATTTTGTTTTGATAATAATGTGACTTCCGGATGTCCAGAAGTTGCAGTGCGCAATTTGCTAATCGGACATCTAACGGACCACACATCGACCGAACAGAAGGCCAATTAGGAGCATCTCGACACCCCAAATGACGGACGCAATTTCCTTTTCCACGGTCGGCACGAGCGTACCTCAGATCAAACGGTACCGCTCTGCTAAAGCCGCTTTGCTTTCGCTGCCCACCGTTTACGTGTAAGACCAAGTAGGTGCCGATCGACGTCCTGCCGGCCATTAAATACGCCTCGTCTTTGTCAGGCGCCCTTGTAAGGGGGCCTACGAGGTCTCCCATTTTAATCTATGCGTCGATTATGAAAGTTTACACACGCCAAAGTCTCCGACGATTATTCACCAATAAAAAAAGCTTTTATTTTCAACCCTTGGAGAGGATTATCGACACGAATACTGAGGGCTGAAAGGGGGGCAGAAAAAAATGTTCCCCCCCAAACTAGAAACATATACAAAGGTGTTTTATTTATAAATATCAAAGGCCTGACCCAACAACTTATGCATTCAACCTACCTGTTTTCAGGGACTACCCTATTTGCTTTATGACTTTTAAAATTCATCTCCCGGCCAAGTGGCACAGGGACGGATTAGAACCATTTGAACATATTTAGTTGAAGTCTAAGAAATCACTAAAGTAGTATGGTTTCAGTCTATTCTTATAAGGCAATGTAGATTCCAAAATTTCCAATTTTATTTAAGTTCTTTCTACTATCCAAATCTACGTTTTTGAATTGGAAGTCGTTACATGTCACATACCTCTAGGTAGTTATACAAAACTATAAATGGGCCCTACCGAAAGAATTTGTTAAAAACTTCACGTTTTTGCTTTACTTCTTTCTTTTCGTCTTCTCATTTTTCTATAATTTAAAAACTTGACTGTATATTTTAAGGCGTTTTTAGGTCAAACGTAAAAATGATCTTTTTTTAGTATAAGTGTTTCAATACGCATTTATTGGCACAAAACTCTAAAGAGGTCCTTGCAGTGAAATTGTTTTAAGTTTTATTTAGTTTTCACAGCAAAATTTGAGTTAAAGGGGCTTAGTTAGAATTCTACCAACAATACTAACTTGGGGGAAAAATAGAATTATATCTGTATTGCGTTTCAAAATACTGCTAAGTGAAGAAATAATTCTGAAGAATTCTATCCATTGAGTATAAATGCACAAGACTTTATTAAAACGAAAACAATTAATCGCAATGCAATCCCAAAGGCGTCAAGTATCTTCTGTCTCCGTTTTAGTGCGCCTCTTCCCCAAAACAACTTCCCATTTAAATCTATTGCGAAATTCTTTTGGGACATTAATCGTTCTTGTTTCGAACCTGAGCTACTTTGATGATGGAAAAATCTTCTGTTTTGATGGAGAATTTGTTCGTCAATTTGATCAAAACAAGTTTAATACATTTTTTGTTGATTTCTTCCTCTTTATAACATTCGCGTATTATTAGTCCCAGGTAACATAACTATTTTTTGATTGGAATACAGTTGTGTATTAGTGTTCTTATGACGCCATTTTGTCCTTTTTGTCGTCGGCTTTATTAAATATGGATTAAACGTTTTTATTTCATATTTCGAAAGCGCATTTTATTCTTTAAACATCAAAGCATTTGTGCCCTATTTTTCTTCTTTTTTAAGTTGACCACCGAGTTCTCTCGACTGACTCCAATGGATTTTTCTCTTTGGGGAAGTAGGGAACTGTGAAAGACACACAATAATTTGGTAAAGCCATTTGTGACGTGTAAGTGTGAAAGAATGACAACTTTTTTCCCCTTTGAACCGAACTGTCACTGTTTCGGATGTAGAAGTAATGGTGGGCACACTTAAATAACATATCCTGTAGAAATTGATCGACATTGACTTACAGATTCAGGATTAGGGTTGTGCTGAGAGGTTCATAAAATCTGAAGAGATTACTACGTCCCTCATTTATCCTCGTGTAATTTTCTCTATGAATATAATTTCCCAATTCCTCTGATGGAATTTTCCGAATCAGCGGCTAATTTCCTAGGGTTAGAAGTCCGTCTCTGACCCTAACCTTATGAAATATTAACAAATTTCGAAGGGCCCCCACGACTATTTATTTACCAGGTAGAATTTCTGTGTAAAGCGACCTCACCGGAATCGAAAATAACATTACAAAAGAAGCGTTTTACGAACAGAAGTCTATATACAAGGATGAAGAGAAAGATGACGGCTTTAATAAATGACAATCGAATGACTCAGCCAATGGCGATTAAGCCAGTTATTAAGTTTTTTCCTTAATTTCATTCGGCTAATTGAAATTGTAATTAATGGTACCGTGGAGATTGGTTCTCAACGGTGGGAAGTGGTCGGTCATCCTCTTATGCATCGCTAATCAGATTAATAAATCCCACGACGTGTCCGCTTTGATTCCTATCAAATATTTGTAGGGGGGAAAGAAAAGTCGAAGTGACCTTTCGGCCAAGGAGCCGAGTGATCCAATTAACTCGCCCCATTACATTGGGGAGAAATCACTACGAGACTGACCTGTGCACGGTCCAGACCTCGTGCTGATTGACACTCAACCGCTCTCCCGTTGATTGTTAGGCGTCGAATTCCGAGAAGGACCGAATTTCGAATTTTAACTACCTAAAAGTCTGGGTAACGATGTTTGACTAACATGTGTGTGGTTTTTTTTTTATTTGGGAGGTGGCAATTGGGCATCCGGGCTGAGTAGGTACCATTACAATACGAGAGGGAAAGAGAAAACGAACTTGTGTAGATATGGCTGTTGTTGTGGTTCCCTCTTTTGATTTATTTAGATTGATAGGCTTGGTCACTAGTATGGAAAATTTATCCCCAAATTACATTGAAAGGAAAAGTTTAGTAAACAGTCATTTGGAAAAAAAATACAAAGTGGAAAAGTTTCGCATTCCTAAATATTTTTAGTTACTAGCTCTCATATTTTTTGTCCAGTTCTTCGTTAAAATCTATCATCTTTCCGTTTTGAATCAACAATATGGTGCGGTAATATATTTCTATCTCACAAAAATCTGCTTTGATAAACACCATCAAGGTGACTAGAACAACAACAAGTAAATTTAGACATTAATCCAAATTCGAACTCAATTCAGAGGGTCGTGGCATTTTTTCTCGAATTGCTGCTGTCGCAACCGTTCTTCTATAAATGGCTCTTCTCAGTGATTTGACACGGTTCTTTAAGTCCCCCCGAGTGGCATAAACCATAGCACTTAACTAACATAATTGCTAGTTTCTCGACGATAATTATTTATCTTTATGATGGTTCTTTTTCCTTTTTTAAGAATAAAACGTGTAATTTTTCGGAATTAATTGGATTTGAGTGATGAAAAAAATAACGCGATCAAATCTATGAAAATATGTCTTAATTTCGGAATTATCTGAGCCATTAAGGTTTAATCCCGAGATAAGAAAGCCTACAGATAAGAGTCTGTTCAGTGTATATTAACTGGGAAAATTGCAATGTTGTTTGCATGATGTCAGAATCATATATAGGGTGGATTAATGATGAGGACAAAGAAAATTGCAAGATGAAAGTTATTATTGCTAGTGCACGAAACCTATCAGAACCCCAATCAAGAGCTGAGAGAAGATGATGCGTCGATTATCGTCTGTTAATTAAAGCAGCTTTTTATTGGCTTGGCCAATCAATCTTGTCGTAATTTTATGATCGTTTTTACGACGCGCCATAATGGCTGTGATTGTTACAATCTCGGGGATAAGATGATAAACTGGCGGGATTTACCACTCGGAGAAATCAATTGTTAAAAATAAGAGCTTCCATGAGTTTATACGTACATAAAACAAACAGTGAGGTAATGGCATCTGAAGACTTCTGCCCCGTTTATTGATAGATAAGGAAGGATGATTCTTTCATTCGGCAACAAAGGAAACATTCGAGATAAGCTCTGCAAGGCTTGTTGATTCTGCACGCTTCTGTGGGGCATTTTAAGCGTTTTGACAGGCCGGGGATTTTATCCTTGGAACCAGAGAAAAAGTGGTTACTAATAATAGAAAAATGTCGAAGAAGAACTGATATCGGAGGAATTTATCCTTTGGACACTGCGAAATACATTTTAAGTCGAAAGTAAATTTATGGAACATGTCATTATTTTCTTCGCCTTCGGTTTAAATATTCGGTCTAAATATTGATATTTTAAAGTTAATATTCTTAAAACTTCTTAGTTGATCTGTTCGAGGCTTGTAAAGAAGGGAAACTTCTGTCCTCTAAGTAAACCAAGCTTTTCGCAATGCTTTCAATTGCCTTGAAGACAACAGAAAAGAGTTAGTGGGTGGAAAAGCTCTCTTATTGTCCTAATTAGTTGTGCTTAGAGCTAGTGTTTTCGGTAGAAAGCCATATTATTGTCGTGGACAGGGGATATACAATTGACGATAAATAAGGACGGATACCCCCGTATTCGTGAGGAAACGACGTTAGTCACATCGAGAGTGTTAAAACTAGAGACAATGCGTTAAAATCATGGTACTATTAATCCACTTTTGTCACTCAAAATGCACTGCAAAACGGTTCGATTTCTGCATTTGGTAAGTAGGGTAATTTTAGAACTTTCGTTCTTATGATATCTAATTGCTTTGGTTGAGCGGCTTTTAGTTTTTCCAGTCATGAAATTAATGCACCCGCGGTGCCTCCATAATTAGCAGAAAATTGAACAGTTTCTTATTAGATTTTTTGCCACCCTTGTACAAATAGAATGGAAATGTTTTATTAACCATCAGTCTACATCGCTGATTTTATGTTCGATTAACTTTAAGATTCAATTTGTGTTGTTAAAACCGCCGCGGTATTCTTGCGATACAATGCGGCTTCTAAGAAAGTGAGAACTTTTTGAAAATATCCTGTAATTTCTTATTTTACGTCGTGATAGTGTATAAAAACCACAGAAATCAAGTGCTTTAAGGACGAAAATTTTAAAATGATCTCAACTCTCAAATGCTCTGGGTTGAAATGTAACCATTTTGCAGTGCATTTCCGTTCTAGCTGAACGAATTTTGAATCGTGATTATACAACTGGGCCTAAAGATATTTTGGTTCTAGTTAGTTAATTTCCAAAGTCAGGATTTTATCTATTAATTTATTGGCTTTACGGGGACTCAAAAACGCGTAAGTTAATCCATGACAAAGGTTTAGCGTATATCGAGAACTTTATCTTAGTCCTTTAGGACTTAACCAAAGAAGGGGAAAAGCTTCATCTGAGACCTGGGGGGGGGCCTTGATGCGGCTTCGGCTGGCAAATAATCCGATACTCCCAGATTTCTTTCCGTGATGCACGCAAATCACCTTTCTTGGTTTCTTTTTTAGGGGGGATGTTTGTGCGGTTAGATTAGGATCGCTTATCGCATTACTTTCAACTGGCATTGAGAATCGAATAAAACGGTTCTCATCGAATCCACAATGTCAGTATTGTTTAGCTGCCAAGTTGGAAGCAAAACTTGACGATGGCGTCCGATAACATTATTGAATTAATGAAAATAAAATAAAGATTAGAACGAGATTATCTCTCCCTCATATACGTTTTTGTGTCAATAAATCATCAATCAATCACAACAAAAAGTGACAAGCTGTATTGATAAGCAAATATTACGGCACGGAAACGAAAAAATTACGTTTATGAGAGCGTATGTATGTGTGTACTCCTTCGATGTGTTTGACCTTATCTCGTTTTTGGATTGATTGGCCTGGATTAGAAGTGTTTTATCGGTTTTGCTTATATATCATTCATTGTTTGACTGTTGTTTTCCAGGTTTTTCAATTGAAGACCACTCGAAGCGCTACGTCTATTTCCCGGAAAATTACTCCATATCATTTTCCTGAAGTCGGCACATTATCGATCCTCAAACGGAATTCGTTTTAATGAAATTTTCAATACTGCTTTTAATGCAACTTTAAAGCTGCTTTAATCAACTTAACAATTTATCCACTATATGCTTTGTGATTATCCCGCCATTTTTTCCTCTTTCCAGGTACGTCAGATTATCAATTATTCATTTATTGCCTATGACTCTAATGGATGTGTTCCAACTTATAAAAGGATCAACCCAAGCCATTACAGACCAAAATCTTCCTGGGGATTTAAGCGATAATGAAATATGAGATAAGAGAATTTATGCACTGAGTGGTTCTAAAATGCTAACGTTGTTGGGTCGGAGACACCCAAAGTGCGATTTTATCTTTGATTTGAGGATTATTTTGGTGGTGCTTCTCTTCTTCTCTTTTGGCGTGTTAACAAAAGATCACACACACAGACACACACACACACACACAAGGTTTTAATCTGAAAGTAAATTAAGACATCACGTATATTTCCCTTTGGGCAGGAAAAAACATGCAAAAAATAGGAAAATGCGCAACATTTTCTCCAGATCTGAAAACGAAGAAAAGGCATCAAATCCAGTAGGGCAAAAATAAATAATTCCTCGTTTGTTCGCCCGGGAATGATAAAAGAATTTCCGTTTGGCTTACGACTCCGGTCCGCCTTTTCTGGGGGCCCCATTAAAATAAGAAATTCTTGTAGGGTAGTTTTCTTTTTGCCTTTCCGGACGACCTCTCCCTTTCGGGTTCCGGAATTTGCATATAACTGGAGAATGGCCGGCCGAGAGGGAGTTATGTATATTGCGTTCCTCCGAGGATAATGAAATAGTATCGGCAGTCCGGCCTGCAGGGATTAGGGACTGACCCCCTTCTGCCGGCCAATATAAATATTTGCCCGGAAAGCTAGGAGATTTTTCCCCCAATAGAAAATATTTGCCCGACGAAAAGAAGCAAAAGTTTCCAGTCTCAAAGCACCTAATCTCCCAACTTCTGATGCTTGGTTGCGACACGAACATTCATTGTTGGTAAGCCGGAGATGTTTATTTTGTGCTATCTGGGGAAGGTGTTTTATTTAACGGAACGGTAAAGTTGAAAAAGAACACAATAACAAGCGCGCGTACGAGGCGAAACGAAAACAAACACAATTTTAATACGCCTGTAAATCTTGTAGTGTGTTTATGTTAGCAGTAATTTCATTTTTAATCTGTTTGTTTTGCGTGAAGATCTTTCGAAGGCTCCAAAATCGTTGTCCAAGTTGTCTCACCTTATCAATACTACTGTAGTCAATTGAAGAAGTTAACTACAGGAACGTCTCATCTATGTAAAGAAGACTCCAACTTTATGGTTTATCTAAAGTGTGTTCAGACCACAGAGAGAGTGGTTGTATTCGCTAGTTGGAAGTTGGAATATAAAATGCGAAGTCACGTTCATGCTCATTAACATTCGAATTTGTATTCAGTAATAAAAAATTAGTTGATGAAGGTTTTACTTCTTTAATCATTTCAACAAACTCTTAAGTGGTAGTTATAAAAACTTTATCATCAAGTAAACCGAAACTTTCATCTTTATCAACAGCAATAACTTCTTCCTTTGTTTCATTATGTGTTGCAACTCAATTTTCATTTTATCACAGCACTACAAATTTTTTTGGAAAACGATAAGGATCCTCAGGGGCAGATTTTGAAGGAACTTTCGAAGCATTTATGAGAGATTTTTTTCAGTACTAGCGAATTTTTTGAGGAATGCTAAGGATCCTTGGGAATGTCGTTTCTTCATGATGCGATTTTTCACTTTACAAAATCTCTCCTCTCTCTTATAAGCTTTTTGACCTTACAACGTCCTCACAGCCGTCTATCATCAGTAAACGTGTGAAATCCACGAAGTAGTAAAAACCACCCTAACAATTTACACTTTCGTTAATAACACTTTTCGAAAGTATTTATTTAGACACTTTAAAGGAACAGGTGGGAACGTAAAATGGCCCGTCGGAGGCTTGTCCGACCACAATCTTCTTCTTTTCGAAGTCCTTTTTTAGGGGCCTCGTTTTCTTTTTCTCCTCGTGTGGCGTCCCCTTCGCACTTTTCATAAATCATCGCGCCTAATGACTGACGCACAGCAAAAACAACCGGGACTAACCGAGGGGGCTTCGCGGTTTAACCAGCGCCTCACTTTACGACGACCAGTTTTTCAGGTTGCTTCTTTCACTATCGGCATTTATTAATATCGGAATCTGATCCGCCGATCGATAGATCGGCCGGATCTGATCGTTACGGACAAGATATACCCGCTGCGATAACGTTCCTCTTCTGCGTCTAAGAATGCGCTTTATTTTCGGATTTCTCCTCGTTTAATGGACAATAAATTACCGGCTAAATTGATAAAAGATCATGTGGCTGGAAGTCGTAACTACCCATTCAGATGCGTCGAAGTTTATTGCGGCCACACTGTTGCTCCCGTTAATAGTTAGTAATAGGGCTATTGCGTGCGGAGTTTAGGTGCGGTAGAAGTAATTAGCGCATTAGAGAACTCCGCCCATCTGGTTCACGCGATTCCTGTTGACGTGCCGTAAACGCTAAATCTTCGCGTTGAGACGTAAAACTCGCCATTAAGTCAATTATCAGCCACTTTCGGTAGATGAGCTGCAAATTGATCATCTTCAGGATCCCCCCTTCTCCCCTTCCTCTGCCTCTTTCTCTAGCTCCAGCACAAACGGTCTTTAATAATAATCGGAATGGGGCACAAGAAGAAGGTTTACACAGTCCATTTGCGAAACGGTGTGGGTTTTAGATAATTATAGGTCTGAACGGAAGCGCCGATTGCCTTGAAGACAACAAACGCGCTCGGGGCGTTTCCGAGAACCAACAAAGTTTCTTTGTGTCGTTTGCCTAATAAATTACGATCGAGGGTTTCGCACAACGAAAAAAAAATCGTTCCGAACCACACACGAAATGGATCTTTCGTTGGACCTGCTGCTTTCATTCCCTTTCTAAAGATATGCTCAATGTTGCTATATACGTCACGTCACTTATACAACAGAGCCCTCATTCTCAGTATATTTGTGTAGCTTCAGGGTGTTGCAGTTCCGTAGAAACGAGTTGAAAAAAATTTGAAACCTTAACACCCTCTATCTTTGTTAAGACATTTTTCAAATAATTTTTTCTGCTATTTCCATCTTATTTTACGATTTTCAACTACCCTTTCAAAGAATATAAATCAAAACTGAAACACTCTGTATAAATCAGATCAACAATCCAGTAAAATCATGATAACCGCGAAAACAAAATAATCAATCCCCCGTGCGTATTCACCATTTTATTAATAATATTTGTCTAACCCTAATTTTATTTTCAATCTCGCCTTGATAAACATATTATGTGTTTGTATTTACCGCTTTATCACGAATATGATTTAATTTTAAACTGAATAAGTCTGTCTGTCGGGTTTCAATTCTTACCCTTCTTAATCAATTATTAAAACCTTAATAAACAAAACCTGCAAGTAATTAATAACCAGCGCGTTCACCATTTTGTCAAGAATATTTTTTCTGATCACTGAATAGAATTGCTTGGTGGAGCAAAGTTAAAACTTTTTTTTTTTTAATTAAGCCCAGAGACATCCGGTTACACTGATGGTCCAGAACATGGCCGGGACAGTTATCCCCGCGTACAATATGATCCTGAACAAGAACAAAGCCTCGCCCGTCGTCGACTCCCACTGACATGAATTCATTGTGCAACAGCCAGATGGCACACACAGATAATACAGTATTAATATCCCGTATTTAATCAAGTAGTAGTCTCTGGAAAAGGAAAGGAGGAGGGGGGTCGCCCGTGACATTTGCACCGCTACGAGCAGGTCGTTGTCATCTGCGCGCTGTTTATCTTATCTCCTGGCATCGCAAAGGGACACCCCTGCGTTCCCACAACCGGGGGACAATGGCCCAACTCGATGTTTAAAAAGCGTAATTAGGGATAATCCTCATATACAAAGGGCTTGACATATGCGACATTAGGGGGACATTATTTCCTAACCGGAGAAATAGTCGTCGGTAATAAAGCAATTTTGCAAGTTCTGAGTCATAATGGACTCGTAACTCAAGCCGAAACGAGCCATTTCTCAATACAAACGCCAAACCTAAGACAGTCCGCGGCGGGCACAATAAACACTTCACGGACTTATTTGTGCCCCTGTTTTCCTCCGTACACGCCTAGCCTAAGTACCATAGATCATATTATACATTGGCAACAATACCGCCCACCACGTAGGTCGGACACATATCATTCTTGATGGCTTACATACGCGGAGTACTTCGGAGTGTCATTGTTTGTAATAATTACAGTACGGCCGTTTCGTGTCTGATCGGTACCACCTCACCTTAGAACCCAACAGTTAACGGGTCCACAAGACGGACTCTAATTGGATTGTTCTGTTAAATGAAAAACAATGTGCGAGTCATTCACTCTATGAGCATTGCTCAATCGATGGACGCCTCATGGACTGAGCCAACGTTGTGTAGCTGTATAATATACGTGGATCAGCTCTAGGGATTAGAGGCAAATTTTGATTCTGCGTCTAACTATAAATGACGTTTTTCTTTTATTTTTAAACTTAGGCCTTAAGAAGATGAATACACGCGAGTGACGGGATTGTAAATTCCCCGGTGCATTATTGCACCGGATTTTTATGGAATACCAGAGCAGCTTCTGTTTCACAGTGATATGTCAGATCTCTGGTTCAATTAAGCTTACATTGCCTTACATATTTAAATTGTTTTAGAATAACTGGTAATTTAGTATTTAATTTATTTTTTATTTCGTTGCAATTTAAAAGTTGGGACTCTAAATTCATTCTTTTTAATGTTTATATTTAACATCACAAATTCCTTCCTATAGGGAAGAAAATGAAACATGCTTTAAATTTACATAACGTTCATAATCTGCGAGCATTTACCGCCAATCTTCACACCAAGTGCCTCCTAAGCAAATCACTCCTTTAAGTCCTAGATTTTTATAGAAAAAGCCTTCTGCTCTAATATTCAAAGCTTTGTTGAAAAACTTTTTCAGACGTTGTTCATGCAGAATTTCCAGTCGGGCGGAGTCAGCCTGGCAAAACATATCCCATCAATTTCCGCCCATTGACCCGGAAAAGTTCCTAGACACCCCATCCCTTTCTTGGCCGTCTCGCTCTTGAAATTAGAAATTCACGCGTGTTGTTACATAGTATTTATCTTAATATCTATAGGCAGGTGTGTGTATACACACGTGTAACTCCACCGTTGCAGAAAATTGCACTTTGTGTTCAATGCAGATTCACAGCCGAAGGAAACGCCCGTCATTCGGGCGATTTTTTTCTCGGACGCACGATTAACTTTCCTGCGGGATACGTAAAATTGCCCATTGTTCTTCAGGTGAAGAAGTCTGATAATCGAAAGGTTAAACGTTGAGAGAATATGTTTTGATTACGCGCTGCCTTGTATATGCACGATAAACATAAGAAGTGATTCGAATCAGTATTCCTGTTGTAATGCCCGTGTAAACAGGAAACGCCAGTGTCTGTTTATAAAACTCCTTATCTAGAATAGTGTATGTGGTGTTATGTAATACAAGTTACACATCGTTTTCCTTCGAGCGGAATTGATAAAGGAATTTCTTAAAACGCTTATAGTTAACTGCAGAAAAGGATGCAACAGCAACAAGTATATATCAACCAGTCTTGGATAAGCAAAAACCAAAAGAATAAACAGAAACGGAAAAGTGGCTTGTCTTTCCACTCAGAAAGTTTCCGATATCGTTTCCACTTTCGGGCGCCTCAAGTTTTCGAAGAGTAGTTGAGTGTAATAAGTTCCCGAGACAAAGTTTAAATTTGACATAGTCTGGGAACTAAGTTGCGCAAGTTTATCCAGACTGAGACGGATTTCGTGCTTAGCGCCTTGTAAAGTTTGAGCTCGATTATTTGCGCCAACTAGATATTACATTTTCTATTCATAGATTCTCTATGATCAAGACTCGGATCCCGATCAAAGCTCAACTGTTGGGCGCATTAGAATCGAGGAACAAGAAACACAATACCGTTGGCCACGTTAATAAATTACCCGAAGAGGTGCAAAAAGGGCATCAGAAAATGTGCCATTTCGGAAGCAGTTTGTGACAGTGCGACATTTCGGGCTTTTGAAGGTATAATTAATTCAGGCCTGTTCGGCAAAAATCTATGGATTATTTAAGGATGACGTCAAAATTACTTGTACATGTTGTCCGATCAGATTATAGGATTGTTTATCATAGATAGGAGCGTTTAAAAATGTGTTGATTGTCAGGGGAAAAAATAAATGAGAGCAAATGAAAGATCCTTCCGAAAATTGCGGAACTGCGTCAATGAGCTTGGAGAAATATTATCCTAATTTTCTCATTACTGCGGTACGTGAAGATGATGGACTTTGGCTAAAAATAAGGATATCGTGCGATTTATAAAGAATGCAATTAAATCACAAAATTTAGCAGTTACATAATTACCATCAAATTTGCGACATGTTTTTTTGTGGTATAACAACAAAGGCTTCAAATTTTCGTTCTAAAAATTTCGGAAAAATGTTGGTAGACACCCCCTTTTTGACTGTTTTGGTGTGCCACAGATGAACATTTTTATGCAGTCTGCAGGATCACCGCTAACGAAATTTAGTCTCGATGTTTCCCAATTATTGTCATTCGCACCTAATTTGCGGGTGTTTTGTTTCCCGCGGAGTTTCCTCGTCTCGTTAGGGCCGATTTTTCCCAAAGTACTAATGATGCGGTCGTGTGAGGAGACTGACGTCTCGGTTGCGTCTCGTAATTAGTGCGACTCGCGCAACACCGTTGCGGCCGCAACTGCTGGCTTTGTCGTTTGCACGGATCGCTTTGTTGTCGCAAAATTAATTAGATAAAAAGTCCCGACAAAGGGCCCGCGCGCACATACCGAACGCCCTTCCCTTGGCCGGCCCGCTCTAATTAAGAGCGTTTTTTTGGACGAGCGAATTTTTGGGGCCGAGTAAGGATATATGTAGGCAAAACTTTTCGAGTGACGAGAAATTAAACATTACCATAGACCGCCTGAAGCCGGGAGTTGAAGTTGAATATCAAAGCTTTGCTGGAAATGACAGCTTGCGCTAGGCAAACTGAAGGTAATACCGCATCCAGTCGACTGCGCCATAATCCGCCTGCCCCAATCTGTCTGTTACATGCCACAGTACGTTTACTTTGCGGCACATCTTTCCATATAGACAAACTCTCTTAATTACGTATCTGCCTGGTGTGCACAAATCCACCTATGTTAATTTTTGAATAATCTATCCTATAGACCTGTCTACCGTGGCGTCTACATAAATCCTTCAACTCTAATAATAACAGTTGTCCTCAAAGGTTAAATTTATTCCTGCAATATCTGTGTACGTTTCCCTTTGACATTTATAGTGACATAAAGCTGGTTTATTATATCGTGCTTCAGCGAAAAAACTATACGCTGCAAGAACGACCGTTTATCAGCCAGACAATATTTATCTTTTGTTTATCGTATTATTCTCCAACATAAAATTACTAACCCATAACAACTGCCGTTAAGGATTGGGTTCTCTTTTCTGCTGATTTTCCACATTCCCTGTTTTTATTACCAATGCTAATCCATTAATGGTCATACGATATCCAGCTCTACAGGGTGTCAAAAAGATTACGGCACATTTCTTTTTAATTCCGTAATTTAATTTGTTCGGTTTTTTTTAAGTAAAATTCCCTGTAGCAATTCGACACTTTAATCACACTTTGGATCTCAAATTATTAACTAGAAATTCTAGCTTCCTTACCGTTAAAAAAATTGTGATGGCGTCACAACTTTCTTATTAATTCAATTATTTCAGTCCAGGTCGTGACTAATGTGGAAAAAACTGCCTAAACATCGTTAATAGTTCGGTTACTTCAGTTCAGCTCTAAATTAATGAGAAAGTGAATAACCTGAGCTCAGTTCAATCAGAGTTTATACCGATGTTTAACGGTTTTATATAAACAGATTAAGTACAAATTCAAGTAATTTCTGAAAGAGAACTCGTGTACCTTTGCAACTAATGCATTTAATCCAGATTAACTTGGTCTTGGTATAATATAAGTTACCTTACTAATAGTGTAGCTTCATTCCTAGGCATGCCAATCCATCTCCTACATGCCAAGTACAAATTCTAGATATTTTTTAACGAAATCTCACTCATGCAATCAACAACCCCTTATTAATACATTTAACCCAGAACTACAAGAGGAAGATATTTTATAGACGTGCAGAGTGTTAAAATTTGAAACCGGCTCAGCATCTTTTCTTTCCATCTCATGGAGTTTATAAGTGATTTACTTGAAATCAAAATTTTAACGTAGCCTGAACACATAGCTCACGTACATATGTTTATGAGGTCCAAAATCATTTTCTGAGGGATGTTATTCTAGTCGCAGAACACAATATGGACATCTTTACTAATTTAATTACGTCAGTCTAGGGTTTATAAGGTTTTGTATAAATTGCCTTACTAACAGTATAACTTCATTCGTTGGTATGCAAATACATCTCTTATAGTTTAGTTCAGTACAGGTATTTGTGAATGAAAATTCACTAACACACTCAACTCCTCTCTAATGCATACACTTAACCCAGATTAACTTGCACTTGGTTTTATATAAAGTGCTTTTCGAGTCGTAGTGTAGTTTCTTCATTCCTGGATATTCATATAATACAATCAAAATACTGCGTTAAAAGTAGTGATAAATCTTTTGACGTGTTTGTGGGTTTTGACTAAAACGTATCGTTTAAGGAAATTTTTGAGTATGTGTTTTTCACAGCGGTATATAAAAAATAGAATAGAAACACTCAAGTCCTAATCCAACCATAAAACCCCAAGCACTTGTGCATCTGACTTCTCTACCCTCAACAAAACCCTAAATCCCAGTCGACCAAACCCACTAAAAGTTCACGAAAATCTCCCTTACTGACAAAGGGCTCGTCTGGTCTACTACAACACAGGTTATTATATAATAATTCATAAGTACACACGGCGGGTATAAATCGCCACATTGTAATGTGAGCGGTCGTAGAGCTGAAGGTCGCCACCCTATCTATTAGCGCACCCTTTAGGGGGCTCATTCACCGGAATCAATTCGAGCAATTGGCAAAGGGGCCCAGGAAGGGGTCTCTCGTGATTAAAAACTCGTCCCGACCGGAAGAAGCAACCCTGACAGGATCTGAAATTAAGCTGATGGGGGTAAGATTTGACTGTGAAGGTTTTGGGTATTGATTGGAGTGATTGGAGCCTCAGACTTCGATGCCGTTGCATTTACAATAGCCATTTCTGTGACTAGGTTGAAACGCGAAGTTTTGTGTAACCAGGGGGATGCTGCATTACTAGCGCATCAGTTACGGAAAAAGAGCACTTCCTAATGAGTTTATCATACGCGAGATTTTTTTTTTTAATTTCACAGTACGACGTAGAAATCACAAAAATGTGCGGAATCTTTTGAAGTCGTCTCCAGTTAAATTAGAAGCCATAAGGGACTGACACGGACATTCATAAAATGTCAAAGTTTGAATATAATATATTAGTGGGGGACATCCATCATACAAGAAAAACAACTCAATAAAATTTGCCCTCGATCGAAAAGTGTCGAAAATTCCGAACGATTGATTGTAAGAAATTTCCTTTAAAGTTTTTCCAGGGCCAAATTTATCGGGACGCCGACAAAGGAAAATCGAGTGGGAAACGTGGAACGGTGCCGAAACGGGCGAAAGCCTCGCTTCTTTCGCAACTAATAAAATTTCCACAGATGCGTCTCTACCGCCGTAGTGAATTACATTATGTTATTTATAAAAGCCTTTGAGCGACGCCGCCTCGAGCAGCGCCGCGACGCCTGTTTACCTGTCTTTTATTTGGCCCCGCTGGTTCTTGCTAAAACGTGAAATCGCAATCAATATACACGCCCGAGAAAATTCCGTTTACATCGTTGATGAATCGGTGTTTGCTGAAAAAACGGGGGAATGTCGTGAATGAAAGGGCGGTCATCTGGATTGGGGGTGGGAAAACCTACCAACTGCGGCGGATGCTTTCCAGTTGACGCTGAAACTGATGAAATTCCTGCCTGCAGGCGGCCGATCGCCCCGCCCGAATAGTTACGACTTCCTGGAATTCAAATACGCCCGATATTACACATAGCGAGGATTGTTGGACCCTGCAGGAATTCTCGCTTGAAGCCGGATTTTCTACGTACAGCCGGGAGGCCCCTCTAGAAAAATCGGTAGCACATTGTCCATCAAGCTAGTTAACTGCAACCAAAGATGACATGCAGCGCGAGAGCTTAAATCCCAACAATATTAGTCGTGGAAGTTGCAATAATGAGGTGAAATTTTTCGTCAAGGTTAACGCGGATTCCACTATAACTCGACCCATTTGAACTTCGCATTTATCCGAAGTTAAAAACATTTTATCTCGAACATTGTCTTAGGAATAGAAAAACCAAAATAATCTTATTCTTATTTTTAACCGTTTTCGAGATACTGATGTTTGAAATATGATCATTTTTACACGTTTGACGTGTGTCGTCAATCTATCATTTTTATAAAAACACCGTTTTAATTTGATCCACCCTATATGTAACCCGATAAAACTGTCACATTTTTACGTTTTATTACTCTAAAATAATTTCTCTATTTTAAATCTTCCAACTAGAACAATTTCAATATTATTCATTTAAAAATAAATTAAATACAGGAAACGGTGTAGGGTGTTTTAGATTCAAGCCACATCATTGGGGTTTCGAAGACGGCGAGAGATAAAGAGTTAGTTAAAAAGAATGCACATTTTTGTGATAAATACTATCCGAAAAACTCGAAGTTGTCTAAAACCGTTTTTATCTTTTTACGACTTAAGAAGGTATTAGAAAATAGCTTCCATTTGATTTTAACCACTTTTCTTGCTTTATACGTTTTGGCTTTTCGTAATCATCAACAACTGTTTTACTTTAAATATAGACCTAAATTTTCTACTCTAAATTTCGATTGGTGAAGGATTTCCTATTCGGTAAATCTCAAAACGAACATTAATGGTAGTTCCATGTTTTCCTTCAACTCAGGAGAAGTTGGAATCGGCATTCCATAAGAAGTTTGCTGCGACCTTCTTTCCTCACCAATATCCTTTCTCCAGTTGATTTAATTAATTCGTAGATTTCTTTGCATGCTGATCATACAGCAGTGGCCTGTTTCCGTTGTGACTTCGGTGGTCTTGGTGTAGGCGCATTGGTGTTTAGAGTTCAGGATTACTCAAATAATGGAGTAGTCTTAGATCATTGAAAGATTTCAATAAAAGATTCTGAGTAAGATTTGATGGAAAAACTTTGAAATTAAAAGTTTCTTGGATTCTTGTTGCTGCGCGACTTACTTCGTCGGATCAGATTGAGATGGTTTTCAAGAGATTGACTGCCTCATCATTCGTTATGAAGCGGCTGAGGACTAGAGTGGATCTCAACTTTTCGACGTACACATATATTGATTGTGTGGACTAAGTCTGAGGTTTTCTTACAGCAAAAAAATATTAGTTCAGGTTAGTTCACAATGTAAACCGTTCTTGCATGCCTTCTTGATTTGAATATTCGTGTTTTCCCTCGCTATATACATATGTTAAGCGCAATAAAATACGACTGTGAAAAACGGTGTGAGATTGGAGTGACTAAGGACGTAGAGAATCACTACGGTTTATATGTATACAATCGAGTAGAAATTAAAAAAATTTGTATATAAAAATACATATCTGGCATTTTCTCTAGCCTGTTTCCTACTGAAATTTTTTTTTCCTTTATTTTGCCTCTTTTTTTAAGCTTGTTTCCTCTTCCGACGATATTAATGATTGATCTCTTTGGTTCATTATTCTAATGTACTACATACGCCAGTACTTTCATGTAGAACATCGTTTATATTGCAGCATCCTCATACAATTGGACTAATTTAAAGCTTTAGCATACTTAAATGAACACAGGATTGCGTCGTTAAAGCAATACTGTCATTGATAACGAAATTTTGATTGATTTAAAAGCCGTGTCCATTGTGATGCTACTTAGAATTAGCTGGCAATTATTTATTGCTAATAAATTCCTCTACACTACAGAGAGTTGGTGCATATTTCAAGCAAAATATTTTTTGTTAAATCCGCATTTGCCAATTCGTCAAGAAGGTTGATATCACCATGTTGTCAAGAATTTTTGTGCGTAAAATATTTAGCAAATCCAATATACTTCGGTTGGTAGGCACGTAATTGGTTAACAATAAATAGGCCCATAATCGGCGAATTGCCTGGGAACAACGCAAACTGGCATCATCAGATCTGGCGAGACATTTGGAAAATTTCCTCTCTTCGACCTAAGTGTAAACAGAAAAGGAAGCAACATAATTAAGTCTTTGAGACGTGTAACGGGCTGAAACACGGCCGCGATTAAAATCTAGCAGGTAATTGAAAAGGTTCGAATAGTTTTCCTCGACTATAATTAGAGCCGCTTTGCGTCGGGTGATGGCCGATTACAGATTATGAAATTTTCACAAGACAGATAGTAACAGCCGATCAAAGGAAAATTGCTGTAATCGGACTAATTGCTCGTACGTGCGCGGTGGGTAGAACGACAGTTTACTGTCCAAACTCGATGATGATGGATTCGTTATTTCGCGGCTCGAAGATTTTCGTTCTCACAAACTTAAAACATTGCGAGGAATGCTGTGAACGTAAAAAGCGTTAACGTTAACGATGCAACGAAACAAAAACATTTTAATCGGTCACGATAAAGCCTTTTTGGTTTAATTGCGTATAAAATCAGTAATGTCACGGTGGCCGGTCCGAAAAAAAAACCGGACAAATTGGTAACGTCTAGTCGAGGTGACACTACGAAGCGGTCCCCCAAGACTTCTGTGTACGTAGAGCTGCACCCACAAAAACCGCTAATAACTCGCAGATGTTTCTTGCTAATTAAAAAGGGCACAAAGGCACTAAATGATAACCGGGAGACGTGTTGTAGACCGGCTGAGGCGTGCTGAAAACCCGGCGTTTTCGCACTCATTTTCAGTTGGCAGCGGCGAAACAAAAAGAAAAAAAAAAGAGGGAAACTCAGACAAAAGCCCGTTTAATTAGGACATTTTGCAGTCTGCAAAGACTAATTTTTTCTTAAAAATTTCCCATAAAACAAACAAACTAAGGAATAAGATTCACCCCTCTTCGTTAAGAAATCCCATAAATTTTAACGTGTAGATGTTCTTTCCACCCCCTTTATGCAAGCTCGTCGAAAGGGGAGATCCGCCGAAACGCACGTTTACGTAACGGGCCCTGCAAGAATGTCTAAATGAGCATTGAGATGTTGTAATGGCGCCCACCTCCCCCGATGTGATTTGGGGGGCGGTTTCCTTTGATCTCGCCGCCCTCGCAATTATCCACCCCCGACCGTCCCGGACCACTCTTTCCGTTGCAGTAGATTTTATAATGGGCCGGCTCCGACAGGAAAACTTTCGCGCCTTGCAGGTATTGAACAGGGATTCTACTAAAAACCCCTGTTTCGGCAAATTTCTTCGCAAAGTTCCTGTTTAGGTCCTAAACGGATATTTAAAAGTTAAAAAATTTTTTGAAGTTTCAAGTCCGGTTCTGAGCAATTAAGCCTTCAAGCACATCTTCCGTATTTCGCAAATGAGTCACCAATTCGCTGTTCAGTTTTAAATTTAAATTCAAACGATGCGCCGAGTCGGAAGCGAACCAATGCCAAGGGGGGGAATGTGGGGGTTGGATTTGGAGCATGGGCAAAAAAAAGAAGATAATTAATCGCAAATATTTGCAAGAGACGTTGACGTTTTCCGGGAAAGTAAACAGAGACGCGGGATTTTTTAATTTCGGGGATTAAGATTTCCCCATCGGGGAATAATGGGGAGAAGTGCTGATATCGGCATTTGCGTTGGACGTAAATGAGGGGATTATGGGCACAGAGAAATTTTTTATGACTTCGTGACAAAGGAAAAATGCGCACGAGCCCCGATGGCGATGCGAAAACGTTGATCTCGAAAACGATTTAGTACCCGTCGTACTCATGGTCGAAAAACAGAAGCATAAATATGGGATTTGCGAGCGCGGTAGTCCAAATTACCATACAATGCCGGGCATTCGCGTGCTTTTATTGTAAATATTCTCGTATGTCGTGGAAATTTTTTTATTGGACAACAGCAATTTTACTCCCTCGTATTTTTGAAAGAAGAAAGGGTTCGAGCTCTGCAGAGAAAGCAGGATACACCCAACAATAGATAGCTCTAAAGCCCCATCAACGTATTCGTACTTGTTTCAGAGGTCCATCATAGCTATTGAACAAAGTTCATTGACAAGTTAAAAACGGCAAAAATTATTTCGTCCATTTGGGAACTTTTTAAGTACTTTTTTAGCTGAAGAGACAGGTTTGTTTCCCACATCGACAACGGATTTTAGTCCGAGGAATGCACTAAATGAGTATGAGGAACCTAACCATTTGTTGGTACTCCCTGCATTAAGCGTCTCAGAAATGCATTTTTGTACTCCCCCAAATTTTTTTGGGGGCAATTATTGTTCCACGAAGCCCCGAGATATCGACGATCGAAATTTGAAAAATGGCCAAAATACATCCCACTCCGAGAACGATATTGCTGGAGCAAATTTTTTTAACACCATTTTTATGTAGGGAATTGTTTTATTGATAATATTAAATAATCAACGTGAGGGCGCTAAAACTGACCAGAATTAATATTAAATAAATCGTGTTTTAATGAAAACATTACTCGGTTTCACATGTTTACATTGCCACCAGATATAATTTTATTCCCGTCATGTAATTATTGGCAATTGATTATAACAGCTATAACAGCTTTCTAATTACTCTATAGCGTGTAGTTTCGCCTGGCAAAAAAATGTTCCCTTCAGATTGTTGATCCAAGAGGTTAGGGAGGAAACACATCACAATGGGGCGAAACCTCATCATTTCCAGCAGCACATAATGCGCTCGGTCGATTGAAGAAAGTAAACAGGGAGAGGGCGATCCCTCTCGGACGTTGGCTGGCCGCACATACACAGGTCCTTCTTCCTGCCGAAATCCTGGATAAGTGCACGGGCCATTATCCCGATTGCTCGGCTCCTTTTGCCCGCTCTAATCCATTTACGAGGTCCTTCAGCGGGTTTTCGCTTTTCGTCAAATTTAGTTTGGGGAGGGTGTTTTTTTTAGGGCGAAAACGCACAGTTTTCGCCATTTTGTTTAATAATAGATTTGTCTGCAGTGCAGTAATGCACTGAAGTTGATCGGATTTATGTAAAAAAATTTTCAATATCAGATTCGAGATGACCATCGTACTATCGAAGTTGCCAAGAGTTTGTGATGAAATTTTAAGGAGTAATAGTCCAACGCAAAGTGCAAAAACGCTACGGACAAATTTTGGGAATGTAAATTAAGTTGAAAGAGACCAGGAGTGGACGCAGCGCAAAGTTGCTTTTTCCAGTTTAAGTTGCATAAGCGTGAAATTATCAAAAACTATAGATTGATTTTTGGTGCACAAATTGTTTTTCAGAAGATGATTTTTCCACGAAGACGACCGCAAGATCTTCTTGTTTGTTTAAACATTATTAGGGCAACTAAGGCAATTATCGCGAGATTTTAATGCATCTGTCAAACTGGATATTTAAACAATGCAATAGTGAGTTCTCATTGTTAAGCTAAACCAATTACTGGCGAATTATAGCGGTAATTTGCACTAGTGTAATTATCGCGGTAATTTCCCTGGCCGCCCTAGCAATGTTGTAACAAACTGAAATATTTTAATATTGTGGCCGTGTACTTCGAAGGAGCGATCAATCTCTTAATACAATTAATTTAAATTCAAATTTTTCCAGATATTTCATTGAGATAAATAGAAACCTTATTTAAAACAGATAAACTTTCCACTTTCGCGACTCAAAAAAATCGTGCCCTTGGTTGTTGACATAAGGCTATAATACGCCCTCCGATAATGCAACGTCTATACATGAGGGAGGCTTCGCCCTTTTGTGCTTGCCCATGTACTTTTCCCTGTAATAATGCCATTTAGTCGATCTTATCTTCGATTTTAATCGAGGGAACTTTGTATTGTGGACAAGTGGCATGTGTCCAAACTCGATCCTACGCTTTGATTTCATTTCAGATTGTATGTCGGGGGGCGCTCGAATCCAGGTTATACGATTTCAATTCCATATCCATAATTAAAATCCTCCAGAGCGTTTAAGCGTTTCTGCCCTTCAATCATACACCCTTTAATCGCGATAACTACACCCATATGAATGACTCTGAAAGAGACCTGCAATTATTGTTTTAAGGCCCTAATCGAACGTTTTGGGGCCATATTGCATTCACAACGAAAGGGCCTCAAAAGAAAAAAATGAATATGCATCGGCAAAGACGATCTTTAAAGCCGATTTCTATTCTTCTTACGGAAATTTAAAGGACCCAATTTAAATCTCGGCTCCGAGTTAGGTAATTTGGGAGCTCATCTGAACGCCTTTCGCGTTCGTCAGGGCCCTTGAAGGATTTGCATTTTAAATAAGATTGTCGAGAGTTACTGTCTCTTTCTTGCTCATTAGCGAGGGTTGTTGTGTAGGTGTTCAGCCGACTGAAAAACGAAATGGAGGTTGACATTTTTTGCACCAGAAGCATTTTTAGATTCTTGTCAAATTGTATCAAAACGTTGCGATATTTCGGGACTATCGATAATTGCGGTAGAGTCAATTTATTTCGATAACGGCAAAAAGTAGGTGTTTTCTGGAGTTTCGAAATTTTTGCGCTTTTGATTTGAACTTCAACAGGCTAATTAGAGGGTTAAAATAATCAGTGCCTTCGCTTTAGAAGTATGATATTGTTTTAAGAAATTCAAACGCACTGTATATACTATAATGTTATCCTCTGCAAGACCTGAAGCCGATTGCACGATTCGATAATATTTGCTTGGCAAGATCAAAAGAAGGAAAAATGCCGAATTCATATGCACCCCGAGGCGGGCTCCCCCGGGAGGCCGCCAGTCCGTCTCTGCTCCTTTGATATTGAAATATGCCTCTCCTTCGGTACGTTGTTTTCCCTTATAATTGAGATCTGTAATGCGGTTTCCGATCGTATGAGTACGTGTGTATTTACCCCCACTATACGTATTTATTTGTGCGTGTGTTTTGGCCTAAGTATTTGCAAACACCGGGTACACTTTCGTGCACGCTGTTAGCTTTAGTATGTCAAATATGAATTTCCGATAGCGAGTGTATGTAGTAAATGGTGAAACGGGGTAGGAATTGCCCTCGAACATCCGTTGCCACGTTACCGCCCCCTCAGGGCCGATGCCGGCTTGGGCCCGTTTTGCCCGTTTTGCATCCGAAGCTCTAACGTTTAAAGGTAAACTCTTGAAAAACCTAAAACAAATCCGCTTTGCGATGGAGATCTAAATACGCAGTCACCATTTTGTCAATATCCAGTTCCCAAATAAGGAGTCTTGGTGACTAAATTGCCACCGCCTTCTGATTAAGTCGTCCAAGTCCAAGATAGTATTTGTGACCATGTCTTGCCTTTATCTGCCTTAGGGTAAGTTTTTTATACGTTGATTGGCAGTGGTCGGCCACAATTAACAGGGCGATCTTAAGACGTTCCGAAGAATTGTCCGAACAAGAAATTTTTTAATGACACATTCAATTTCTCCATATGTAATGCTTCAAAACTTCTTATTTAACCGGTATTCTGTCACCGGAAACAAGATAAATCCCTGGAGTGTCGACATGACAATGGAACACACTGTATATCTACAGTAGGTATTTCTGTTTCGGTTTAATTCAGAATATTATGGGGACAGAGCACGATACTTGCGCTCGTCCGCATGAATAAACAAAAGGCCGCCACAGGAAACCCTGTGATGGCCAGACTGCCATACAGTCTGGCCAAATAAATTGCCAAGTTATGTTTATTCATAAACTACCCTCCGATGTCGTATTTAGCGCAACACTATTTTGTCAGCAGCCATAATAGCAGTCTTTCGGAATTAAACGGCCTGCGGAGGTTTTTCTCTGCCATTCTTATACATAGGGAAGGAAAGCCACCCCCCTCGCTACTCCCCCTTTGCGCATGTAATGAGTTGTTGACTGATTAAAAAAACAATTACGTCCGACATGAACAGACCGCCGAACGGTCCGGGATGCTGTGAATTTTTAATCGTCGCGGGGATTAGTCCTCTCCGGCTTTACATAATCTTCTCTCCATCATCGCCGCGCTTCCCCCCTCCCCTACCCCCCGGCTAGGAACATGCGCCCTTTCCCCCCGTTTTCCGAGGTCCCACTCCCCCAACCTCCCCGGTTGTCATGGCGACCGTGTTCGCCTCCGGCCCGCTATGGAAATGAATCGGATGCATACCGGAGGTACATGTGTGTATGCTAAGGGGAACAGGTAGAAGTTCTTGTGTTATTTTTCCTGCATCAGAAGGAGGGAAAAGAGAATAATTCTATAATGAAATATCATATTGAAAGTGTCTTTTGTTTCAGGCGGGAAAAATGGGATTGGGTCCCGGCGGCCACCTGCCATACTTCTGTCACAACGGGGACCCGCTGTCGCAGCCACCACCCGCCCATATGGGCATCCCCCCGTACCAGTTGGACGGGAAGGGCGGCGCGGCCGCCGCGATGGGTGAGTACGGGGGGCAGACGCCCCCGCAGCCGCCCCACCGGCCACTCAGCCCTGCCGAGTGGAGACGACTCGGTCCGCTGCTCGCCGCCACAGGTACCACCACACTATCAAGAGTACTTAATATCAGAACCCTGAACCTAGAAATTTTCATCACGGAAGTCACATAATCTGCTGATTGTCGCGTTAATTTCAGTACTCCCCACTACTGGTCTATTGACTATCAGCTAATGTTGCAGTTTAGATTAGATTGCAATTTGGATGTTTTGTAAACTTCTTAGGACACGTTATAATTAATCTTTTTTTTTAATATATAAGAACCACCCATCTTTATTGGGTTGCTAATAAAAAAATTCTGCTAATATCGTTACCATGAAATGGTAACCGTGAACCGCTCTTTTGTTTTGAAAATCATTATGGTTACCAGTTCCGTGACGTCAAAGCACGAACTGTCAACTGTCGTCATTTCAGGTTAATTCTGTACTTGTCAAAGCTAACTGTAAATTTAGCTCGTTCACCTTCAATTATTTCATTTAATTTCGTTCAAACAACAATAACGTTTCTCCTTTCTTCCTAGTACGCGCCCTTGCACAAGTTTATTATAAGATAATCGTATCAGAAATGACAACATTGCACCAGCCTTTTGTTTCAATGAAAATAATCTTCTGAAGTTTGCGTGATGTCCAGAAGCCAAATTATGAAATTTCTATATATAGAGATTTAAATTAATGATAATAGAAACAATGATTGAACTAAATACGTGACCTATCCTTTTTAAGTACCTCCTCTAATAGGTCATGAAAGGATGGATGACTGAGAAAGTGCCATTTTTAGCTACATATATATTTTCAGCCAATTGTCACCTTCAGCGGAACTGAATGTTGAAGGGACACTTATGAATGTCGAGATTTTCAAAGTTTATAATTATTGCCTTGTGTTGGGCTACTTTATATACATATCGGTAACGTTGCAGTCAGTTGTGGGGAACAAGCAGGTCACGTATTTTGCTTCGATTATTATTTGAATCCTTTTTTCCCACCAAAGGGTGGGTCTACTTTAAAAATCGCCAAAATTTTTGTGTTTTATTTTTAATTAAAAATTTCCTGATTCGCATATAATGATTTATTTTTTACCTCTAACCATTGCACTAATATTCCCAAGAATTGCAACAAGGCACCTCTCTTTTCTTTTGCAAATCGTCATAGTTGGAGTTGGGCGATGACAAGCTGTGAGTGAAGTCCATGTTGCCAAATTTATGCGGACTTGCCGATTATTTGAGGAATTTAATATTTTCAGAATTCTTGTGATCAGCAGCTTATGTGCTTTCTTCAAATTGGCCATAGAATCTTGCGGGGTCCATATTAAGAAAGCAAAATGAAAAACGTAGTGGTGGAGGGCAGGAGCCAAATTGCATGTCGCTTTGCTATATTTTGTATATGTGTATTTTGCCGTATGCTCGAATGTTATCTTGAAACACAACATGCTTTTTTCTTGATACTCAAAACGTAAAAGTTCGACATCAAATATCCCAACTACCTAAAGCAAAGAGCGAAAGTGTTCCATTTCAATAAAGAGTTACCTTAAACGAGACACGATCGAATGACAAACGTAATAAAAGACCCCCTTTCGCTATTAGAATAAAACCCCGGCAGATACGCGTGTAATTGTCATCTGGAGTGGGTTGAGAGAGAGCAATATCACCCTCGTCGTACGGTTTCCAACAACGTGGACATGAATAAAACTGATTCAAATTGCACTCGTGCCAATGGTTGGATCGTTAAAATACGCTGTTAGGTTTCGATTGGTGTTCAAAGAAAAATCAACAACACGACGGAAAGAAAAACATTTCCGGGCGCTGACAGAAGAAGATGAAAATTAGATCGAGACCTCGGTTCGCGAATTAGGAAAACACCTCGCCGCCCTTTGAAGAGGGCGCGATGCGCAAACGAAAGGGATAATTAGGGTAATGCAGTCACTCCGACGTTCTATGTACCTGATGCCCGTCTCAGTTCCGAGTGAACTTACCCTCGTCTCTTCAATTTTGTTGTTAAAAAAAAAAATGTATATAACCAAATTACTCCTTAAAAACTATAACAGTCAACGTATTGAAAAACATCTTCAAATCTCATTAGAGTCCACCTTCTCGCAATCTCTTCCCTCCTAACATCAATATCTAATCTGGAGAATTGATGACGCAAACCTTTTTGGGGGGCGAACAAAGCTCCGATTTGATATCAGTTTTCCGGGGTTGTATACAAATTCGAGGACACAAAAGCCCCATCCTTACACCGCGTTGCCTTCGAATGGGAACTTGTTGATCTGAGCAATGTGGATATTATTGACATGTTCACAATGACAGCCCCCTGATGGTCCGCCGCTCCAGTTATTAATATGTCGGCAATTACGTTAATGGAGCCCTAATATGCCGTGCACAATGCCGTTTTGAGGACGTCCTTTTAATAAATTTCGGATTATGTGTTGGGCTGCTCATTTTAGAACAGCGAAAGGCGCAATTTTAAGGTGGAAAGTGAGTTTTGTGAAGGGCATAGGGATTGTACCTTTATTGTGATCTAGATATCGGTATGAATGGCTTTGATGTTTGTTAATTAAAAAAGGACAATTCCTTGAAATCTGCATATTGAAAAATTATAACATGGCTCAGTTCTTTTGTCAGTCGACGTCAAAGAACCTGATGTCAACGTTGATCATGTCTTCAAGTTGTGAATCTTGTGTTAGTTTTCAGCGATAGATATCGATCATATACAGGGTGTTTCAGAATAGTATGTCATAAATTTAAGGGGTGATTCTATGAGCGATTTTGAGAAAAAAAATGTATATGAACCTAGGCCCGTTTTCGCTTTCTGTTTGAAATACAGGGTCTTAAAGTTTGCTATATATATATATTTTTTTTTAATAAGTCCGGACCTGCATTAAATATTTTTATCAAACTTGGTGGGCGTAAGTTAGGTGTAGAAATACATCTTTTAAGAGGCAAACAAATTTTTAAATTTAAACGGTGGCTCCCTCAAAGCCATGACCCTGATTGTTTTTTGTGAAAAATATGTTACATCGCTGCTTTTTCACAAAACAAAAATCGTTTTCTTAATCTTAGTTCTTTTTGTTAAAAAAATGGTCTCTTGAATTTTTTTCGTAACATCGAGCGTTTTCAAACAACAAACGAATTAGTTAACATTGTATGTTATAATAACGATCAAATTAGTTATAATAATACTTAATTTGTAGCAATTTATAACGACCATTCAGACAAAAAAAAAATTAAATAAGGTGCTGGAAATGTCCTCCGCCTGCAAGGACACACGCCTCAGCCGTTTTTCTCATATTATCGGGCACCCTTTGAAAAATTCCCGGAGCATTTCTAATAGTGTTACAAGAAGCTATTATGCCATTTTTTCACGGCCTTGGGGGCGCCACTGTTTAAATTTAAAAATTCATTTTTCTCTCAAAAGATGTGTTTCTACACTTAAGTTACGCCCACCAAGTTTGACAAAAATATTAAATGCAGGTCCGGACTTATTAAAAAAAAAAAAAATCTAGCAAAGCCTAACACTCTGTACTTGAGACAGAAAACCTAGATTCATACAAACTTTTTTTTCTCAAAATCACTCATAGAATCACCCCTTAAATTACTATTACTACATACCATTCTAAAACACCCTGTATTGATCCTAGATACCTCTAGTAAAGGTATGGAATTTTAAAAATACAATTTGAAGAACTTTTATTTCAAGGTTCTTTTAAAATCCCAAAAATAAATAAGAACGTTAGTGACTGTTGGTCTGTATCCGAGAAAGCGAAAGAAAGAGGAAATCGCCTAGTGATCTGGCTAAAAAATTTAGAATTAAGGTTACCCCATATCTCGGGAACTAAAACTGATAGAGTAATTCACCTGGTGCGGCGTGATAGAGCTCAAAGAGCAATTGCTCCTCGTGTTTCCGAGCTATTGAAACTTGTTTGAAAAGTGGTAAAAATTGTGTATTCCAACTAAAAATTATGAAAGATACAGACATGTTGTTTTCAACCGCGTAAACTCGTGTCCGTTCAATCCGAAGTGTCTGCTGTAGTCCAGCGATGGAAATTCTACCATGGACGACGGCAGACATTGTTGTTTGTTAGCCACATTGTTAGACGGTCCCTTAATGGAACTTTGAATATTGGATCTGGCTCTGAATGTGTTAAATTTTAATTACGAGTTTTTCCTTTGTGAGCCATCCTCTTGAAAAGTGAGTTTTCGTTTTAATCAGATTCTAGAAGTTCATGTCAGATATAAAAGTTCTGTAAAGTCCGACCGAAGGGCGTTGTAGCCGAACTTGGGCGGAGGGTTGAACAAACTCTTGCACGATCATTTACAGATATGTTTCCGCGTTTTTCTCCATCAACATTTATCGTTCTCAAATCTACTTGAAGTACGTAAGTGCTCCGATCTTGAATCCTTCTCATTAAAGATCCGAAAGTTATTTACGGTCCTCGTAGACATTTTAAAGGTAGACTCACGCCAAACGTGCTGTTATTTTCTATGATTTACGGCTCATTTCCCTTTTAATTGCTCGTGATAAATTATTTTCATGGTGGCCGCATGATTTACGTCGTTTCACTGGACGTTTATTGGCGCAAAAGATCTTGATTATACGTTCGACACTCAATGAAACCCTCAAAGATTACCCAGCCCTACGACCAAGAAACTCCATGACCCAAAACGTCATAAGAGGGGTACTCTCCATTAACCGAAGCCAAAACGTTGCGGTCGACTTGGGATAATAAGGCTTTTAGGCTTATGCACTTAATAGTAGTAGTAGTAGTCGTAGTAGGTCCTCTCTTGTCCGGTAATTGACCGATGTCCGCCTCTAATGTGATCTTAGTACTTCGAATGGGGTGCCCCATTAAAGTGGAGCGGAATTCAATTAAGAGGTTCGTACTTATAAAGAAGGCATTCGCACAAAAAGCGTTTACTTTATTCACTTGTTAGAGAATACCATAGAACTACCTGTCCATAGTGCATAAGCCGCAGGAAATCGTAATTGGGTAGCGCGGAGTTTGTAATTTAATTGATCATTATCCCGTTTTCAGCGACTGCTCGGTACCGTGCATTCTGTTTTTTCTTTGGTCTTGAAATATGAACTGAATAATATTTCTGCGCTTTGCCATTATCGAGAGTCGTCAATGGCAATTGACGAAACCCTTTCAACCCCCCCAAAACGGGGCAAATTGGACCGGTTTACCGCGCGACACGTGACCCGTCATGCGGGGTTTCCCCGATAATTAGAGGACTTTTTGTCATTGTTACCGCATGTAATTGCCATCGATCCCATTTTTGGACACTCGTTTGTCACGTGCTTTGTGTAACAACTGCACATTCCATGTAACAATCGATAAATGCCGGTTTTAGCGTGCAACTATGACGTACATCGAAAATGCAAAATATATGGCATTTAGAAAATAGTGGGCGGACCGTCGTACAACGCAGAACTAAACACGGTTATTTGCCGGGTAAACGCCTGGGGGGCAAAAATTTTATCCCCAACGTTTTCCACGTCATTAAAATCGGACCGGTAAACACCCATTACGGGGCCCAAGTAATATGGGTGCAGGTTGGAAATTGCATCGAAATCGAGCCGGTAATGTGCGCTATTAGGCGGCTTTCGATGCCGGTCGTTAATAGTGGAAATTACCGTTATTTCCGTCAAAAAGCTGTGTCAAGTCGAGATTTAGGACGAGATTCAAAAATGGGGTTATTAGATGTGTTATTCGTACGTCAATTTGACAACTTTCGATCTTCCAGAAGTTCATTTGAATTATTGAATATTTTCGGAATTTTCAGAATTGTTAAGCGTATATTTTGAGTAAACGTAACCCGAACAAGAATCTCCCTTAATTTTGATCTAACTTTGACCAACCTGAGCCTGAATTTCCGAGAATTTTGGCGTTGGCTTGAACCAACACACACTAGTTCAAACATTAAGTTTGACGTATCAAACGTCATATTTATTATAGCTCTTATGACGTTACACGTTGTTGCCAAATTTTAAGTCAAACTCAAATTTAAATGCACTTCCTAACAAATCGACTGCAATTCAGAATTTCTATAATTTTGCATATTTTCACTATGAAAGTACACACCCCCAATCGCTTTCACGCCGAAGCGTTTTTCGTTAAATCGACATTTTTACCTGGCAAATTGCCCGTTAAAGCGTCTGTTGCTGAATTAAAAATGAACCACATGGCGTATGAAATAAACTTAAGCTAACACAGTAAGTAACAGAAACTCGTACATTACTCACCGAAATGAGCAAATCTCGGCAAAATCTGAAAAAACAAGTTGTTTGAGAATGACCTTTTTAGATGCTAAACCCACTTCGAGCTTTGCACGCAAATCAGTAGAATCGTTGTCATCCCTGACTGTATTTATAATAAAAACCCCAATCTTGAACGTGCTTGTACTTCATAATCAGCCTTTTTTAACATTGAAAAATATTTCAGGACTCACTCGACCTCCTATGTACCCATTTTCTGCCAGCCAGTACCCCTACCCCATGCTTAGTCCTGAAATGTCAGCGCAGGTGGCTACGTGGTAAGTTGTTATTCAGTGCAAATTGATTGATTGGGAACTTATTAAATGTGCAAGTGCAAATGCGAAGGGTGTGAACGATATGCCCATTAGTCACTATTAAGTGGAAAGTCACGAGGCATGAGTTTATATGCTCATAATATACATATGTATGTGTAATTAAAAAACCAAGAAGTCGCTTAATAATCTTTGTTCAAATTTTTTTTTGTAAATGGCAATAGTGCACGTCTCGTTTGATTAAATGATTAGATATTAAATAAGTGTGGTTACCCTGAAAACTGAACGTTTTCTATAGAATTCGCATGGCAAATATAAAATTTCAATTCAGCTGATGCGGCACTGCCAGTATTTTGAATTTTGCGCGGAAGAACAATGTAAAAATTTCTAGTTTTTTGCATTGGTATGTTCTAATTTGGTATTTTTTTAGGCACACTCCCAGCGTGTACCCCCTGTCTCCCGGCGCAGGTTTCCGTAGTCCGTACCCGAGCGCACTGCCCGGTCCATCGGACTTCTATCGTTTCTCGCCCACCGGCCTAATCCAGCCTCACCCAGGCCTCAGTCCTCATCCGCCTCATTTGGGATCGCATCCGGCCATAGTCACACCCGGACCCAAGCAGGAACTACCTGATATCAATAACAGGTATGACGATTTTTACAGGTATGTACCCAGTTTTTAGCTCTTTATTTAAAATGTATCGTTGTTAATAAAACAACAACCCTTTCGTTGAAGGGACGTTTCGGGGGTTGCGGGCGGCCGAAACGGGAGCAGCAGGCAGCGGTTGCCAAGGCGACCGATGGCCAATGGCCGCGACTCCGATAACCAATCTTGGATCTCATTCCTCGCATGGCCGCCCCCGAAGTCGGCGGCGGATGATCGCGGCCGGAGAGGCGGCAATTAAGGGGGGACCCTCGGGGGGCCCCCGATCGTCTCGGGCTGATGTGAGTTAATTTCCTCTGCCAATCAGAAAAATCGGATTGCGGTTTGCCGGTTCGGAAAATTGGCGGGGAAAGGAATTATCCAATTATTCCGGAAACCGGGGAAAAGAGAGGAGATGGACCGCAACGGTGATTGCGTCGAATTGGGATCGCATAATGTATTGATGCGAAATTGCACTTATTTGCGGAAGAAATGTACTGAAATTAGAACGACTCAGTTACTGTCTCAGACACCCATCGTCGGCGATTTGCTCATTAAGGCCCATTAGGACATGTCTCGGCTAAATTATTATTACAAATTGCCGTTTTCCTACTATTCCTCAATTTCCCATCGCTCCCGCTGTGGTCTTCTAATTGACCATGTTGGAATGCTAAATTGCTTTTAATTAATTCTAGAAAGATTTCGATAAAAAAGTGCTGCATTCGTTATATTTCAGTATATAGGGTCGTGGGAAAAGGTTGTTGTGGAAAAGATTTGTCATTTACTTTGCAGAAAATCGGCTTACAAGATTTCTTTTTGTACGAGATTTTGTCATAATATCCCGATAATGTTTGTAGAAACAGCAACAGTACATAGTTCTTTTATTTTCAATACCCCCATGGCTACAAAATCAGATATATCCGTCAAAGTTTGAATCGTGTTGCCAGACTGCGAAGTTTCATGTTTGCTGGCAAGTTGTTTATTAAAGTTGGTGGAAATTTCTTTTCGGATTAGTCTTGTTTGCTTCATATTTTAACAAGTTTGTTTTCAAGGTGCGAATTGTAAGAAATTGTTGAGCATTTCTATTCAGGATGGTTGGGCTGTCTTGAATAGATAGACGACAAATACAACAAATTTTAAGAAATGTTTCTAATCGTTTAAGACGTATGTTTTCATTCTAAGAGAGAATTAATGGTAATGTTACATCGCTTTTTTGTTTTGAAAATCACGTTGAATAAAGGAACTATCAAGGGCTGAACGGCGTTGTCAAATTGCGAATTTCCATGTAAGTTCTTCGTATTCTTTTTTAATTCAAAATGATCGTATTTCTTGCTCAGAAATAGAAGATGCTCAAAAGCGTAATAAGATCCTTATATTTATCATTTCAAGATTACGCAGAAATATTGTAGGGCAACCCTGTATTTCAAAAACATCGTTTATTGTTATTTTATGCAACGTTCGTTGGATAAAAGCATGTCCGACTTCTTCAGTTTCATCATAATTAAAACGAGAATTCACTTATATTTCTCGTTATAACGGACATCTGGTGGTCACCCCCGAAAATAGCGAACTACGAAACGAAATTTGGGGTTGTAAACTTCTTCAACCGTGTTTCGGCTGCCTCCTGTTAGATGGGGTGAGAATTCATAGAATAATGTTATGTTTATTTTGATTCTTTAAAGTTCGATAATGAAAAATTGTATTTTTTCTCGATCAACATTGAAATTTTCGGTATGGCCCCCTCGACGAATATAGGATATCCTGTAAATCATTAGAAAATGAGACAAATTCTGTATAAAGAAAACTTCATATGTCACTGTATATTAAGAAACCAGCTTTGTTTACCCAACTTATACATCACACCCTGTAGATTTCCATCAGTCCACTGTGATTTGTACCGATTGCCTTCGTGCTTATGCAAATTCCAATTGAAGTAAAAAAGAAAAAAATGTTTCTTCTTAATACAGCCTTTTGGTCATCACAAATGAAATTTTTAATACCGTTTCCCAAACATACTTTAAAAGTACCCAACACAATGCCATCTTTAATTTTTAATTTAGATCCAAGCTGCATCATTTCTCTCCCCCCAATTTGTGCCTTCTTTCATTCAGCGTCTTATCGATTTTTCTATCCCCGGGCTGGACATCTGGTGGACACCACGGAAACCGCCAAACAATGAAACAAACTGAGAGTCGGAAACTTGACTTCTTTAACTACGTTTCCGCAATTCCTTGTTAGATGGAGGACCAAATTTCGACGATATACAAATAATTGTTATTAAGAGTTTTAATTGTTGTTAAATTGTCTCTATCGAACAATCCGAGCTCCATCTCTGGCCGAAACACCCTAATTAAATCCCCATCCGAATCCGGACCTTTCTCTCATTGTAAATGTCACGTCAGTGCGGAAGTGGCCCGTGGCGTTGAGCCCTTTCGCAGGGCAACCTGATCAATAATTCCCTTTGACGATGGCCCCGTAATGACATGCATTTTTTAACGAATTTTAAATTGGGTCGTTGTTCGACTTAGACCGTCATTTTCCATCGGGGCATTCCGGGCCATGTTTGTTCCGTCAACGTCGGAAATTATCCAGCTTTATTGGATTCCGTCATGAGTTTGGGATCCGAAATCAAAGAGGGGTTTGCCTCGTATTTTGGTTATTAAAAGGGGGGGGGGGGGTGGAAAGACGTGGGAGGGTGAGATATAAATGTTGTTAAATGTATTATGGAGAAAAATCGAGAACTGTGAAAATTTGATGTTTCGTCGATTACTACGTAAAGCTATTTTTGAGGTTGTTCCAAGGTAGTAACCCATTTTGGTTTTTTACCAGGTCGCGGATTAAAATCGTTTATGAGTGGTCAAAATTGGTTGAAAACAGGCGGAACTCTGTATACAGGGATTAACTATACGGCTTTGTTGAAAATCTCGAATATTATTATTTCCTTTAAGTCATTTTCCATAGCTTCACAAGCTACAGATAGTGTGCCATTTAACGCGAATTACGTGGACGTATTAAAAATCTTTAGAGATTCGATGGAGATAGAAGGAAAATGGCTATATTCCGATCATCTCATCGTACATCTGTGCAAATTTGGTACACATTTGTTTAATAGTAATCGAGACGCCCAGAGACTTCAAAGTTGATCATTTTTGAAACGGACCAACCTTAGTCGCACCTGTGACTTGGAGAAAAATGATATCTCAAATATGCACCCATTAATTCCAATTTGCAGCCGCCTCGAAACGCGTTAACGCAAGGGTTTTCTTCTCTTAACATTTTTCTGGTTTTAAATTAGTCGAGATTTGCAGCAAGGGACCGTGACAAAAGACACGAAGAACTCCCTCGCTCGCCGTTAAATCCTGTTTTCCCGTAATTATACAGCGACTCATCTCGGTTATAATAATCAAATCCCAATAAAATAAAATTGTAATGGATGCCGTTCTTTAGTAAACCTCGCTCTGGAGCAGTGCGGAGTCGGAGAAATCCAGGCAAAATATGGAAACAATTAAAACGAAGGGGGAATGGAGGACTTGTTGCAATTTCCCTGGATGCGCTGTACCCGGCAGTGAGCGGTAAATCGCAGAATCAATCCGTCAAATAGCGACATAACAAACGGCGGGGCATTTCGCCCTCTCTATCTAACTAGTAACAACCGACTATCGGAACTGTCCTCTTTACCCCGGCAATTTCATCATCGGCCGGCTATTAAATCGCGCTTGCCGACGGCCCGCGATTCACCGCCGCCGTTTGTTTCTGCTCTATCTGTGATAAATTAATGCCGAAAGGTGATAAAAAAAGGCCACGGTACGGTTTTCGGGGGTGAATCCCTTACGCGGTCTGTGATCATTTAAAAACGGGAAATCTCCACGTGTTCTCCGTCTGTTTTCATTCAACCCGAACAACAAAGGACGGGCTCAGCCATTTATATTGATTTTCTGCCGTGATAAACTGGCGTATAAAAAACTTGTTGATCTCAGCCTATTGGCGCGCGTGGGGCATTTCTTTGTTTTCGGATAGCCTCGTAGCAGAAATGGATTTCCCTGAGGAGCCGTTGAATTTGACCATGAGGAAGATGCCCATCGCAATAGTGGCCCCGTTTTCGCGCACGGAAAAGCTCCTGGAAAACAACAATAACCTCGTAAACGACACGGCAAAACGGTCGAATGACTCTCCCCAGGATTTGTCCCTAAAAAATCAGCAAGAGGAGCAGTGCTTGGATCTGACCAAGAACACTAACTTGAGCAACGATCTGAATCCCAGGGAGCAGCTGAGGAATTACCTGTTAAAGGGCGAGGAAACTATCAATTCTTACAACAGAAACGTATACAAAGAAACTAATACTAAAGATAAGCAGAGGCCTGACTTGCACTCCTTCATGAACTCCTTGGACAATAAATTCCTGGCGGCTTGGTACATGAACTCTTTAATGAACCAGCCACCTGTGAGCAACCCTTACCCCTACCCTCAAAGGCCCAGCTCTGTTTCCTCATTTGAAAATGTCAGCAAGCCCAACAGCCCCTCATCCAACCGGATACTGAACAATTTATTAGAGAAAAAACCATACGCTACTTACAACTTCCCCACCGGATTCGACGCGCTTATCAAAAACGAAGTCCAGGAGGACAAGCTGGAGAAACTTAAGCCCGGGTTAGCTAATTCGAATGTTTGTTATACCGGTTGCATACACAAATCTATTCGGTCAACAGAGAGCAGTAACTCTAGCTTTTTATTTTCTTTTCAGATCGCAGGATCACAAAAACAACATGGACGGGAAAAATAACCAGGATAACGAGAAGAAGAAGCCCCACATTAAGAAACCCCTGAATGCTTTCATGCTCTACATGAAGGAGATGCGTGCCAAAGTGGTGGCGGAGTGTACGCTTAAGGAAAGCGCCGCCATAAACCAGATCCTGGGAAGAAGGGTGAGTTTTTCGATGGGCTGAAGCTGAGTTAATGGGTGATAGAGTGGTGAGAATCTTGAGTGACAATGACATTGTTTATTTCTCAGTGAAATTTACATGTTTATGTCACAGTGATCGTACTGCTGTCCACATTATTAAATAGATCTTGGCAATCTTGACATACATATTCATTTTTCTCATGTAATAAAAGTGTATCAAAAATATCAAATTTCCAAAGGAAACGAGATCTCTTTAGTAAATAGACAGAAGATACAGGCAATGATGGCTTAAAGAAAAATACATGTTTGTGAATATTGTTGACAGGATGGTGAAGGAAATTATTTCTGTTGTGCGCTGATGCTAATATCGCACTCTAGTGTTGATCATTTTTGAGTTTTTAGTCCTAAATGTCGAATAAATATATAGTGTCCCTGAAATGACTGAACAACGCTTGACCAAAAATTAGGCGTTCTAGGCAAACTTACCTATATCCAATATGGCTTTGTTTTCCTGCTACAAGGCGCCAAAGTTCTCAAATTAATATCGTTTTTTTCGAAATGATTGCTAAACATCTTTATCGATTTTCACTCATTTTGAAATTAAGAGTTACTATATAAATTGGCGTATTTTGACGTTAGCGGAATTTTTTTTTATCGCGTAGAAATATTAAAAATTACACATCGTTCTTAAATGAACGTTTTTTTTTAACCCCCGTACGAGTGACTCATTTTTTTGCCATAAGATTACTTTATTTTGAAACTTTTGTGCCTCTTGTAAAATTTTCGTCAAACTTACAGTTTCTCTACAAAAGAATTATTTAAGATACCTTGACATTCGTCATTATAGTCGGAACGAAAATATGAAAAAAGTTTTAATTCTAAATAACTACCAACTTAGTTTCATTCTTATAGCAAATTTCAAAAAATGAATTTGTTTTTCGGCCATCATTTCGCGCTTTTTTTTTAATAATCTGCAGCATTGAGAATTATTTGCAATAACTCAGCCTCTGAAGCGTTGGGGGAAGCATACACTTTTGATTTAAGAGCTTTCCACAGGAAAAGGTCTAGAAGCGTTAAATCGGATGATGTGGCTGGTCAATTTACGGGTGCATTGTTGCCTCTTATAATCCATCTGTTAGGATATGTTTCATTTAAAAATCTAGAAACGTTTACATTAAAATGGGGTGGCGCCCCGTCGTGCATAAACCAAAGTTTGTCTCGAAGTTGTTATGGAAGATCCTCCAATAAATCGGGTAAAGTGTTTTACAAGAAAAGTAAATATTTATCCCCATTTAACCGAATTGGTATTACAACTGGTCCAATAAATTCAACAAAACAAAAAAAATCAATATCAATTCCTGAAAAAAATTCAATTTTACTTACTGAAAAACAGTCTGAAAACAGTTAGTTTTGGATTAATTTCGACTCGAAGCAGAGGCGTACACAGTTTAAAACTGAAACGCAAAAAAATTCAATATTAATTCCTGAAAAATATTCAATTTTACTTCTTGAAGGAGAATTCAATATTAATGTCTGAAAAAAATTCTTAAAAGAATTTGAATTTCGAATTAGTTTCTACTCGGAGCAGAGGCGTACACAGTTGAAACCTGAAACACAAAAGAAAACAGTAATAATTTTTGAAAATCTTCGAAACAGCTCAAGTTACGATATCATTCTTCGGCAATGTCCAAAGATGGTTCTAAGTACGTTTCAAAATAATCAAAATTGCAAATAATTTCAACTTTCAACTAAAATTCCAATTATATCGTTGTCGTTAACCTAGCAAAACTTAATTGTAAATCACAAGGAACAACGATCAGAATTGATCCCCAAACACCAAAAGCGTGAACCAGAATCACGTCAGCAACATCCTCTTTAACTCACAAAATGGCAGTTAAACTTCGTGCACTTTCATTTACTAAGTCATAGATATACCAACGGCGTACCTCACGACTCTTTAGAGTAAAAGAAAACCCGATTGTCCTGATTGTTAATACAGCGCGAATTACGAGCATCTTGCTTATCGCCACGCTAACGTTCGAGTGAATCATTTACGAACTGATATCGGTACGAAAATGTAAAAAAATGTACAACCTACCTTTTGTAATGGTACAGCTGATCAGCCTTGGAAATAATAGGCGATAGGAAGTAACACGTGATGTTTTCAGATTTATAAAATGGGAAAAAGTTGCGAATGCAAGGGAGTGATTTCATTATACAAACCGATAGAATAAAAAATGCATTCCCTATTGTGAGGAGAACTTGATCAAAAAAGTATGAGGTTTTTCGAGAACAACACTGCTTTAGAATTTCATGTGGTATTAAACACGTCATATTCATAATTGGCATACTATATAATAAACATAAAGCCACTATCAACCTTAACATTTTATCTCAGTCTGTTAAAAACTTAACAACTTCGAGGACTGAATAACTTATAAATTTAATTCTCTTCTTAACAATAACCATGAGCATTGTGTCGCGATCCTGCAGTGGCAACTCTTCCTTCATCATATTATCCAGATTTCGTAATTTTTTATTAATGTGTGACCTTTGTAAGAAACTAATTAAATTGTATAACCAAGAGACGTTTTGTAAAGCTGTTTGCGTAGGATTATGGAGCGCATCGAAACAATAGATTTGAGATATGTTTCAAGGCAATTGCCCCACCCATTCGCACGATATTGACGTTCCAAGTTTGAAAAGTGGCAAAAAAAGTATACCTCCTCCCTTGTTGTAAATTAAAGATAAATCCTATTATTAATATATATGATTAAATATGTTTTTTCTGTTTGTTTAATAGGATTTTTTTGCAAACAGGGTAAATAAAACACCAGATTTATTATATATTTTTTTATTTTTATAAGACACCTTTTCCTAACAGCTTCTTTTATCATTTGATAAGTTCTTGAGAGTTGCATAATAGTTATGATATAATAAGCAATAGCCATAAGCATTATATGCTATTTTTTACAGAAAACTTTTCCTTCACCAAATTGTCCAGAATTTGTAATTTTTATTGATAGCACGTTTCTGATTTATGTAGGCAACTATTTCAATATTTGCAATAAATATTTAAACATAATGCCATCTCTCGATAGACCTCCTGAAGGCTTTCTTATCATTTATTTTTATATTGGGAATTATTGGGAACTCGATTAGGAATGGGTTTCTTTAGTACCTTTCACTTCCATAGATATTCTACCGATCGACTGGGATGGCATTTTTGGCGTTTTTTATCGTTGGCGTCTTCGATTAACATTATTTGAACTAAAACTACCCGTTTCCCTAAGTTGTTTTTCCATACTCGCGAAAATTTGATGGTTCGGAATTCAGCGATTTGGATATTTGTTAAGATAGATTCTGACGCTTATACGTTCATTTTCCTCACAGAATCCATATATTAGAAGCATGCCACCTCCCTCAACGCTAGAATAGTGTTCCATTTTAAAAGACCAAAAATTATTCAATTTACAATAAATTCAACTCCGATCAACAACAACCATAATAACACCATCGGCATGTCAGATGTACGGAATATTTACTTTATTGCTGTATAGCAAAAGCAAAACAAAACTTTTTTAAAATTGTTTTCGCAACAATAACGGATTGCAAGGCATCATAAATATTTTTTTTGTAGAGAACTGCATGCCTGACGAAAATTTTACATTAGATAAAAAAGTTTTAAAACAAAGTTAATTTGAGATACAGGAAAAAATGAAGTCATTGATACAGGGAGTAACAAAAAATACAAACTTTTATTTATGAACCACGCGTCGTTTTTAATATTTTCACGCATTAAAAAAAAATTCCACTCGCGTCCAAACAAGTCAATTTATGTAGTAATTCTTAGTTCCAAAATTGGTGAATTGTAAGTTTCCTTTATTGCCAGCTCTATCGTTTTGTTCTACTTATATTGCCCGTTAATTATTAATGCTTGCTCGTTATGTTCCTTTCCTATGACCCCCTAGGAAAGTAGACATAACAGAGATAATAGTCACAAAAACAAATATTAACATACGCGTTTTACGAACTTTTAACGTGTATTAGGAAATGCAAATTAATGATGGGCACAACGCAATGAGCTACTCTGGCTGGCATTGATAGGAAACCTACTAATAGCTTCGTCCTACGTATCGCAATGGAAAGAAAGTCCCTTTGGACATTTCATGTTCGCGGATTTAGAATTACTTTCTTCTCTTGTTATGTAAATAACTATTATGGCCAATTGCACCAACATATATCTGTCATTTTAAGCGTGGCTTAGCTAAGCCAAAGTTATGTTAACTCGATACCAATGGCGATTAGTGTCTTGAGGATGCTGTAAAAACAGTCAAGTATCGACATTTTTACTGCCTTGGAATTTTTTTTAAATTCAGTTCCCAACACGAAATCATAAACATTTTTTTGTGGCGATTTTTTAAACGAGGTTCGCAAAAGTTTCTATTTCCTTGTTCGACTGACTTACAAGGATCCTACAAGATGTATGCCAGAACAGTATTAAAATTCAATTAGTTTTCAGAGATATGGACCGTTTTTGTGTTATCAAAAGTAATTTTCTAGCCATCATTATCTGTGGTGTGAATGCGTGAAGCGTGTAAGTAGTAAATAAAATAAAGTACGATTGCGGTTGGTAGTGGCACTCGTTAAGCCGCGAGGAGCAGGCCAAGTATTACGAGAAGGCGCGGCTCGAACGCCAACTGCACATGCAGCTGTACCCCGGCTGGAGCGCACGGGACAATTACGGTTACGGCACCAAGAAGAAGAAGCGAAAGAAAGAGAGAGCACCGATCGATTCGGGAGGTACTTATCTCAAAAAAGAACTGTCCGCGCGCACCCCCTCAATCATTCATTCATACCAGACAGATACTTTAATAGTAACAATTAACCCCATTTCGATCTATGTGCGCTGAACTGGTCACATCTCAGCGCACACGGATCCGCTAGGGACTAACAAAATCTCCCACCCCCAAAATTTGTTGGACCGACCGACGACGTGCATATGTACGTGTGTGACGGGGCGTGGCAGAATGGGTCGGCGTGGCCAAAGTGGTGGCGATCTTGCGCTTGCGGCTTCTTGGTGCCCGCCGACGATACGACGCACGTCAAGTTCACTCTGTTCTGTTTAGTGGCACGCGCTCGGCCGCGAGGAGCAAGCGAAGTACTATGAGCTGGCGCGACGCGAAAGGCAGCTGCACATGCAGCTTTATCCCGATTGGTCGTCCCGCGCCAACGCCACTCGCGGCAAGAAGAGGAAGCGTAAGCAAGATCCTCAAGATGGAGGTAGAGCCACCCGACTACGACTTACCCGTACCCCCGCTACTTCCACTTACTCTCATTATTTCGTTGGGAAATTAAGTTACCGATGAGGGCGCTGCGAAACGTAAACAATCCCAAGAAAGCGAGTAAACTAATAGTGTCGTCAATCGTACATTAATTATTATTGGTTTTGAACGACAATATTCGTGTATGAATAGTTGAAGTTATAAGTCATTTCCTAACCTTCACGACATCATTTTTATTGTTCCTCATAAATTTCTCTAAATTCAACTTAAGTGATGAAAGACGCAGAAGAGTTATTGTGACGTCACCTTCCACCAATATTGTTTGGGTGGTGCTGATGTCACAATGAGCCTAGTGCCATTTAACTTCAGTTTTGACGTAACATTTTATTGTTTTATGTTATTTATTACTATTGGCATTGTAAGTGAACTAGTTTCATTTAAGGGTTAAGAATTACTTAAAATACCAAATTTAATATCGCATTTACTCGCTTTCTTCCGTTTGCATTTTGTTTGCCAGGTGTCTCGTTCATTTTTGTAGTTCCCAATACAACACGAGAGCAGCGGGGGTATTCGTAGGTTGTTTTATTCTATTATTTTATCTATTATATATTTGCATGTTTGGGGTAAATCGGTTGGCCGGCCAGGACCTATTCTGCAACGGTCTCATGCATATACGTCGTTTGATTTTTTAATGTTGACGTCGACGTATGCACGTTTGTCGGAATCTTGCATGTCCTGACGACCCCCCCCTTAATGTTGTAGGGCAGAGCCTCTTGTGTTTTTTTTCTCATACATTCGAAGGGCGTGGGGTACGCGATTTTCCACTTGCAGTGATAACGTAGTTGCGCCATCCATAGTTTAGTCAGTTAGACGACCAATTTGGCTCTGTTACGCATGTTCATAGTATTTTTATTAATGTATTTTGTTCTTCCCTAGCGATTTTTTTTTAGACTTAGAGATAGTTTGAAGAATATTCAAGACGCTTATAGCGAATTCGGGTATCCAGAAAGTGCGCACTCAGTGTAGCAATCTGCGCCAGTCTAACACATTGCAAAAGGCCGTAATAAAACTAAAACAGTGATTAAAAAGTCATCCATTTTGTTGCACTCGGTGAGCACTTTTTGAATGCTGAAATTCTCCATAAGTTTCAGTGTTCTTTGATATTCTGGTGACAGGTAGATGGGTTTTTGAAAAATTAGGTTTTCCCAAAACCATCTATGATTTAACTCCAAGCACTAACAAAAAAACATTCACTTCCTTTCAAGAAATATGCTTTATTTACACACAGCGAAAGACACATTTATCTTCATTTTTTGCATGTTTTCATTTTTTATATTTTTTAGATGATTTAATAACGTTTTTTTTTCTGAAATAGGAAATAGTATGAAAAAGTGCAGAGCGAGATATGGACTGGACCAGCAAAGCCAGTGGTGTAAACCTTGCAGGTTGGTATTTTTTTTAATATATTTCATTGATTTTTCTTAGTAAGTTTAGTAGCGATTGTTTGTTTTTGCATCACATTTGAAGAATTTAGTATTTTAGTATGGAAGAAATTTCTTTTTTATTTAAAACAAATAATAGAAACGCATGTTTGTATAATTTATAATTTATTGTTTTAAATCAAATTCACGAAATTAACTTTGTATGGGTTTACATCTGTGAAATGGGCATTTTATATGCACGGTGATTTTTATATGGAAATTAATTTTTGTTTCTCGACGATAAAGTCGTAAAGAGCAATAGCGACGGAATTGGTTTCAGAACCATTATTGTCTATTTATATTCCAGAAAAATTCCAAAAGCAGAAAACTGCCGAAGAGGAGTTTAAAAAATATATAAAAATATATAAAAAATATATCGCAACTTTTTTTTCAATTTAACTGTCTTCGTATCAATTACGGTCTCCGAGATTCTCGGTAATTTGGACGGTTTAGGATCAAATTTTATGAGTGATTTCAGCCACTTCAGCGGTAGAAATATTGGAAATTTTTATTATTAATTCGAATAGAGCTTAGGAACGTATTTGGATAATTATTATTCAGAGATATTATTTATAAAGTATTTAATCTACTACAAAGGTTCATTTCTTCAATTCTGAACAAAGCTTAGCAGAAACGTTTGGTAATTTATTTTAGAGATTGACCTAAAATCTCTAAAGGATTTCCAAAGGATCTTTCTTCATTTAATTATTTTCTTTAAATTTGCAATATTTTTTAGTTCATTCTTTTATTAACTTTACAGATGAAAACATATATTTCTCATATAATACACCTGAATTGACCTTGAGACTAGTTTGTATAAATAGGCGAAAAGACAAATTTCCGGATTTTTTAATGACTTTAATCATATTAAACTATGTTATTTATGTAAAATTTTGTCATAAAAATGAAACAACACAAGTTTTTGAAGCACTACCTTATTTTTCAAGAACCAAGGCCAGAATGAATCTCGATACACTCGTCATAGCCACCCCCGAGCACATCCCCTTTTTTTAAAGAGAATTGATAAGCGACATTCCAGCCTTTTTCCCACGGTTACCTGACCCATCATCATTTTTCTCTCGCCTATGTTAAAGGAATTCATAAACAACCCTCTATCGTTTTCTCACGCTTATCTTAGAATAAATTTACAACGAAACCCTCTATAATTTTCAGATAATATTACTTAATGGTCGTAACATAAACAAGGAGTGCTCACATTTATATTTATGTTTCTTAACAATTAATCATAATATAAATAAAATACAAGATCTACTTTTGCACATTCAACTTTATTGACAAGTTTGAATTTGGTGAATATTAGTAATAACACCTTGTAGAATTTCCTACTTGAAGAAGGAAATTTTACCAAAAATTACCTTGAATTAGGTCACTTTTTTGGAGTGACAAAATAATATATGTAATTATAATAAATATTTTCAAAATTCAACAAAACACAAGGTATCAGTAGATGAAAAAATATTTTAAAAAATCTAGTTTTTATCTTAGATTGCGCCAACAGTGACGGTATGGCGCACATAAGGTCTTAAACTATTCTTATGCATTAAATCCATTTAATCATTTAGAAAAATCATGTTATATTATTAATGCTTATGCTCATTTCACTATATATAAACCCATACAAATTACTATTAGACGTTGGCCCACACTTTGTGTTTTTTATCTATGTGGAAAGACTTTGTCCTCAATCTCCAATTATTGTTCGCAACATCGTTTAGTAGGCGGAAGGCACTATAGGGAGGATCATCTATGAGCAATTTCAAATCAGAAAATGTGTCTTCCCACACAGACAATAAACCAAGATCTAAAAAACTTAGATATTGTGCACCATACACTGCTGTCTAGTAGTCTCATTAACAATTGTTAAAACTCAGTGCAAGGGGCTGAAAGAACTCTAATATCCCGTAGACACATTTTCTGATGTTTATGCACTTTATCTACGTAATCTAAGTATTTGTTATTTATTGTTTATATTAGTTTTTGATTACGATATGTGTCAGTATTTGGAACTTTAATTCGTACTCTTTAGTGTCGCTTCAAATTTTGCGATATTTTTGCATCTTTTTTTCTGAGTGTATTAATGTTTATGTGAGAATTTGCCAATGCGAGATTGAGAGAGAGAGAGCCCCCTTGTACATTTTAACGATTGTTTAGTCCGGAAAACAGCAGCGGGGGCGCCACGGCCGCCATCCAGGGGAATCTCCTGCATCTCGGGGCAGCAGCCAGTACGCAGCCGTCTCAAGAACCCACATACGTCAATCTATAGCATAACGTTGGTCAGTTAACAGCAGTGTTGGTGTTCGATGTTTAGAAGTTTTTTATTTTTCTTTATGTTAACCCGTTTTTATTTTATTTTATAAGTGTTTGCGGTAAAGTGCAAATACAGTAGTTTGATATCTCTCTTTTGATATACCATTAAAATGATTTAAACAGCATGAATGTGCCGTATCCAAGACACTTACCAGAACACGCAGTTCTTACAGCCAACAGCATGTCGATCATCTCTATTTGTACAGGGTGGTTCCTAATGTGTCATTGCAGTTTGTATCTTCTTTTTTACACTGAGGAGGAGAGGATACGTACCACAATCAATGCCTTGAAACTATTTCAGTTGTTTTGAATAATGATGTGATGTATTAATGCATAATTTTAAATTATGAAGGAAATTTTATTCTCAAAAATGCTATGACAAGCATTAACGCTAATGACAAAGAGGGAGTTGAAGCAAAGCTTTTGAACATTAAATGCTTCTTAAATATGATGAAGCACGCGAGTAACTTAAATGTACAAAATGGTTTTTCCTGCTTTTAAAATAAAGCAAATTACACGCACGCCAATGACTTCCGACTGGGTTAAAAAATCTTTAAATTGTAAATTTGGATTGTTTGAAATCGATTTTGATCAACAGTTTGGCGTTGTCAAAATTTATTTGATGTATATTTGACAACGATTGCGGTTCCAGTTGGTATGCCTGTACGGAATGTCTCAAACAAGGGGCCACTATGGGAATCCTGGAAACCGTTAGAGATGTAAGGACGTTTAAATTATAGCAAAGTTATGTATTTTTATGCTGAATAAAAGACCGTTTAAAAATCCGAAAAATTCTGACTGGTTCCAAAGATATACAAAAAAAACCGAAGCTCTGATATTTCGATTTTTCTTCCTTCTGACGTTATTCCCATAAATATGTATTGGAAAGCAAATAACAGATAATTAGGGTTTAATTGGTTGTGAAATAAAACACGCTAAATTATAATGGTTGATTTGGTCAAGAGAATTATTTATCTATTTTCACTACTTTTTTCATTTTAAAACTTCATTGCAATCAATGAAAAATGGTATTTTCAAAAAAAAGTTTTCAAATTTAGAAAAGTGTGATATGTTACAAATTTATTATTCTTCTAATATTATAGAAATTCTTAGAACTAATATTACATCATATTCTGAGTCAATATGAAGAGGAACCGTTGATTATCTGCCATAGTTATGGTGGCAACATGTCGGTACTCCTTCACACAATAGACGAGAAGTAACAAATTATTTGAATAGATTGTTTTCAAATCAATCAATCAGGGAATCAGGGACCTGTAAGGTGGCCTGCTAGAAGTCCTAACTTGAATCCCCTGGATTACTTTCTGTATCATATATCATATCTTCAAAATTGTTTATACCGTGAAATTCTAAATAATATTAATGAATAATGACTGAACTTAATGAGAAAAATAACAGCGCTTCCCTATCTATTCGATTTATTCAACTTGCGATGATATTAAGATTTCATAAGCTGAGTGCAATTTTATAATTTTCTTTCATTATTTCAATTATTATTAATAAAAATATTTTTTTAATTTTTAATTAAATTAATATTATTATTAATATAAATAAAATTGATAACCTTTCGTTATTTTTGAATTAACATTTTTCAAATTTGAAAACTGCAACAAAATATTCAAGATCATATTAAAATCAGAGGACTGAGTATGGTCGCCAAACGACGAAACGTCGGAAATGATGTCTGATTGTGCCATCTTCTCCGTCAGAAATAGAAGCCCTAATAGTATCTTATTCGCTTTCCAATATTTATAACAATAAGGTCAAAAGGAAGTAAAATCGAAATATCAGAGCTTCGGTTTTTTTTTGCATGACTTGGGAAGCAGTCGGATTTTTAAACGACATTTTATTCAGCATAAAAATACGCGACTTTGCCATAATTTAAACTTCCTCGTATCCTTAACAATCTCCGAGATCCTCATAGTCGCCCCTTGGTTTGAGACGTCCTGTACAGGGCTTTATAAATATATTCTGAGCTACTTATATTTACCTACGTTTATTTCGTTAAAATGAACTAGAGTTATTCCTAAATAATAATTCAATTTTAAGAAAAATATTAGGAAATATGGCAACGCATCAAGTAACTGAATAGCTTAGTGGACTAACGAGAACAAGGTATTATTAGTTACACAGTAAGCCACGTCTGTTTCGACTATATCCAAAGGCCCAGCCAATGCCTCAATCACCTCCAAACTTACACAAATAATCTATCTTTTTCTATAGCAAAAATTGTATAATAATGTTCTACCTCATAAGTTCTCCCCGGTTAGTTACTCTTGTGCAGAACAACCATATATTAGCGCGATAAAAAATAAAGGTACTATGAGCTTGTTATAACAATATAAAAAACTTCAAAGACAGACATCATTAAGGCCGGTCGCAGCTCAGCGGAGGTGCATGAGAGAAAAGATATGCAACATCAGATACGCAGTAAATACTTCTTGGAGAGATAATTACGCAAATCAATTTGAACGGGTCCTGTACGTTGCTTTGGCTCGCGCTACTTCGTGCTACATATAAATATTAAAATTCAATTGATTTGCGCCATTATGTCTCAAAGAAGTATTTACTGCCTATCTTATGATGCATTTCTCATGCCTCGTGCATCTCTGGTGTACGGTGTATCTGATATGAATAAGTACACAAACATTATGAAATATTCCAGAGGGTCGTAGCCGGTTTTTCCAAGGCACTGATGAAAAACAAAATAATAACTCTTCTTGTTAGATTCACTAAATTTTTACCGTCCGAAGATACAAATTGTCTATGAAATCTTACGTTCCACCCTCCATATTTAACCATCAGCATGGTATTTCATCTCATCCTCGTCCCTTTGAAGTATGATACATATCTGTGGTGTTTCAGACGCAAGAAGAAATGTATACGATACATGGAATCGGGCGAGAGCAACGACGGTAACCAATCCGACGACAATTTAGGCAGCTGCGGCAGTATGGGGGACGCCAACACTCCGCCGGACGATGACAATGAGAGCATCAACCAGTCGATGTCGAGTCCGGGAGGACTGAGCGCCCTCAGCAGCCTCACCAGCCCTGGGGGCATGGTCCTCCCCAGCCCCTCGACCAGCGTTGCTAGTCCGTCGGTGAGCGTAGCGAGTCCGTACATGTTGCAAAGCCCGTTGACGCCCCACGACAGTTTCGACGTGAAACCCCCGCTCCCTTTGCTGCACCACCCCAGGAACCCCGTAGGGACGAATCCCCATGATATAAACAATCCGCTCAGTGTCAATCAATTGACGGGACAGTGCGTGCGCAACGACGCGTCCGAGTCGAACTCTAATAAGGAGACTGCGCGGTCGATAATCAGCGTCACGTAGCCACGGTGTAGATGGCTCCTAGATGAGCCGCCTGTGATCTTTCTTATAATAATTATCGTTTGTTGCTGTTGGGGTAGAAGCAATCAAGTATATCGATCTCACCGTCATCGGACTAAGATAAGAAGGAAAACGTTTTTTTACTATGTAACATAAATGTCATTTGCCAAAACCACCTCTAATATTATTATTTTAGTGTATTTAAAATAGTTTATTTTTTTTGTTTTTGATAGTTTACACAAATTACTCGGGTCGAATAGTTGCAGCCGGAAATAAGCTTGAAAAATTGTTGAGGAGTTTTCGTTACACTATGGACATTAGATAAATGGAAACTGCAACTCTTCCGAGTTACGATTCCAGAAAGATGTTCCTTGTGTTACGAAAATCTTGACAAAACACAATCCCAAGAAGGAAAATTCGAGTACTGAGCACGTCAAGGGAAAATGCAATTGTCTTCGTCATTTTGGAATTCTTTTTTCCTTTAGGTTAGATAACGGAATCAATGAGAATCATACAACATTTAGTTGGATAGAAATGCACAATGGGGGTCATATTCTTGAATGTAGGGACTGAACCTTTCACGGGGAATTGCACATGGTTGAAGTGTATTAATTCAACTATGTAGGCGTCGTTCCCAGCGAGCTTTTTGTTCTCCGAATTTCAGGAACTTGGTTCCAAGAGATTGATTAACTTGTGTCGATTTTCTCTCATTTGAGTAAATGATAATAATTTGGTGTTTAACATAAAACTAACAGAAATGTATGTTTATTACATCACTTTATGTTACGTACAACATTTGAGATGAGTAATTAACTGCCAGCCGTTTGGTGCGGAAGGACGATCTTTTTCACCTCCTCTTTAGAAATTCGAAGTCTTCTGGGCTAGAGGTGCTTCTAGCTTGCTGTTCTAGCAAAGCCGTAACACCACAATCTGGAGTCTCCACAGAGCAGTTCACAGTTTGTTAGACAAATAATTCTCGTGATCTTGGACAGGAGTATCCAACAAATATTTATCTAAATTGAGAATTTCTAAACCAAAATGAATGACCACGTTTCTGTATGATAGAAACATAGCGCCTGTTCGCGGTACTCGGCGCAATTTCAAGAGTGAAAATTCCCGAGTTTAGATATGCTTTTTGCAGTCTTGTAACAGGGAACGGAGGCTTAACCATGTGAATTTATAACAGTTCGTAGGATCTGAACAGTTGTTGTAATGTCAGCATGTTGTATGATAAAAAAAGTGTGCGAGTCCAGGTTAAGTATCATTTATTATGTAGAAGAATATCTGTCGTTTCACATCCACTATTTCACTAACGGATACTGATATGATAAATATCAGCATCCGTTAGTGTCTGATATATGGATTGACACTCTTAAAATTGAAGTGAGTACCAAATAGAAGACATCATGTTTCTTGGGCACGGGTTTTTATTCTGGAGTTATAAATTCTTTGTTTAAGTAAAGATTCTAAACTTGACAATAAGCTTATTGAACATCCCTACCTAATTGTACACAAAGAACCTTTTTTGTCTAACAAAGTATGCCCTTTGCGGAATCAAGAGAAGCACCCCTTTCTCAGAGAAACTCGAGTACAAAATTCTTAGCTGGAGATGGTTCCTTCTCATGTAGCAGCAATCGTGACCAAAACCCCAAGTCCTGTGTCAAATGGTGTAGCTAAAGGGTGTTTCCTTATATCTTTACTGCTTCTGATGAGTGTATTATTAGAGATGGAAAAAGCTTTAAATCTAATAATTGTAAGATTACTCCTACTATCTACAGAGCATGTTATTAAAATGTACACATAATTTGGTATTTTTTCATTACTTGCGATGTTCTCTGCTTCTTCCCATAATATTTTCTGACGACTTAGGAGTGGTCTTACAACTTTTGCATTTGAAGCATTTCCTTATCTCGAACAGTAAACTCAACAGAAGCAAAAGCAGTCTAAATATAAGGAAATTCCCTGTACTTAATACATTGTCATATACATATATATTTATTGGTTTTCTTTATTTTCTTTATTCGTTCTTTATTCATCACTTGCTGAAATTTAAAAATATCCCTACGTAAGTTAAATAATTATAATCCCCCTGGGTTTTTCTATGCAACTAATTGCATCGTTCTGCTTGCTTTTACTACACAGGGTGTTTCTTAATGGATAGTAAAAAATGGGCGAGTCATGAAATTATTTTAAGATAAAATCTTCATATAAAAACATGCCCTAAATTGCTCCCATTTTGATTGACAGGGTGTTGAAGTTTCATTTTTTTTATTTTCACTAATTTCTCTGTTATTTGTAAAGACAATTAACTCAAAATTAGTAGTAATAATCATATTAGCATTATGAACAAACTGAAATAACAATCAGTTAAAATACTCTACAGGTTGTAACTTTTTTATGGCATTTTTAGATTTTTTTCAATATAAGGGGTCAAACTTCATTTAACCCCTTATGTCTTGAATTAATTTTTTGTACCTTGTGTTTTTTACTAACAACAATAGTTTAAGAGATATGTGCAAAAATATTTCACCATGTTCGCCCCGATTGACCTAAGGACATGACGGCAAAACTAGTGAATGCTGCAATTAGGTAAAGTAAGCTGTGTAATTTGCATTTATTTTATTATATATTTTTTTCAGTTTATTCGTAATGCTAAAGTGATTGTTACTACCAATTTTGAGTTAATTATCTTCACAAATAACAGAGAAATTAATGAAAATCGAAAAAAAAATGAAACTTCAACGCACTGTAAATTAAAATGAAAGCAATTTAGAACATGCCTTTATATGAAGTTTTTATCTTAAAATAAGCTCATGATTCGTCCGTTTCAGTTTTTACCATCCATTAAGAAACACCCTGTATACCACCCAATTATGTTACACCCTGTATTTTGATCTATAGATTAATTAGACATTTGCTAAATCTGTAAGCTTATTAATTTGTCAAATTCGACCATTGTAATTGTCCATTATTTATACGGGGGACAACATCAGCTTCCCTTCACAAGCCAGAGCTTTTAATAAGTTGAAATAACAAATGCAGTGCACATCATCCGACTAGGCTGGTATGAAAATTGAGATGAATTCGTCAATGTCCAGTAAAAGTTCGCAAAATCCAAATTAAACAGTAAAAGTTAATTTTATATTTTTCCATCTTTATAACGTGAGTGTTTATTAACTCTCCAAAAAAATACAAATAATGAAAGGCTTCAGCAGCATACATAATTCGAAGGACTTTTGGAGAGGTGTCATGTCGTTACCACGGATGTCCTGTCTTCCAACAATCCGCAATGTATGCATTAAAGAATATTTGTATATTTTATAAAACGTTTTCCAAACGTACGATTTCTTTCCTGATCCTTCTGTAAAGATACATAAAATCGAAAACGTATCGAGGAGTCTGTCTTGGGAACGCTGAATCGCGAGGAGCTTCAACTAATGCGTTCCATTTAATCTTCATCATACTTTTCAAAATTAGAACACATCAGTAATATAAATTCGATTTAAATAAGAATGAAGTTAAACGCATATCAATACTAATAGTTCCAATTGAAATTATCCCGTGAAGATCAATTTGGTCGCGCTAGCTAAGCGCTGCGGAGGTCTCAGCGCTTTGTAGTGCACAGAACTGGGAGATTGCGAATGAGAATCTACATAATAAGGAAAAATTGATAACTATTCAAAATTAAAATAAAATTACATATTAACGTTATTTTTAGTGCGGGCACACTTAAAATCCACTTGATTTCTTGGCCACCGATTTGATGATTTGCTCTTGATGCCGTTTCAATTTGTTAAAAATTGAGTGATGTCATGGAAATCCTAACCTGAACTAACTAAAAGTTTGCCTCTTTGAAAGAGAAAGAGCTATTGTGAGGTCATGGAGAGTATGCGGTTAATTAGGTCAGGTCCTCTTCTATGACTTAGAACTATTACGTAACAACCAACACTCAGTAGATTTTCAGCACCAACTAAAACGCCATGTTCAGTAGATCAGTTTAGCAAATTTAGAAAAGTGAAAGAAGCTTTCTTCTATTTTTAAAGAAGGCAATGTTTCGACCGTACGTTTTGGCCTTCATCAATGCTGATATTGTACATACCGGGTGATTCAAGAAGGTGGGCCGCCCTTATAACATTTTTGTTTTTAAACGTAAAAAGTTGAAATTTGGAAGGAAGTTATATGAGAATAGAGCTAATTGATTGACATTAATGACATTTACTAGCACTTCCGGTTTACCCGGAAACGACCTCAGCTTTCGATTTTTAAATATAATGCCCTATAAATTTCTTTTTTTTTGGAATCTAGAGATCATTTTTAGTCTAGATATTTTTTTATTTAAAAAAAATTATTTTTTTGTGACAATTTTAGGTCAAAATTAGAAGGAAAAATATTAATTTGTTATTTTATTGAGTACTTTTTCTTTTATAAGCAATTTAAATACCGGAAAACAATTTTTTTCCATTTATCTTCCGTTTTTTAAAAGACAACATGGTGGCTCATTGCGATTTTATAAAAGATTATTAATTAAATCACTCAATAAAACGACAAGTATTGTAACAAAGTTTTAGACTAAAAATAACCTCTAAATTCCAAAAAAGGAAAAATTTATAGGGTATTACATTTAAAAACCGAAATTTGAGGTTATTTCCGGTTAAACCGGAAGTGCTAGATAAACGTCATTAATATCAATCAATCGGCTCTATTTTCATATAGCTTCAGTCAAAATTTGAACTTTCTAAGTTTAGAAATAAAAAAAATATATAAGGGCAAGCCATTTTCTTGAATCACCCGGTACAGTATTAAGATGAGTAAGATAGTCAAAAATTTGCATTAAATTAATCAATCGTTTAAAAACCTTCACCGAAACAGGAACGGAAAAAACACCTCAACAACAATTATATTGTATAAGAAATATTTCACTCCTCACTTCTTCAACTCTAAGGCGCTTCCTCTCAACTATTTTTAGATTTAATATTTTTAATAATTGATTCATTTTAAAGTAATCATTTTAACGTGAATGGAGATCTAGTTGATGATAGTTGCCTGTGTTAGTGTTGGAGGTTATTCGCCTTTATCGCTGACTCATGTATGACTTTAGCACTGAGGAAAGCCAATTTTATAACCGAAACGTTGGCTTTTTCGAAAATAGAAAGGAGTTTATTTCGTTGCCCCAAATCTTCTGGCTTGACCTACTTCATGCTTACATTTGGACACTTAACTACTTACTATCAAGACGGCATATTGCTCCTACCCTCAACATCAGTAATCAGCCCAAACTTCAAGTAAATATCTGATAAACTCTAGGACTTGCCAAGAGAAAATTTAAATCTTTTTTGGAACTTCAACATCCTGGAAACCACCAACAAAACGCTTCCTTGTTGGTGCCCTTTATAGAAATTTTATATGCCCAACAAGCAACTGCGTGAGTGAAAACTCATTACGGACAACTGTGTCGAGCTGGCATCTCTCACGCCGTACTGAAGTGGTGGGTAAAGTTTGTCCCAAATTATAAGGTCCGTCGGTTTTTGGTACCCTGAACCATTAAGTACAGAAGGGCATTAATGTACGTTGAATAGCAGCAAATGCGATAATATTAAAGGTATTAGCGTGTGGTCCATCTTGTTTTCTGCCCACTTTTCATCATATTTGGCCCTGCCTTTAACAACAGCTTTCTCACAGCTACAGAGACGGAGCCGGGTTATAGGTAAATTTGATTGTTAGTTGAAGCGAGAAATTAGCGTAGGAAAAACATCCATCCTGGACGCACAAATTTAATTGGAATGCTTATGTGGCTGATACAATGGGATATTTTTCTATTAAAGATGTGAATTATTCCTGTTCAGGAAACAACATTTACATTAAAAAGCAGTCCTGCCCTAAATCGACACAGGCCGGTCCTGTGACGCGTTAGCACGGACGCGTTGTTTATTGCTTATTTTTCCACACCTTCTTGCTAAAATAAACCACGGAGCTTTAAAGTTTTGGGACAAATTTTACGAGTTTTGTGTATTCGAAAACTTCCAATGAGCAGACATGAAAATTCGGAAAAACACGCCCACAACAAAACGGCCGCTGTATTTCCCCGGAGCGCATCGAGTAATTTTATGTTTTATGAGTTTTCGCTATTTGTCCCAACCCGTTCATTGGTACAAATTGGAAAGTTTTGAGTTAGCGTGTATTATTTTTTTGCATTATGTCCGACATGCGATTAAATTAGAAGCGGCTTCGAAACTGGATAAACCTGCCAAAAATCGGTAAATTTTTCAAAATCAACATGGTCTTCAAATATCGACAAATGTTGTCAGAAGTAACAAAATCGAAAAAAAAAAACTACATTTAATTTAGTTAACCCCAACCATGACCTGAATCAACCTAATTTTCTAAAATTAACAAAAACGTTCAAAAATTTCATTATAATGCCAAATCGAGCATTTGATTTACTATCCCTATATGTACAGGGTGTTTCAAATTCGAGTCACGTTATTCTGATTTCGAAAACTGTGAGAGATGCAGAGTTGGGCATTGTTGTTCTCAATAGTACCCCGCTTCGAAACGTACAAAAGATGACTGCTCGAAGTTCCCAGTGACGTAGGGTGGCGATTATCTCTCAAATAGGGGACCTTTTTAATTAATGACTTACTTAAAGCACATTTCTGCATTCTTGCGTTAATGTTTCACATAGCGAGATTAGAAATTATACACATGAGACCGAAAATTTAAGACTTGAAATTTGGGCTATTAAATAATGTGAATTGAACATACTTTGTGTTCGTAAAGTCACGCATAAATTCATTTTTTCTGAAGAACGAAATTTTGCAAAAAAATCCTCGAATATGTAAATTTTGTTTTAAAAAAGTACTTTCTGTGACATATCATCTGTGTCAGTGACGTCAGCCGTATACAAAATATGACGTCATCGATAATTTTTTTAAATGACAACCCCTGATTTTTTTACGGCATGTGAAAGTACGTCATTTCTACTTTTTGACTATGTAAAAATATTAGTATGTTACATAACAAACATTTCGAAAAATTCAAATTCAAAATGTGAAAATAAACTTCTTCATTTATTTTATTAAATGTTCAAATTGAGAACCATTTTGAATTTGACAGTATCTTAAGCGGTCAGTAAATTGCTGCCGGACTCTGTAAAATTTCCGATGCAATATTGTTGCATTAAATTCTTATCCTGTCTTTCAGTTCTTCAATATTGACCGGTTTACTTTTGTACACTACATTTTTAATGTGACCTCAGAGAAAAAATCCAACGGATTAAGATCTGGAGACCTCGGCGGCCACTCAATGGTACCACGTCTTCAAATCCATCTATTCGAAAATATCTGAATAAATAATGTATAATAATTGTTTATTAATTATTTATTGACCGTTAAGATACTGCTAAATTCAAAATGGTTTTCAATTTGAATATTTTATAAATTAAATGTAGTAGTAAAGGGGTTTGAAGTTTGAATTAGATTTTTTCGAAATTTTTGTTATGTAACACTAATATTTTTGCCTAGTCAAAAAATAGAAACAACGTATTTTCACATGTCGTAAAAAAACCGAGGATTGTCATTTAAAAAAATTATCGATGACGTCATATTTTGTATACGGCTGACGTCACTGACACAGATGATATGTCACAGAAAGTACTTTTTTAAAACAAAATTTACGTATTCGAGGATTTTTTTGGAAAATTTCGTTCTTCAGAAAAAATGAATTTATGCGTGACTTTACGAACAGAGCGAATACTAAAACCTATTGCTACGTAAGATTTGCATGGAGTTATGCGCGAGTTTTTTGTATGGGATGGTAAAAGGGGGCCTGAGTCCAGAAAAAGCATGATTCTGCAGGTATTCAAAATGATTTAGGAAGCCTATCTGGAGAGAGCATTACCTGCTACAAACACTCCAAGTTTTTTAAAGGAAATATTTCCAATTACATCGGTGATATGTATATTTATATATATAATTACTTCTAATAATTTTTGTTTTAATAATTCAGTGCAGAATTCTAATGATTTTTCTAATATTTCAATAATTTATAGGCGTAGAATGAAGAAATCTTTAGTTTTAAGTTTTATCTGCACATGAAAGTTTGTGTGAAATTTTAATAGCCATATTCAGACAGAGGTAATAACTGATAACTGAAATAAAAATAATGTATTTGAAAGTTCCTTCTGTATGGGGTAAAAACACGTGTATTCTGTAAATTAATTCCTAAAGAAAAATCGATCAAATAATCGTTTATTTAAGCCGGAATAAGCAGGAGAGCATCGCTCATTAGTTTGTATATTATTGTAAGTAATCTGTACATAGAAAAAATGTTATATAAGAATGTCCCTATAATCTTTTTTTTGTAAAATGTATTTTTGACCTTTTTAAAATTTTATTTGTTATCCTTTCGCGTACGGAACACTTTGCAATATTGCCGGTTTAATTTATGCGATCGGGGTAAATCAGATTATAAGGTACCTACGTCTTTAAATTTACATTTAAGAAATATGGGTATTTTTGCATTATTACGATCTAAGTTGATGATGATTTTCGTTCGAAGCCATTAGTAACTTAATTTTTCCTAGACGAAATGAAATATGTGATATTTTATACTATTTACTAATACTTAAATATTATTGTGTTTTGGCTTCCTCAGGTTATTCGCATTTATTATGTAAAGTTTGGGTTTTTGGAAAAGTGGTCGACGAAAAGTGACGGAACGCCCTAGTTATTCTAAACATTTTGATTCAGATATCCCTATAAGGATTTCCAAAACGATAAAATTGTGCCAAAAATATCGAAAAAAATGGTTTGTCTAGATGACGAATTCACGATAGATATCATTAGTGATAATTAAGTTCAGGAGTAATTGTCCTACATGTGTTAAAACTATTAAGCGTTCCGTTACTTTGAGCAACCCCGCACAACAGAGCAACATTCAAACGCAAAACGCCATATTTTTCTTGATTATCATTATTATTCTTGAGCTCAATCTGTGAGCTCAAGCATAGTAATGTAATGAATATTGCTCGACGTTAATGTTGTATTTTAACTGTTTTAGGTGGGTCTGATGATGTATTTTATTGCAAAGACTTTTTATTAGGTAAAATCTATGCAAAAAAATACGTCACTTCGTCTATCATGTCGGTGTGTGCTAAATAAAAAAACCAAGAATATTTCTAGATTGCGTGATAGACATCTGTTAGACGTTAATACCTTTATTCCATAATTCCTATTATTGTAGTCTCTCTGTAATATTCTTGGAAATCTTAAATTTGCCCACATGGGCCGTCCCAAAAGCTAAATAAAACCATATTGTGCCATATCGCTTGGGACGGTACGAGATGGCCCATAGAACCACCCCCACGACTGCCTAGTTTGTAAATTTCTTCCTACTATTAAGAAGTTTCAGTTTTGTTGTCTGGATCAGTGCAATGTAAATGTCTTTAATAATTATTCCTATGCTTGTTTCGCGGGAAAAGCTGCAATCTAAAGGCATTATTGTTCTCTCTAATTTGCAACGTTTTGTTTTTTGATTCGGAATGGATGAAATGTTCGTTGGAAGGCAGCTTTGTATACTACGTTTCGATCTGGGGGAAGTTCTGAACGATCCCCAGACCGACCGACTCTCGATATAGAGTAACTAAAATATACATAATATAAATAAAATTAGAAACTAAAAATATTTAGATGTTAATATGGTCTTTGTAAGTAGAATCTGTTCGTAACATCGTATAGGATAGAATCATTCAACATAAAACCTTACAAAATAATTGTTTTTTTTTTCATTACACCTCTATTCCTTTCTTTCGATGTGTCTTGCTCAATAAATTTAAACATCGACTTGTGTATCAAAATGTCGTTTTTTTAATATGATGGGGCCAGCTATGAACCACGGAAAACGCTAACTGTCAAACAACAGGCCTTCGAGAAACCGAAGCCGTACATACACATGCGACAGTATTTTCTTGAAAATTTCATTTTTTTTTTGTATCAGGAACGCAGAAATAACATCGGATTATCAGAAACTAAATGTACCTCTTCGCATTTCTGCATTCCTGGTACAAAATGTTAAATTTTTAGTAAAATGCTGCCTCGGACGGACCTTCGAAAAATCAGTAGCACACATGACAATATTACGCAAACGACAAATAACATCAGATTATCAGGAGCTAAATATACCTCCTGGCATTTCTGCGTTCCTGATATGAAAAGTTCAATTTTCAGTAAAATATCCGAAGAAATAAATACAGTAAAGTTTCGCTAATCCGGATCAATTAAAACCGGTCCGATCTGAATTTCAAAGTCATCTAGGTTTTGAAGTTATATTAAAATAATGTGTAATGAAAGGTAAAATAATGGCAAATTATGTGGTTTAAAAATATGTAATTGGTTTAGTTAAAAAATTATATAACAACATTGTTTAAACATTATTTAAATAATTCAGAAATTTTTGTTTGGCGAATACATTCCTGTCTAATCACTATTGCACACTGGCGAAGCATTTTAAGCGTGGTCATTCTATTTATTTCGATGTTGTTCTCCTCTGCCCATTAAATGCGCGTAGAGACATTTAATAGCATCTTCATGCTTTATTCTTGATACATGTATGAAAACTTCATCGTCAGAATAATCGCCTGCGTTGTCGCTAACGTCATCCAATTGTAAATAGTCGTCATCTCCAATGATCCATTCACGTACTTCTGATTCTTCTGCACTGTAATGGTCAGGGTTAAGTTTCTACAACGTGTTTCCGATTTCAGCAAATTTCTCTCGATCTTCATTCCATTTCTTTTTGAGAGTCACCAACGGAATATCGTCATCTGAATCTTCTTCGTTTTCATAATTTAATGTGGCTTCATTGAGGGGTGATTCATCCATTGAATTGCAAAATGTCTTCTTCCAACATTTTCGTATCATCTGAGGTGACTGTTCCAGGAATCTACCAACAAAAATACTGCATCTTTCAAATTGATGTTCTTAAATGCTTTTGATATATCATTTTCTTCTAAAGATAATACATGGACCAAAAGGCTTTTTCGATAATATATTTTGGTTAAACCTATCGCATTTTCGTCCATGAGTCGAAAAGGGATGCAGTTAGGTGGGAGAAACATAATTGTGATTTTTTCATCTTGGCTTATGAGTTGTTCCTCTGAAACGTGGCTAGAAGCATAAAATTGCTTGTCCACTTAGATTATTTCATACCTCAAATTTATTCACTTGAACTTCAAATCAATCCTGAAACCATTTTATGAATAAAGCTGAGGTCCGCAAACCATTTTTTATTGATTGGTATTCGGTCGGAAGCTGAACGGACTTAAAAGCTTTGGGATTTTTGACTTTGTCAATAATCATCATTTCGACTTTATGTATTCCATCGCCATTTGTACAGGCAAGAAAAATTACTCTCTCCTTGGAAGTCTTTCTCCCTAGAACAGTCGTTTCTGCAGCCTGCAATAATGTCTGATCGGGTAGAGATTTCCAGTATAATGCAGATTCATCTGCGTTATATATTTGACTTGGTAGTAAATTCAACTCTTTCATTTTTTCGCTAAATTTTCGTGGAAAAGGTTGCATGCAAGATGAATCGGAAGAATTTTTCTCCGACCACTTTCAAATGACGAATATCCCTTATTTTTTTAAATCGATTAACCCATCTTCTGCTAGCAATAAATTTATTGTCGTTATACTTTTTAGAGTAAATCAGCATGGTCTTCTGTTGTAAAATATCAGTCGTGACAGTTGCACGTCTTTCTTGTTGTTACTGACACCGAGCACACAATTCATTCTCCATCTCTGGATATTCGGCTTTACGCAGAATTTTTCTATGAAGTAGTGTTCAGACACAACTGCCAACGTAACTACAACATAAATGTAAAAACATCTCAATAAACCGCATTACTATTTAAAAATCTAGAATGTACCTCGTTATATTTCCTTTATTTCTCTTAATGTCCGAAATTGTCGACGTACCAACACCATATTTCGTTGTCAACACTTCCACTGACGCCTCTATTTAATTGTTGCAAAATATTCTGTTTATTTCCGATAGTTTCAGAATTCAGGTATTCTCCATCATCCTTTCAGTTCATAGTCGAGGATTTCCTGAGCTATTCACGTGCAGTTCTGATTAGGGGAACCGTGGTGGATCGGGACTACAAGAACATCCGGATTGCAAGGGTTCGGATTAACGAGGCTTTACTGTGCCATGGAACGTTAACCAGTGGCATAAAAATATGCATGTGCGACTGTGTTCGCGCCTGAAAAGTAATCTTTCTATATCATTATCTAAGAAAATAAGAAAAAAATTGTAAAACAGGGCTCTGTTTTTATTTGCACTAACACGTAACAAATATAAATTTATGCTCCTCTTACGTTACAAAAATAATATACATAAAATTTGTAAAAACTGCGTTCTTAAGCTAAGCTTAAAACTAAATAAAATACTTAAGTGGGGTTTTGGTTTAAGTGGAAGTTGAGACAAATAATTTACTACAAGAACTCTGCCACATGCTTACGTCCAGCTTTCCCAACAACAAACCAATCGATCTGAATCGACAAGGCTGAAGTAAAAAGTGAATCAAAAAAGGTTTTTACATTACAATATGGCACCTAAATTAATCAACAAACCCCTTTATCCACGACCGGACAAATACCTAAAGGAACCGACTTTACAATCTACTATTTTACAGCAAGAGTACTTAATATTTCTGTACAGTACAAGCTACAATCACAAGACCTGTTTCGCCAACCGGCCATCTTTCCGAAAACACTCTTTCATGGCCTAATTTACCCACCCAAGGCACAAAACCTCACGCCGGAACTTTAAAGCAGAGACAAATCAGCCTTATTCAGCTCTATTTACAATCAACTTCGCCTAATTATCTAGTCATCCTTAAGCATCCTCAGAGGACTGTCTTTGCTTAATAATTTAGACGACGCTAAAAAGTTGTAGTTCATAATATCAGTAAAGTAATTAAACGAAAACTCACCTTTAACATTAAGACAATCCAACCACTCGGTCATACTGATTTCTCGGTCTTTGTTGCTATCACAGTACCGCGGCAGCTTTTTGCCGCATTTTTTCAGCCCTTTAATCGGAGCCACCATGTCTTTGAAAGACTTCCATTCGGATCTTTCGAGGACTTTGTTTCTATTTTTATCGAGGAAGTTGAAACACCAAACCGCCTGGTTTTCATTTGAATGAATCAATCCTGCAAAAAAAATCATCACTAAAATGATCTGATCGAAGTAATAGTTTTCATGTCTACCTAACGATAAGGCAGGATTGCTGGGACCCGATTTCTCGTTCATCTTCGTCTTCAAGAAATGCATAAGCTCCTGCAAGAATGTCAGCTTCTTGTCGTCCGAACAACCCTTCATAGGCGGAGGAATTGGTTTCACATTATCACAGTTGGGATGCCCGCCCTTCACTGATGTACCGGCAATAGAGTTTCCATCATCTTCATTTACGCACCAGCAATAGGCTACCGCCGGATAACATTGGACCTAAAACAGTTTGTCGGAAAAACTCCTCAAAAATAATACTTTCCTTACTTTCTTGTAGCGCCCATCAACAGTGCACTCAGGAATATAAGAGGCATTATGGAAATTCCCCGTGACGCTACTATCGGCTTCATCGAGCGCTGTTTTCCTGTCTGCCAAACAGCCGTGTGTTTGCTCTTCAGGGCTGTTGCTGTCGATGGACTCGTTTTCATCGCCCACAGACAGTGTTACGGTATCCAGAGCAGTGTCCAGAACTGTTCGAAAAAAGAGGCGGCCTGATTTCTTTAGTAATCATTCTATGTATACAGGGAGACAGAAAAAATAGACATGGAAGTTTACTTACTAGTTACGAGTTGCATGTAAAGCATAAAGTTAAATTTAAATAGTTATGGTGGTACAACAAATAAGATCATTTCGGTCTGAAAAATGAAGACTGGTTAGAACAATAGAGCTAGATTATACTTACTATTACTATCATTTAAATTCGAACTGTGACATATAAAACACAAATTTCCTATATTAGCGTTTACAGAGGAATTTTTATTTATCCATTTATTGGATAAACACATAACCGTTTTTATCATTTTTAATAATCAATTGCAACCAGTGGCACAAGCGGATGGTGGATTTGTTTACTTGCAAATTTCCATGTAATTTTATTAATTACTTTATTCATCCATTGTACCAAATTTTGTGTAAACAGTAAAAGTTATTAACTTAATTCCTCCCAGGAAATAAATCTATTAAATTACAGTTTCCTATCACTCAAATTGACTGTTCAATTATCACCTCTTTTAGACTCTTAGAGACCATAACTAAGCTCGGCAAATGAGCAATTTTTCGGATAATTACAATAATATTTAGTGCTCGGTTTCTCCAAATTTCCCAAGCTTTATTCACAAAAATTGCGACTTGAAAACTGGCCATAAGGGTCTTTTTGTCAGCAGTCATAAAGGATTATTACTTGAAGCCCTCTTTTGACTTTTCTTAAAAAGTAATTTTTATTTATTTTGTTGACTTTAATTGAAATACCGATTACCAAGGAATGAAATCTTACCTTCCGATGTAAACGCACTGTCGAAAGGCGACCCTCCCTCGTAGTCCTCCGCGGTATCTTCCCCGGTGTCCGAATTGTCGTTGGTCCTATTGCTATCTGATAGCAACCAAAAAACACGCGAAAAAACTATTTAAGTTCAAAACAAAGTAGGCGGGCCGTACGTTCTATGCTACAACGAACTACCCACTACTACGGTCAGCTACGAGCTACAGTGCTCCATTATATTGGCACCGCTCAGCGATGCATTGCTGCGCGACGCTGTTCGAAAAATTTTCACAAGTGACGTTTCATCAGTCCTAAATCATCGCTTGAGCGGTGTCAGTATGTGCGAGACCTAAAGCCGAATTCATAGTTTTTCTTTAACGAAAGCTGTAAAATGTATCGTACATAGAGGTCAGAATTACCAAATGTCACCATCTTTCTGTGGACTACAATGCTAACTAAATAATGTAAATTTTCATTTTTCTTACGTCTCGTGGCTTACATTAACGAAACTATAAATACGACTTGAGATTTAGATATCTAGTCTAGAGGAATGATGCAAAAGAGTGTGATTTCTAGAGGTGGAAATGTTAGCTAGTATAAGGCACCTACATGGAAAATGCAGTTTGACGGATTCTCCCCCAAAGGATCTTCAAATTTCAAAATGTCATTCCGAGATGACCCCTTCTCAATACGGCTTATTCAGTGCATATTATCATGTTTTTTTTTGTTTACGTTCGCAAATTCAGACGCTCAAAATTATGAACTGTCCCGCAACTTCAAAAAGCTAAAAAAATTTGAAGAATTTTTTTAGGGTTCCTCCTTTCTCAATATCCCACAATAACTTAAGAAAACTTAATAAAAAATTAGTCTTTGGTTATCTAAAAAAATCATGCATTTCCTGACAAAGTGCAGAAGGAGCGATTGCGATTTAGCCTGTATACTGGGTGTAACATAGGTAGTAGGGGTTTTCCCTTTAACACGACATAGACCTCAAAAAACTAAGCAATATTTTTAAACAGCATTTTTTCGAAATTTCACAAACAACCGAAATATGCGCCTATGAAAGTGCCATATCTTTAGCTACTACTAAAAGGTGTTCGAAATTGTCTCCATTGGTTTCATTGCACAAATTGTCGCTGGCCTTATCCACGACTCTGTGCATGCTGTTAGAAGAGATGGTTTTCCTCTAATTATTTCTGCAGCGTTTTCTATCCGTTCACGTAATTCTTCCACTGTGTTAATTTCACTCGTAAACACTGAACTTTTCATGTAACCCTACAAATAAACATCACATGGGTTATTAACGAGCATATACAACCGCGAAACTGCGGCTGCATTCTGGTGACACTCCCCGTACATCAACGATATATCCATCAATTTGTGATTCGAGTAATTATGGGTCATTGTCAATTTAATAGAATCAATAGTGATCGTTTATCAAAATAGCACCTGGCGCTAAACTTCACGACTGATTTTTAAGCGGCACGGGTAACTTGCATAAAAACGGTAAACATTTAATGTTTTTTGCGTTTTTGCAATAGCTGATAATTTTTTATGAGATATTTTACTTCCTTTACATTGAATTTATTGTTTTACGCAGGGATGGATTTAGACTTTGTGCAAAAATTTATTAAAACTCACCTGCGCAAATTTCGTTTTTTTTTTAAATTTCGAAAAAACGTTATATAAAAATATTTCTTAGTTTTTTGAGCTCTATGTCGTGTTAAAAGGAGAACCCCTACTTATGTTACACCCTGTATAGCCGAGTCTAATTTCCTCAACTATTTTACCTCTCACTGAGCAATTTGTTTTGTTACCGAAGTCAGAATATCAAAGTTGTCTTTTCTCTTGGTGAGTTTATCGCCAATTGTACAGGCTGTCTTTTTTTAAGTACATTCACTGTTACTATTTCCTGCGGTTGGTGTTCCAAGGTTGAAATTTACAAAAAGTTGCCGCTTGTTGAGGTTGATTAAGAAATGTTTACAATATTGCCATATATTGAGCGGTTTCTGAGATATTTGGAAAAATAGTTTACGAAAAACAGTTTTATTTCTTTAAATTTGTTTTGTCACAAAAACACGTTCAGAACATATTCTGAAAAACTCGCGTAGGAACCTATTGCGGTTTTAGACTGTTTATCGTCGAAACCGACTTTTTGGCTATAATTTGCTCCTGTAATAAATGAAACGTCTCTTATTCTGCTTTAGCATGGATAATATGCGTTTCGCGATTTTAACGCTGCATTCACATCTATCTTAAATTCTGCTGCCGTTAATTTTAGCAGGACCTAGACGAGTTCTATTATTTATTTTCAATGAGAGTAAACTTCAAGTTGCAGCAGAAACCGATCCAACATGAGAACAAAAATTCCCGCAAATACTCAACTTGTTCATTAACAAAACCAAACAAAATCTACCTAAGTAATACTGATGCGCGATGAGCGCATTTATTTGCTTTGCCGCTTCTAACGAAATTTAAGTAGAAAAACAAATAATGGAAACATACGCCTGTATCGCTTAAATTAAGTCCGTTGACGAGGCTTAATTGAATCAACTCCCGAAGTGGGGGGCCGCTAAAAACTACATTATTTACATACTGGGCCTTTGGGTAGGTGTAAACGCTCTCATAGAGCGGCTTATCAGATAAATTAAATAACGTAAATTACATAGAGCGGACGGCATAATCTGGCGAAACCAACCCACGAGTCTCTATCGAATATTTACCTGTGTAACCATCTCTGGGCAGGCACACCAACCACTCCTGCGAGGTGATCTTGCCATCGTTGTCCATGTCGCAGGACTTAGGGAAGGCTTTGGCGCACTTCTTCGGCTTCATGGCTTTGCTCACCAGCCGCTTGATGTCCCGGTACTCTCTCTTATCCAAAACTTGGTCGTGGTTCGTGTCCAAACTCTCGAACTTCCAGATAATCACCCCGTTGTCCGAGTCGTTGCGCTTTAACTCTCGCATATACTCAGAATGGAAACTGTTCATCAGGTTGTTGTTAAACTGGGCTTTCTCCATGAGTTTGCAGGTGCGGTTTTTCCGACGACTCGGAGAACGGGCGATCTTCTTCTTGTTGCCGCCACCACATCTGATGGGCTTGCCGCCGAGGTTCGGATTTCTCTCCTTGGCCGTACCAGGGATGGGCAGACCTTCCACGGTTACACACCAGCAGTAACCGCTTTCGGGATGGCATTGGCCCGGTTCGTAGGCACCGCTCTTCTTGCACCTAAAGAATTCCATTTTAAGTCTACGTTTTGCTAACCCAGTTTAGTCGAACTAATGCGAGGTGAGTATGAAATCACTCACAGAAAAACAGTTTAAAAATTTGAGATGCGGGCGTAAATGACCCATGAAAGGTCGCTTTTTGGAACCTGAAACGTAACCACAGTAAAAGGAACCATCCCAATATGGAAGTTTGACGTAGTGGGGGTTAGTGAGGCTAGTAGAATGCTAGAGTTTGACAGGTTCTAGCCTGAGACGCGTCAATTGTTTGACACATTAACAAGGATTTTCGTTCGAGTCCGAGTAAAAACCAAAATTTCAAGTGATAGTATTTTTAAGCTGCTATTTAGCGCCCTAATAGCACCGGGGAGTAGGTACTCGTATATCGATCATTAGTGGTAAAACAATAGTGAATTAATATGTGCATCAGTATGATGCGTTATGAAATGGCATAACGAACCAGAGACAGCTCAAAAAATCGTCGATTTTCTTGCAGTTATTGCACGCTTTTCGCATGTCCGAATTCGGCATAATTTCTGTTTTATAGTCGTACCAGAAGTAGTAAAAGCAGAAAGAGAGAGGGTTCCAACATTTTTCAAAGCTTCCGGAAATTTTTTTTACGTGAGTTTTCGGAGAGGGAATTTTACGGCATTTTCCTTATGACCGAAGTCCCATTCCTAGCCACATTACATCGACCTTAAAAAGTACATCAGAGTGCTCATAACTTTAACTAGAAGGTAATATCCATGAAAACCAATAAAATCTACTAGCTAATAATATGTTCTTATCTCATGGTTTCATGGTAAATTATCCTCTTCATAAAGATGCCTAGACCGTGATTTATTGGCACTAAGAAGATGAATTAAGTACACACTAAAGAACTCACCGTGCCTTGAATCTATACTGAGGAAAATCGAGGTTAAAATTTTGCCAATCCAGGCAGGTTCGATGTTTCTTGCAGGGGCCTCTCTTGACAAACGTCACGTTCTTGTTCTGACAACGTACCAGTTCCAATTGACACCGATTTGGGTAGCTTAGTCCGTCCGAGCCGCACACTATCTTCTGATTGTCAGGTTTCTGACACGCTTTCGGGTAGCACACCGTTGTCTGAAACAAAAAAGAAAATAAATAGACCATGAAAAGAGGAGATTCGCCTAAAATATCAGACGCCGGATTTTTAAGCCTCAGATGGTTCAAATATTCCATTTTTGAAAAAATAATTCAATATACGGGGTGTTTCAGAGTTGTGGTGGCAAAAGCCTAGGGGAGATTCCTCTGGCCAAAATTAAAAAAAAGTTCACGTGAACATGGACCCGCAAGTGCTTTGTTTTCGAGATACAGGGTGTTAAGTGTTTTTTTTTTTGTTAAGATTTGAAGAACTGACGTTGTTGACTTTCAGCTTAGATCAATGCAGACCGTTTGCAATAAACAGAAACAAAAATGTACTATTTTTGGTGGGGTTATCTGAATATCACATAAAACCCGCAAAAAATACAGGGTGATAGGTTTTCCTTCTAAAAAACAATCGACTTGCTCGTTCGGTGCGCTCTTGGAAATTCTGGGTCAAATCTAACTGTCCAGCAGGTGAATAACAATTGTTTTAATAAACCGTAAAAATTTAATTTAAAGAGGTAAATTCGTTTCTAAACGATAAATAAAAAACTTTTTTTAAAACTTAACACCCTGTATCTCGAAAACAAAGCACTTGCAGGCCCATGTTCACGTGAGCTTTTTTTCTTATTTTGGCCAGAGGAATCTCCCCCAGGCTTTTGTCACCACAGCCCTGAAACACCCTATATAAGGTGCTCCGCTGGATGCGACCTTAACTTATCTTTTGTAATTGGAGAAACTTTCAGCCGGAGCAAATTAAAGCCACGGAAATATCGAACAACTGAGATCTGAAAAGACCAGTTTTCGAAAAAAAAATGCGGCTTAGAAAGCTTAATTATCCACCTGGTACTCTCCCGAGTGCAACCCATCGGAGAACTATTGTTAAATTTGGGGAAATTGGAACTCGTGACAAATTAAAACCAGGGGCGTACGGGACGTTTACTGAAACATCGATCAAGTGAGGTCCACAAAAAGGATCAAAGACCGAAACGAGTGCGAAAATCGACGCTCCAAACGCAGTCAAGACAAAAGGGATCACGTTCAAACACAAAACAGCGTGTCCATGTGAGAAACGTAAATCGGGTTTGGTTCTTTTGACTCCTACGCGGTCAAGCGGCCATAAGGGCTTCGGTGGTCTCGACCAGGTGCGCATTCCGCTATTGTGAACAGGTGGGCAACGCGGCCGCCATTGTGGTTAACACCTGTGTGCTCTGTCACACCGTTTATCTACCTGCTAAATGCGGCTGCAGCCGCAGGGCCGGACCGGAAATACCAAGAGAAGTCGTTACGGGCAGAAATTGAAACAGTACGAGCAACAACGAAGAAAGGACGTCGCGATCAAACTATCAAGCTAGGCGAGCGCCCCAAAAACTCTACGAAATTTGCTCTCCGCTCCGGTAAAGGGCCTGAATGCGGTCCTGTATTGAAAACGTTGAGTCTGAGAAGATTCTTCTTCTTCCCACCCTCGCGCGTCTTCTTATCGTAAAACTGACCGGCCTTTCTTCCCATAACTCGATCTCGCGGTTTTTAATTACAGGTCGGCAGAAAATATGAGCCGCTTTCTTCTTTTTCTTCTTCGCTTCCTTTTTGACAGATTTACCGTCCGTAATTCTCGCATTTAATCGTTCTCAAATCGGTTTCTCGAGAACCATTGTCTCGGAGACACTTAACAGACTGCAGTTTACAATGAACCGTACAGTTTGTTTGACTATGGGAGTCGTTTTAGGTCAACCGAAACCAGTCGGTTTTCCCATCAGGTTCAAGAGATATTGTGGTGACACCGGTTTAACGATGTATTGATGAATGATCAGAAACGAAGACGGAGTGCTGGGTTTTTCCTGCTCATCGTTCAGGCCGCAAGAACTAAATCAACGTCAAAAAATTCCCTCCGAATCGAATTTAACGAAGTTTCTAATGCGTAAATAAATTTCGGCACCCATCGGCGTCGGACGAACCATCAATAGGTTACATGTTACATAACGGAACTCTGAATGAAAACATAACAATACGAAATTAATAACAACAACATCAAATCATTGCGTGGTCAAGGAGCCGCAGCAACGATCCCCCCCCCCCCCATGAAAGTGCGCTCGTCCCGTTTCGGCCAAGAAATCTTCAATGAATTTTTTCGCACTTTTCCCATAAAGGGCCATATAAAGGTGACTTCTTTATACCTTTCAAGTGACCGCAACGACGCAATATAATAGCGCGGGTACCGCCCATTATCCGCCATATGGCAGTGGTGGTTCCCTTGATCGCTTTCCTAGAACCATCGGCCTAATGGTGCCAAGCCGTCTGCCATCGAGGGCCGAGGTAGGACGGAGGAGAGGTCTTAAGGGCCGCAGATTATCCGCTACAACAATGGCTTTAGAACAAACACAAATATCTTATTCGGACGTGTTTACGTGATTGGAATTGGATCTGCCAGTCTTCGACGGGTTTAATTGGCGAAGAATGTTATTCAGAGCTGTGCTAATTGACGAGAAAACGTCCTGATTGATCGAACGTTTGCGGATTGAGAGAGTGAAATAACGGAAAATGAAGAAAAATGGGAAAATTTCTATTTAATCGCGAAAAATTCAAGTTTACTTTCGTGCACGCGCTTAGCTCGGAAGAGCTCTAGTCCGGAGCGTTCACATTTTAGGCAGGGCAGTTGTGGATAATGACCGTGTCACTCACAAGTATATTTTAATTTTTCTTTCAATAATTAACTTGCATTAAGGTAGAAACACGTGCAAGCTTTCCCTCTCTAATGTAAAACAAAGTACTCACTTATAATGACTTACAACATTTTATTCACGTGTAAACCACAAATATTTTGAAGCATCATGGAGAATTTATTCATGTATATGCATAGAGAAACTCAAGCTTACCAGCTAGCAATAAATTCACCTGTGGATAATGCCTCGTTTTACTCATGAGTAATTCAAGCATGCTGCAACGCACCAGTATCTTTAATTTAAGTGGAAGCACAATCCAGTTTTCCCTCGCAATTCCCCACGGTTTAACACGAAAAGTTCAACATTTATCTTCTTGTACACCAGTGGCTTCTATTTGGATTCAACGTCACCCATGCCTTTGCATTCGTCAGTTGTTAAATTTTACTCGTGAATAATGATTCGTTACTCACGAGTATATTTTGGCCTTTGGTCGTTGAAAATAGAAACGAGGAAAGCATCTTGATTTGCGCGATCGCATTTTAGACAAATCATTTGTAGATAATGACTTGTTTTACTAAAGAGTTTAATTGAAATGTCCTTCTACGACTTGTAACTTGTATTAAGGTGTAAACACTTATCCGCTTTCACTATCGTGTTTAAAGTAATTTACACCTTGATAATAAATTATTTTACTCTTTAATAATACTAATTTAATTTAATGTATCAGCGAATTTAAAACTGAACAGAAACAAACTCGCGCGTACGCGCTCTTATTTTAATCACTTCACACGTGTTTTACTCATGAATAATTCAAGTTTCCTTTATGCATCTGCTTTCACTGACGAATAAATCAATTTTACTTTGACGCTTTAGTCGATCTTAACCAGCAGAAACCCACTCCCGTTTATGCGCGTATACTTTTATGCACGAGTAGCTTTAAGCACGAACACTCGCGTTTTGTCTCACAATTCACTCGTGGACGAACACGAAGAGTTCAATATTCGGGTTTGCACAAACTCGCGCCGTCTCGCTCGTGTTGTTAAGCACTTCCTCGTGAATAATAAACCGCACTCGTGCTTACGCTTTATACATGAAAATCTCCCATGTTCTCAGAAAAATGCTTTTTTAAGAAGAGGTTGACTGACCAAAAGCCTGGACAGCATGTTCCAATCGGGGGAGGATACCTCACTTCCTCTCCCCCGGTTTGCGGATCACTACTGAGCGATGAAGATATTGCTAATGACTTTAAGAAGTGTTGAGAACATTTTACAAGACGTTTGAGACGCTGAACTGCCTTCTCCAATTAGTACATTATTTGCTCCTCTTTATTTTTAAATCGATTTATTATGTGAAGCCCGAAACTGGCGTTTTCCTACTGCTTACATTGTCAGCAACGCTGTTATGAAAACCGTCTCTCAAATCTATTCCTCTGGTCTACTTAACGTTCTTCTTTAAACAAAACTTTCCCGTAGACCAAACAATCTAAAACAACTGCGCTACAAAGTAGAACGAAAACCCACCAGATGTTCCAGACTTTCCAGGGTCAAACAGACCCTAAATCATCTATAACATTTACAAACGCCGCGATTTTTGTGAGCGTTTCAAATTCGCACTTGTTTATAGCGGAACGATCTGGATACTGTAGGTCGGTTTATAAGAAAAAAATACCTTCTGACCTTTTTTTACGTCGCAAAATCAGAGATAAAAGACCATTTAACAGCAGGTCTCCCGAAACATGCCATCGGGCCGGTTTTTATTTATACGCCAGCAGACAAAGAAAGCGCTTTTGTTTTAAGTGGCGGCCATTTTTTGCGGACAGGGTGTAGTAGTGGTCAGTTCGTTAGATATTTATTGAATTTGCATGTTGTCGCGTTTGCATATTTAATTTATTCCCTTGCACAGGGCAGGACTCCACTCAATTGCCCCCATATACCAGCAGTACGGTTCGAAGATATTTAACATATGCATCTGTCATCCGACACCTGGACGTACGGCATCAGAGAAGAATTTCAACTTTACCCGACGCGGTACGTGCTAGTGATATCATCGGATGACGGATGCACGAGTCAGAAACGTTAGTGCTGTCCTGGTGCTTAAATGACATATCATTGTACTGAGATTAAAATGTTATCTCGCGTTGGAGATGCGGAGAGTCTTATTAATTATTCCCCTAAAACGTTATTAACGAAAACGTGTATACGTAATTGGTGGGTCTGAGAACGATGATACATACGTTAAGAGGATTACGAATTTTTAGCCACGGTTGGCGATAAAGGTGATGGTCCCGTATTCTTGGAATCCGCTATCGATAATGCCGTGTCTTAATGCTTGTAAGGATTGAATCATGCGAGATGGAACCCTGGTTAAAAACGATGATATTTTAAGAATCTTCGCGTATTTTAAATTTTACAAAGGCATTTAAGAAAAATCGAATTTTGCTAGCCTACAAAAATGGTCAAACTTAAGATTTTAAACGTCATCTGGTAACGTGGTTCCCCTGTCCAAAGGAGACCTTATTTTTGCCAAAAATTCTCATTGGTTAATGTGAACAAATGAAAAGCGTGGTGTTGCCATTTGCTCTCGATAAACAAAAGGGGAAAGAAAATCTCCGAAATTCGGATATTTGATCCGTAAATTTTTAATTTAAAGAGCCGCAAAATAAAGGGAAAACTGACTGCAGAGTTCTCGTTAAATCCGGCAATATTGTCCATCCAGCTGGCTTTGTGCATTTCTGCTAAAATTTCGCATTTATCTCGCAAAACCATCAATAATTGCGGCATTGTCGTTTTGCGGTTATCTAATAAATATCGAAGAATATTGATACCTTCTTTCAAATAATTGCCAAGGCCCCCTTTTCTCACGGTTATATTTAACCGGTCAAAAACATTGTCGTACTCCAAATTTTAAATACGTGTCAACTGACGACGCTACTTGTCTATATTTAAACGAAAATTCATTTTTACTAAGAACTTTTGTCTGTGTTAATGAAAACAGACGAAAAGTGTGGGCCTCTGCAATGAACAAATTCGTAGATTTTTCAGTATTTGATTAGTGGATTTTTGATTTATTCTTATCTGAAAATAATGGGAAAACCAATTATTGACATTTAATAAATTATTGTTACAATAAATGTACATCAATATACAATTATTGTTGAATCTGCCGATGTTGTCCGCCTAAATAGTTATTTGCATTTCTGTCAAAATCTGACAATTATATAGCAAAATAATCGCTAAACAACACAGTACCCCCCGACATAGCCAAAGGGGAGGCTTTGGAGGGTCTACCCCATCTTATCGATCCAAGGGGACAATTTTTTCTTCGCATTTAACAGAGCATTTTAGATTTCTGATTAGGGTCAGTTATTTTTTTAATGTATCGCCTGTAAGGCAATCATGATTCCATAGGCAGAAAGATCTCCAGTGCACTTAGGAGCCTGATTATTCCACAAACTACATCCATCGTATTTTCTGCGCCCAAATGGAGCGAAACTGTTTGTTTACTTTTTAGTTCTTTAGCCCCTGACTCAGGCCTGTGCCGAGCACCACACTGCCATGCCAAAAAAACCCGTCAAACGTTAAATTTTTAAAATCATACGCTAGCGCTGAGTGTTTATGTGAGAGAAAATCCATTTTTGCCGAAAATATTTATGCATCAATAGAAACCATTGAAAATCGTGACGTTGCCATTTCTCTGAAACAAACAACTTCCTCATTTTTCAGTAATAATTGAATTCTGGACTTTTTGGGTCATTCAACCGCAAAGTACTGCTAGAAATTAACCAAAAAATTTTAAATTCAAACACTGTCGAATATTCGTTGAATCCGTCGTTTAGTTTGTGAAAAACTCGCCAAAGGCAAAGTTGTTATTTTACTGTTTTAACTAAAATCTAAAAATTATTAAACTTTAAACTAAACGTCAAAACTTCTTACTTTCAAAATTGTATTTTTCCGTCAGGACGCTCTAAAGGAAAAAATAATTGTATATTTAATTTAGACTAATTTAACTCTATCTTACTTCTCCCAATTAACCTTTAATCACATGTGGAATTTGATATCACATCATAAATCTCTTCTAAAACCTTCCTTATTGTAGTAATGCACATAAATCACATCTACGTATAACAAATCAGTTATTTTGCTGACGAAAAACTAATCATGCTGAGGTCAAACGAGCACAAACGCGTTTCCCGGAAACCATCCGAGGTGTAACTAGATGCACTATTTTTCTCAAATTACCTGTTGGCTTACCTCGTCACAAAACACCCCCCAAACAAGCAAACTGAAAAAGAAAATCCTGGACAGCATCTTCCACCACCGGAAACTGTTTTTTGATTAAGCGAACATGCTGCAGAGCGATCTGCAATTGAGATAAGCAATATATGACGAAAAAATCACCCGAAAACAGATCGATTCGTTCGTCCGTCCGTCCGGAGCACCAAAGACAATCTGCTAGACCCGAAGCGCAGCTTTTCAGTTCGAATAACCGACCGTGTTGTAATATCCAAGTGCGGCCAGTTTCTGTGGCCTGCACCAAACCCAACTGGTTACAGGGTACGCTGCTAAACAAGAATGGTTCTGAATGAGTTTTGAAGATTGAAAATGCCTCAGGAGGTATGAAATTAAAAATGAAGTTGTAAGGCTCTAGAAAAAGTAAAAAAGTGATCACAATATAAGGTTTGTTTCAGTCGGCCGGGAAACCATCTCAGAACAACTCAAGAATCCTTCTGGGAAATGCGCTTTGCACATTTGAACTCGGATTGAAAAATGTGCCTACCCAGAGGGTTCCCTGGGCCCTTCCCCTTCCAAGACAGATCCCTGGTAGGTTGGAACAAGCTTCAAATTTCAATTTCGAGAATGTGTTCACAAAAATGCTGTAGAAAGTTCTTAATTACCTACCTCAAAGATTTTCTTCTTTTCAATTTTGTAGTATTTTGGTTGCATCCATTAATTGCAATTTTGATTGTTCTTGTGTGTCCACTTTTGTATACCTATGTTTCTTCTATTTCAGTTTTGTCTTGGACGACTTTTTCTTCATTCTGCAACTATGAATAGTGACCAAAAAATACTTACAGAAACTTTTAGGCAAACTTAGAAACTTATAACTCATAAAGGCCTCAATATTGTAATTTTTTGGACCAGGTACAAATTTATGCACTAACTTGGGTTACAACCAATTTCCTCCCTGTCTAAACCATAATCTACGATGGGCCCTATCGGCGTTCACTTTAGCCACCAGGTAAACAGAGCTATTACTAATTCATAGTAGTTATTAGCTAAAATCCACTTGTGGAATGAGCGAAAAAAGGGATAAGCCTGTATTCCAATAGGATCGAACAATTACTTGGACAAGAGCTACAGTCGGCACTTGTAAAGTGATTCAGCCCTCAATGGAGCTTTGTTCCGTTGCAAATGTGCCGCCTTATAGTTTTTAATGGCAGTTTGCATATTTTCGCATGATGGTTATTGCGTCTGGGCATAATGGATCTATTGCATACTTAATTGGTAATGTAATGTTATTTTCCAGGGGGCAATTACTAGATGGGTTATTCGTTGAGAAGTCGTAAAATAAAATAGGATAATAAAACATAATATGTGAAAGGCAGTTTTGGAAGCAGCAAAATACATCTTTATGACGTGTAAGGGGAGACTTATTAATGGAATTAAACTACCCATAATAAAATTAAATATATTTCGGAACATTTCAATTGTATGTGGCATATTTAAGTGTTTATGTTCTATACGTTGAGGTGGATTTATCATTTTTTCTTCTATTATGTTTGGGAATAACGCCACATACAAGTTGAGGCCGTTGGAGCGATCGAATTGCAAACTATTCTCAATTAAAATTAACTGAGAATAATATTCACCCCTCACTAAAGGGTAGAATGAAAACCCTGGTCAACATTTTGACGGCAAATCTTTTACCGTCTTCGGAATTTAGAAACTCAGACTCAGTTAGTTTTAACTAACTAATAGTATGTAATTCACGTAAGTTTAGTGTGAGGTGTTATTCCCAATTTTAACAAATGAAAAAATATCCAAGTGGTATCCTGCGAAGGTTCAACATTCAAGAGGTGCCTAGAGCGGCATAAACCACTAGGAAACCCACACGTCCACTTTCGAAATAGCAGCGATAACTTAATGGCTATTTTAATTGCACAAATTCTTTAAAACCCATGTTCGCGAGATTAATTATTTAATAGATGCCATAATATCCATCTATTTATATCCCGATATGTGTAAACGGCAATTAGCGTGGAGTCAATTCGTAGCTCGCCCACAAAAAAAAAAACTCAAATCGCCCGATATTCAAATCGATTAAGGTTTTTCGGTCTTATCTCTGATTTGACCCCAATGGCTTACTATCGATGCTAATTATTTTATGCACTAAGTCATCAAGAATCCATTCGAAAATATATTTTACGAAGAATCATCTAATTGTCGAGATTTTGAAGCGTTATCTAGGAAAAACTGAAGCACAGGCAGATTCTTTGTAGTCTGCAAAGGGCGATATAAACCTAGTAATTATTGCTGTGACCAACAACTGATTGTAAACAACCCACTATACACACTCTGGGAAAATTAAATTAATGGTCATTGACTCACTTTGCCTCGAAATTTTCTATTCAGTTATGAAAGGTGGAAAAATTTGCCACATGATTTAACCATATCCAGAGCGTTTCGAAATTACCGTCAGTTGTAGGATAATTTCCAAATATTCGTATATATAAAATGAAAATAAAAATAAGGTGAAAATCTCCTGGCTACAGGTTCAAATTAACAAAAAAATATATATATGTATACAGAAAATAAAATTTATTGCTTGCCGTTATAAGTTAACAATTGCATTTTAAAATTACCTGCAGTGCTATTATCCACCTCTTTCTCCAATTCTTTTTGATTTGATCTCTTTTTATCGGCATAATGTTTAGCTGTTTCTCTCCTAGTTTTCACTAAAATCCTATGACCCTCACAATCCAAATTTTCCACAAAACATTTGTCCCTGCAGCATTTTTTGCACAACTTATAACCGCATTTTGACCCCTAAATTTGAAGAATATAAAACACTCACATCCAACAAAAACACTAAAAAACTTGCCAATGGATTTTCACATAAAAAACATTTTTCCGAAGACCTTTCTTGATTGCTTTCAGATTTCTCAGGTCTTCTCAAAATTCTCCTCAATTTCTTCATCTTTTTTCTACTTATAATATTCCCATCAGGGTCTTCATAATGCCTCTTGCCACCATCTGTCTAAAATCCATCATTATTTCATCTTATAAACAAATTTTAAAAATTCATAGTTTACCAATCTCTCTTCAGCCTCTTTTACTTTATCTTCAACTTTTTTAACGTGATTCTCAGGAGTGTCTCTAACATAGGGCTGACATAACCATGGAGGGAGTACTAGATTTTGACTCTCAGTTGTAATAATTGTCCATGGTTCTTCACCACAGTGAAATTTATTGTACATTGACTGAATTTGCTTACTTATGGCTTGGAATTGATTAAGTGTATTTGCGGCTCCCAATTCTATGCGAAGATTATTATTTTCTGGGAGAGAAAGTCTAAAAAAATTATTATACAGAGCGGTAAATTAAACTTTAAGTCTGCTTACACATGGTGAAATAATTTAAACAAATGACCTCGAATATAGCTATTAGGGCAGGGATGGTTTTGCACTAAATTCAAATACTCTAAAGCAGGTTCCCAACAAGGGGGGTTTTGGCGCAAAAATAACGCAGGATTATACAGATTTCCTTCTGCGGTCATAACTCCTACAGCCCCAGTTTCATTAAGACACCTTTCCAAGTCTTGCATATTTTGAATGTTCCCATTTGAAATAATCGGAATTTTTACGGCTTCTCTAGTGGCATACAAAATTAGTATTTGCAAACCCATTTCTTTAAGCAAAAACTACCTCACAGCCTTCACATAGCTCCAATCAGCCAACCCTGTTAAAGGCCCCTTTTGTTCTCGAGTTCTGCCATGCAGAGTGAGCATTTTACAACCAGCAGATTCCAACATTTTTGCATACTCTATAGTTTTTTCCTTGGTTTCAAAACGCCTGACCTTACAAGTCACTGGAACTTTTAAATTTTCGCTTAAAAGACTGACAATGTCGCGCAAAAGGGGCCATTCATTCTGCAAGAAGGCTCCATAATGGCCTCTTTTGGCTATTGCCTGAGGACAACCTAAATTTATATCTATTGCTATACAATGATCCTGGGCTAACTGAGCTGCTTCAAGCATGGTTTGAGGACTGTTACCGCAAAACTAAAATTGTGAAAAAGTGTGAGAATTTTACAGAATTATTGTTTAAAAAAAAATTTACTTAAAAATTAATTGAATACTTTGAAAACAGTTAATATTTAGAATAGAGTATGCTACATGAAATATTCCTAAAATTCCATCACAAATCCAACTGTGCAATAATATACAGAATGTTCTATAAAAAAGAAACAAAGTTAACTAAGTTTATACCCTTCCCTACACAAAAATTTTAAAGATTGTTTTTTGTTAGCTTCAATATTTACTTATGAAAATTCCCAAATTTTGATAAATTGTGTCAAACAATTTTTGAGATAATGATATTCTGGGCTTTTTTAACACTTTGAATATCTTTAAATATGTGTAATATAAAATATTGAAAATAAAGAAACATGGTACATATTCTTTAATTTCATAGTGCCCTCCTTGTTCTAATTTATACCTGAATAATCAAAGGTTTATCGTCTTCACAAGACACCAAAGCCTCATTCCGATATTTTAAATCTCTAACAAATAGTGCACTGTGCAACATTGGTGTATAACACAACTGCGCCCCATATTTTCGACTCAGTAGTCGCCACGCCAGTTCACTTGCATCTACCATTGGAGCCACAATTTTAGTGGGGGCCCTTAAAGTGTCTCTCCAGAAATCCATAACTACAATTGGAAAAATTTGTAAGAGATGAGATTTTTTAAGCTTTTGAAAAGGTATTTATTTTAGTTAATAGTTTAGTTAACTATAAGTATTTAAACTATCAAAAAAACAAATTTAAGAACACAGAAAAAAATATATAGTGAGGTTAGTTTTTTGGATATCTGATGTGTACTTGTTTTAGTGCGTCACATGTCAATATACTTAATAAGCTGAAAAGTAATACAAGATTTTTTCATCTATATGAAAGAAAGAATGCGAAAATCCTCTGTTTAACTGGTTGTCTAATTATAGCGTTAAGGAAAAATTCATTACTTAATTGCGCCATTTTCAAATAGATTTCAACATTTTCGAGAAAACACCTTAGCACTAAGTAATGAATAATCCCTGGTGAATGGTTACCGTTTAGTAATAAGCAATCTTATCACCTCACATTAACGGCCACCACTAATTAATAACATAATTACTATCAAAACGGTCATAAAAGCTACAGCCGCACTCTGCGATGTGTGTGGGTTTAAATACCTAATCTACTTTTTAGATGGTCTTTGGAACTATTTTAATTATTTATTAAGTAAACCCCAAAGTAAAAAATACAAAATATATTGACGTCTTAGAGGTATATTATAAAGATTTATACTTTTTATAGGACCATGATTTCCACTGATGGCAGGACATAACAGGTTCCACAATTCCATTGGATGATGCAGGTTATTCTTCTTGCATTGTAGTTTAAATTCCTGGTCCTTTCTTTGCGAACGAAGAAATCAACTAATGCCTAGCCCATTATATGAAAATTATATTTTAGACAAAGTTGTCATTACTTTGAATATTTAGCCGTAAAAACCAAATTAACTAATTACACCTACAGGTATTGGCAAAAGAATAAACTTGAATAAACTTCACCTCCATCTGAGAGGTAAGTAACCATACTTACTACACTCTTAATCTATACTCGCATATTAACATTAAGTACCTATTCCTCAAAATCCCTATTTTATAAGTAACCAAGAAGCAATCAACGAGTTTATATCTCCTAATAAACAAACGCCAATTACATCCCAAATAACAATATTTAAATAAAACATTATTCGTTTTCGCAAAAGTTCCCTCACGTAGAAATTAGCAACTTCGAGTAAAAATTGTTTAAACAAACGATCGTCATCAAGTGTTAATGGATCTGTAGATTTCTCTGGACTCCTCCATATAAAAGAGACTCATCAAATAGTATGATTAGTTAAGCAATTTTAACTCGTTGAGGCTTCGAACTTATTTGTGCATCTATATCTAGAAAAATGTCAAAATTCTATTACGTGTTGGGAGTTACTGTAGTTTTTTTTACAATTTTTGGCAATTCTTTAGCTGTTAAGGAACACGATGTGGTATCCAGCGAAGAATTTAGTGACAACGAGAGTTCTGAGGAAGCACTACAGAACGACACATCTCCCAAAGATCTGTAAGTTGTCTCTGAAATCTAAAATAATCCAAAGTCTAATTTTTCGAATTTAAAAAACTACATAGATACATCATAAAGAAGGTGGTCTATGAAATTGGAATACTCACAGACGCCACCAACAGCAGCGATTATGACAATAGAACGTAAGTTAAATTGAAAGCCAAATCAGAAATTGTTATTTTTTTGGTTTTTGCAGACATGAACAAATCGACGTCTCCTTCTTTGATCCTGCGAATAATGGTACCTTTGTGGATCTCTCAAACATTCCTATCCCTGTGGAGACCAACGTCAGCGGTGTGGCCCTCACGGGAATTTTGACCTCAAATCTGGGAAGCTTGGTTTTCCCGGAAAACGGCACTGAGGCCTCATTGAACCAGAGCCAATTGCTACTTTTCCCTGACAAGCAAGTGAGGGTAACCAAAAATATTTCCACAGTAGACAAGGAACAAAGCGCCAATCTATTATCTGGTATAAAACTATTCTGTTATAGCAATTCCCGTTGTAAGCACAAAAGTTTTCTTCAGGTCTCACTGAAGTGCTAGGGCTCTCCAAGCTAGTGACAAACCATCAGACAGAAACGACAACCGAAAAATTCCCCTAAACGAAGATGCCTCTTCTTATCAGTATTAAATTATGTGCTAATTTTACCATTGCAAATAAACAACAAACTTCTACTAATTTGATAGTTTTTAGCTTTTTAGCACAGTGATAACTGGTAATGCGACCTTGAATCTTTGTTAGAATTATGTGTAAAAATGTCCGCAAACGTTGATAATTAATGTACTATACGAGGGGTACACTTAGACAAAAATAATTCTAGAACTGGGCTATGACAAGCTACTTAATGACGTTATTTACATGCCGAGGCATTAAGCAGACTTAAAACCAGCAGAGAGTTCTCATTTGAGTTTATGACTTAAGCGATTAATCGTGTACTGTTAACATTAGATAATCTCCATTAACCTTACTCCACCTAGATCTTTGTTGTAAGTGGACCCGAGTCGCCCAGCCGAGAGATAATTTATGCATTTAGTGGGAACACAAGCCAGTACTATTCAACCTGCGACCCGCGAACAAAATACAATAAACAATCATTATTGGCAATCGTTTTCAGACTTTTCTGAAGGTTCCTCTGAGGTTACTACAAGTTTTTATCGCTAAAAACTATCGCCAGGCGCTGGTTGGCACCGCGCGTGTGAAGTTCGACAAAATAATAACTATCAAACTAAGCGGCAACGTCCCCGAAATTAATAAATGTTTTGAAAATTTCTAGTCTAAAAATATATTGCAAAAATATTGCTGCCACGATTTGAGGTAGCTTTAGTATCTCTGGAAATTCTCATGAATCCTCGCACGATGAAACCACTTTATGGTGATCGACATGGATCAGACTAACGTAAGTGTTAATAATTAAACTCACCCTTGTACATCGATGAACGTTTGTAGCAACCCCTGTAGAGAGTTTAGCATAGCGCCGCGAAGGCGACGTCGATAAGGGCAGGCGTCGCGTCTCCCCACAAAAGTGGATGTTCACATAAATAGACAATCCTCATATCGAACAGCTGTTTTAGACCCTTGAAATACTCTTTGCCTTTTTGTCTTTACTCCATTTTTGTGTGAGGTCCGTTCCAAGATTCATCATCTCTCCCTCAAATCAACAAAGCAAATCTTATTGATTTTTTGCTAGTGCATAAGAGTGAAGCCTATTATGAATATGGGACAAAATATCGGATAAATTTGGTGATAGTTTTAAAAGAAAATGAGACGACAGAGTCATCAAAACAGTCAGACACAGAGCAGTGACGATGAGTGTAGTGTTACGACCGTTAGTTCTGTAAGTTTCAACTAATTAATTATTTTAAATCAGGGGTGCAACGTGCTAATCCACTCCCCGTCTTAAAACAGATATATTACAAGCCACATTCTTGAATATAAAAATCATTGACTCATCAATCAACAAACAATACACTACAATCGTGACGATCATATCAATGCTTTTGCTCCAGAAATGGAAAAGTCCCGTATTGCTTCGCATACTAAATAATAATGTGACCTGAAAGTGACGAATATCCTTCAAGAATGATTTTTAAATTCCGATAAACTGCTACAGAAATACTCAGATTTATGTATTTTTAGGCCCAAATCTTGGAGAGAGTACAGTCAGATAAAATTATTGTTACCAAGCCAGAGGAAGACCGACGTAGACGCACCATTATCGTCGAAAAAAAGAATGGAAGCTTCGGTTTCACCATCCAAAGCTACGGCATCCATTACAAAAAAGAAAAGGAAATTGAGATGATCACTTATGTGGATTATGTGGATTATGACGGGCCTGCTTATAGGTACTATAACTAAAAATTTCATATCAATCATGAAAGATTTTGTGGTTTTAAGAGCTGGAATGCGGGAAGGCGACGTCATTCTCTCCATTAATGGCACAGACATGGAGAAAGCCGATCATAAGACTTTGGTAAATTACATCAAAAATTGCGAGTCTAGAATGAGGATGGTGGTTCTATTTGAGGACTGTGTTAGAAAAGTAAAAAAACCTTATCGGACGTTTATTATTAATTTTTTTCACTCGGAAAATTACTTATTCAGGTGGAACTCCATATGCGCTACATAAAACTGCAGAATATTTTAGAACAAAAAATGGAAGAGCTGGAAAGACTCTGCATTAAAGAGAGACAGCTTTTGGAAGGAAAATGGAAAACACACAGTTTGCCTGCAAGAAAAAAGGCTTCGCAAAGCAATTCTAGTGGCCCTCCCACACCTCAAGGTAAGCTACTGTTAGACCACTATGGTTAAAAATAAAGAAAACAACTTTCAGGCTATTATACGTTTGGAAGACCTACAGTGTCAACAGAAGATGTAGCACAACGCAAGCTTCCAGCCACTCCCCCTGTAGTTTTTACGTATCAATATTTAGATAGCACTTATAGGTACATGTTACAACCTTCTACCAGCTCTAGCGGAGAATATTTACTCACTTTCGAGCCCCAAAGGTACAAAATACGCTTTTTTAAAACAACAACTACCTAAAGTATTTTTTAGGAGAGACCCAAACTTCATCATTAAGACCCCCTGTGCCAGCACCCCCCCAAAACAGCCAACCAGATCTCAACAGCAGAGCTTGGAAAAACCCAAAAAAGGTCATGGTCCTTGCTACAGCTATGGAGGGCATTTGTGCAGCCCATGTGTGAACACAAGCTCCAATAATGGTAATTTTACAATGTGTGCAAATTGCTTTATGTGCTTTGTAGGTGATAATACTAGTTTAGATGCCTATGATTTGGCGAGTCCCTGCTGCGACCCTCATTGTGTCCCTGCAAGGCGAAGATCCAGAAGCCAAAAGAGTAATCAAGCAAGGAAAAGAGAGTCAAAGACTGAAGAGACGCAGACTGAGCCTCAACAATTGTCTCAACAGCAAGTGCGTATATATATACATATGTTCACTTAAATTTTATCACAGTTTATTAAATTCATTCTATAGATTCCTAGATCACGCCCACATTCCCAAATAGGACAAAGTGCAGCTGCAGCACCTTCCCAGAGCTACAGTTCAGTGCCAAGACGATATTTCCATATTGGTACATCAGGCCTTGTAAGCCAATGCAGTCTACATTCATGCACCTCAAGTGAAATTAGCAATGTTGTCCCCACAACAATAGGCGAAAGCAGTGCTAACAGTTACACTACATCATTAAGCACTGATACTTTGTACTGGGATGGTTCTACTGATAATAATACATCCAGGCAGTTAAGCCAAAAGAGCTCATCGAGTAAAACTGACAGATGCTCCCAGCAGCAGCAATACTCACACGAGCCCATTTATGTGCAATACAGTCAAGTGAAACCTAAGTCTTGGGACAATTTAACAACAAAAGCTTTTGGTGGTTATGGGTTTGGGTATGGTTATGTAGATGCTTCTGGAAGTACCAACAAACAATGCACCACGAAGCAATGCAACACAAATCCAAGGACTACACAGAAAACTACAGTTCAATATGTGAGGGTGGAGAAGGGGACTCCACAGTACACTCCACATGCTCAAAGAAGATACTTTCAGCCAACTAAATCTACTGAGAGTTTATTGTCAGTGCCCAAGTACTCTAATGAAAATTTAAGTGATTCTAGTGTGAGCTGCGAGTGTTTGGAAGCTGGATCGCCGCTTCCAGATACAAGTGAAAAGAGGTTTTTTCAAAGTCCCCGGCAAAGTGTTGCAAGTCCTACAGACCCTAATTTTGGATACTACAGTGTTGCTAGGAGGTCATCAAAGGCAGAAGGGCAAAGTAGTGGAGGTAAACCTCAAGGGACAACTAATTCGGAAGCTACTAGGTTATAAATTGAAGTGCTAAGTGATTTGAGGTGTTTAGGAAAAATAGCGAATACTTCTGGATAGACAATATGCAGCGGTGGGGTAGGAAAGGGGGTCTTATTAGAGGAGAAACGAATATACGTTCGCTTACCTCTATGCGAAATTCTCCTTCTTTAAGGAGTTCTGGGTTATAACTTATGCGGAGTCCCTGATTTAGGTCTGTATAAGTGTTGCCTTTCTACGATGTTTCAAAGTTCAAATATCTTAATTCTAAAAAAATATTCATCCAATATCACGACGGTATTGAATGTACATGTTTATAGTAAATTTGATTCATTTTATTGGAAAATATGAAAAAAGCAGAAACTCCAAAAAGTACGCGGTAACATCGGCCATTTTGAAATGAATTTGACAAATTGGGGTGCAATTGTTAATTTGCGAATTTATTTTCTTTCTCTCTCTAGTCTAGTCACAGTCTAACCATATGTGAGACAGGGAATACAAATAAACAGCGACATTATAGCCGGGTACAATGTATATTCCTGAAGGCAACCCAGCATACCTTATCCTTGAATTATTTTAAATATTTGGTGATTTTTTCACAAATTTTTCATTAAATCTGTGATTAACAAATTGAAAATTAGATGGATTTACTAAGGAGAGCAAAAGGCTAAGGGAATTTTGTTGAAGTCAAATCTGCAAATTTTGTAGATTCCGTTCATCGGTTATTACTTTTTCAATGAATTACAAATTAGAAGTATCTGCACATGACTGATGAAATGATTGAGCTTGAACAATCATTGTTTTCAATTTTTCTAGGGCATTATCAGAACTTAGAACTAAATTACACGACAGTAGTGTATTTAATTGAAACATTTTATGAGGAAATATGTGTGTGTAACTTGCCAAAATATCTAAATATTGCGCGGTACCCATCATTATCCATTTTGTTATTATTTCGATTACTGCACTGTTAATTCGCACTACACCGAATCTCTTCTCGTCGTTCTCTCAAGTAAATCTTCAACGCGGGATAGAAAGTGATGGTGGCATAGCCCACAGCATGTATTTCTCCGGAAATAGCGAAATAGCAGCATTAACCGTTCAGGCAACCCAATATACTTTATCTTTAATTTATTGAAATAACCTTTGTAATTTCCGTTTAAATTTGTGTTTAAACCTGTGATTAACGAATTGAAAACCAAATGTATTTATTAAGGCGATTATGTTAAGCTGAAAGGGCAAAAATAAGCGTTTTCTCGTGTTTTTCGTTGTACTGTTTCCCAGTATCACGACAAAGTACCTACTTGCACAATTTAATGAGTTTAAAGAATAATTCTTTCCGGTTGTTATGGAACATAAAGAACTTGTAACTAATTTACAAAGCAAAGTAAACGTGCGTCCCTACGTAATACATAATGGTTATTTCTCTTCACAAAATGCAACGAGACTTCAGTCGATCTAGCTACTTTACCATTTTTTTAAATAAAACTTTTGTTACATTGTTTGTGGCTGTTTCATTACTCCTCAAATAACTTAAATAAATAAAATGTATTAGTCCATAAACTACAATTCATGCAATTCAAGTCCGTAAAGCTATTATAAATTATTATTGTAATAGAAAAAGAATAGAAATTGCGTATAAATAGGACTTACATCCTCCTAATACAACTGATAATTACTCTTTGGACGTAGCACTCCTCTAACTTTGGGCGACCCCGGAGGCGAATAGTCCGGATTTGGGATGTACGGAAGGGGCTGAATGTAGGGAGGATTTACGTTCAAGGGAGGACTCCGCCGGTCTTGCTGCCTTCCGATTTTGGCAGTCCTCGGAGGCTCTTGATTAGGATAAACGCGCGGAAGCCCATTGCCCACTTCTAAATTCAATGTCAGCAACAATATCAATTTAAACAATACTGAGTGTTTACCATCTCTGGGTGCGGGTCTTTTATTCCAGGGCGGCTCATTCTGCCCCAGCCTCGGAGTAAAAGGGGCCACATATTCTGGATTTCTGTTATTTTCTCTAATTCTGGGATTTTGTTTTGAGGAGAATGAAAAATCGTCATCATCCTTGAATCCCATATTATCAAAGGGTTTGCGATCGTCGTACGGAGTTTGCCATGGAAGGTCCGGTCTCGATCTAGAATATCCCAAAATTTAAATTGCACTCAGATGTATTAGTATACGTCTCTTACTTGGAATAGGCGTCGATTACAGGACGGTTCCCTCGCTTTGGTGACTGAAATCGAGCAGTGATGACTTCAATCGGTGTTGATTATAATTCTAGTACTACAAACCTTGTTAACCTCCCCTTTATACCTCTTATATGAGTATTTGGAGAGAATCACCACGAACACGATGTTTATAACCCATAGGACGAAGCCTCGTGCTGCTAAAGTCATGACAATTCCAACAGCCGTTAGAATTATAAGATCCTAATTAATCACGAAAAAACTTAGAATCAAAGAAATACAGCAAAGAAAAATGATACTTCATATATGAGCGAATATCATTTTACTTTACCATAGGTGGAGTACTTTCAACACTTAGAATTTTATTATAGTCGTGTGAGAGCACAAACAGCAGTATTAAATCCAGCAACGATACTAAGGACGTAACAATGGTCCATGCCACAATGGATTGGTCATAATGCTTCTCCTGATGGTCTCTCAGGGTTGCTGAAATGTACATGAGTTATACTCATCTAGGAAAATTTAGTACACAATTGCTTACTCCATAAGATAACGCAGGACACAATCAACCAGGTGATACTCAAAGTCAGGTAGATGTACATGAAGTAATTGAACTCCTTGGGACCAATGATAATTTTATTGGTATCATTTATATCACCAGTACTTTCTGGATAATGTGGTGACAACGAAATTAAATGTAATCTAAATTATGTGATTACACGACTTACTGATATACATCTTATAAATAATCTGTCCCATGGAATCGACGTTTTCAAATAAAATCTCTTTCATATAATACAAACAAATGGAAATTATGCTCAAAACAGTCCAGATTACTCCTTGTATCTAAAAATTTAATCCAATGTAGCACATTTTATTATTTATAACAGCTAGAAAGAACATTTTATGTGATAAATCGAATAAGCATTAAGAACTTCCATATCCAATAACGCATCCATAATTAAAGTCAATTCAATCTATTCTACCTTATGTGTTCCATTGTCGTTTGAACAATAATCTATTGCTCATCATAAATTACCCGCCGATTATTTAAGTAAAACGGTTCAAAATGATAAAAACAGAACCGCATTTCTCATCTTATTAAAATGTACAATGTCAGCGGAAAGCGATTTAAGTCTTCTTCATCTTAGTTGATATTTTCATCCTAGACTAGGCTCTAGAACACACCCCTTGAACCAAAGTATTACGTACAAATCGCTACATGAATCAATCACAGAGTATTTGTGACACAGTTGTGACGATACAACAACGTCAAAATGGAATATTTTACTAAACGAAACGAAGCTCAAATTTCCATCTATACTCACAATTCCCAAAGCTGCGGCAGTTTTCACCAAGGGCAGGATCAAGCTCTTGGGCGTTTCCTCCTTCTCCCCCACAAAATTCATATTTGCAGTTTTTTTCCCAAATTCCTCAATAATTTACTTCGTTCGGCGCGTATGAACAATCATATCGCACCTGATTATGCCACTCGTAGAACTAATTATTTTTAGAGTGTAGCATCATATGAAGCGATTCGGTGTGATATCTGCATAGATAAAAAATGAGAAAACAATAAACGGTATCTAAAGATAAAAGGTGAAGTCGCAAACTAGAATGTACACGGTTGAGGTTTTGTGGATGTGAATTGAAGGACAGGGACGCAAAACGTGATGATGGGTACTTATCAGTCCAAAATAAGAAGCTTATGTGTAATCGATTTCGAAATTCAATTTATTGGAATCTATTCGAGATATGTATAAAGTTGAGTAGGTATTTAGGAGTAAGTAGTTACTATATGTGCTTGGCGTGATAAGAATTTTTCTTCCGTTGGATTAATAATCTCAATTGGCCGCATATACATACATACAGGGTGTACCATTGAAAACTTTGCACCCGGCTTATTTTGAACCACGTTCCAAAATGTTAAAATTGCCGCGACACGTCCATCTTGTTTTCGAGGGGGACACATTTTAACGTTAGATACAGACTCGCCAGAACAACCCCCTTCGTGGGGGCGCATTCAACTTTAGAATCTTAAATGGCACTCTAGGTCGAGTGACACCTCACTCGAAAGGGTTTTTAATTCGGGTTGTCATCATGTAATTTTCTTTTCAGTTTTAGTTCATCTGTTGTTGGAAAAAAATTTTTACTTATGCTTAGAAATAAAAGGCAATTTTGTATTAATCATTTAATTAATTGTTCAAAATGCCCACCTCCCACTTCCATGCAATAATAAAAACGTTGTTCAACATTTCGTCGAACATTGTTAAGAATATCGGGGGTAATTAGGTGGCATTCTTCAATGATACGCCGCTTGAGTTTTTCTAGAGACTGCGGCTGAGTGGCATAAATTTTAGACTTTAAATGTCCCCATGAAAAAAAATCGAGTGGTGTCAGATCAGGTGATCTGGGTGGCCACTCAATAGGTCCGCGGCGACCTATCCATTGATTTGAAAAATTTTCATTCAAAAACTGACGAACTGCAACGGTAAAATGTGGAGGTGCGCCATCTTGTTGCAACCAAACATTGTCTTCTAAAATGTTGTCATCGTTTTCCATAGTATCAACAATCTTTGGATAAATGTAGTCATTCAAAAGCTCAAGATACATATCCCCATTAAGATTTCCTGGCAGAAAATATGGTCCAATGATTTTATTTCCGAGAATTCCTGCCCACACATTAAGTTTTTCCGGATGTTGAGTATGTTCCTCTCTAAATAATGTCGGATTGGTGTCACTCCAATAACGGCAGTTATGACGATTTAACAAGCCATTCAGATAAAAAGTGCATTCGTCGGAAAAACATATTGAATATAAAAAATTTTGATCGTTTGCTAGTCGGTTGGTCATCTCTTCCGCAAACTGCAAACGACGGTCAGGATCGTCTTCATTCAGTTCTTGAACTAATTGTAGTTGATAAGGATGGTATTTATAAGTTTTTAAAATGCGTTGACAATGTGTGCTAGAAACTCCCGAAATTTCAGATAGCTTACGAATGCTTAAATTATGATCCACTTCCACATGACCAAGAACGGCAATTTCGATAACTTCATTTCTAACAGGGTTTCGAAATTGTCGTTTTTTATTTTCCACTGATCCTGTTTCACAGAACTTTTGAACCAAACTGGCGACGTAAACATCGGAGGTGCGTGTATTTGGGTGACGCTCATTAAAAATTCTTGCCGTGAGCCGTGCATTATCATTGTTTTTAAAATAGAGAGAAATTATTTCCACCCTTTCGTCTTTCGAATAAATCACTTTTAGAATTAATAATTACTAAACACACACACTTCTACTAAATAGTTTTCTTTGAGAACTGACTAGCGACTAAAAGATATTGACTGGTAAATTTGTTATCAGTACCAATTTTTTCCCATTATTCAAAATACCGTTTATTTGTAAACAAGCAGTTTTTACAGTGACAATAAATTGAAATTTTTCATAGTTTTCCCTTTGGTATTTTGAACAATTAATTAAATGATTAGTACAAAATTGCCTTTTATTTCTAAGCATAAGTAAAAATTTTTTTCCAACAACAGATGAACTAAAATTGAAAATAAAATTACATGATGACAACCAGAATTAAAAACCCTTTCGAATGAGGTGTCACTCGACCTAGAGTGCCATTTAAGATTCTAAAGTTGAATGCGCCCCCGCGAAGGGGGTTGTTCTGGCGAGTCTGTATCTAACGTTAAAATGTGTCCCCCTCGAAAACAAGATGGACGTGTCGCGGCAATTTTAACATTTTGGAACGTGGTTCAAAATAAGCCGGGTGCAAAGTTTTCAATGGTACACCCTGTATAGTGCTTTAATTTCAAAGCGAGCCACTAAATACCACTAAACGCTAAATACTTCTTGAACTACGTATTGTTGTGTGGGGGCGACTCACCCCTAAAATCTTAAATGGAATGGGGGGTCGATTGATATCTTGTTTTAAAGGGCATGCCAAGACTTTTTCACATACGAATTTGATGATTTTTACAACGAAAGAATGATTTTATCAAATGTTCAAAATGTGACCCGGTATTTTCGAGACAATAACAAAATCTATTTAAAATTCTTTGCGAACATTGATGAAAGTTTGTCTGGTAATATCTCTGCGTTCCAGCGTTATTCCGTTTTTCACTTCTTGAATACTTTCAACTGGAGTTTTGTATATATTTAGATTTTAAGTCACCCCAAAGGAAAAAGTCGAGAGGAGCAAGATCTGAAGATTTTGCTGGCCAATCTATTGCGCCTCGACGTCCGATCCATTTTCTAGGAAACCCTTCACTAAGCCATTCTCTCACTGTTAAAATATAATGAGGGGGAGCTCTCGAGTTAGGGTTAGGTTTTCGTTGTAAAAATCGCAAAATTCAAGTGGCCGCCGTTTTGAAATGGTTAAACGGAATGAGCTGAAACTGCGTAGGTGGAAAGGTCTTGGCATGTCTTTTAAAACGAGGTATCAATCAACCCCCCATTCCATTTAAGATTTTAGTGGTGAGTCGCCCCCTGCTCAAGGGGTTGCCGATAGGGGATTGGACATAAGATCAAAAAGTTTCCTTCTCGATATCTCAATTGGCGCGTTTCTGGAAATTTTAAAACAATACGTAGTTCAAGGGTTATTTAGAGTGATTCGTTTTGAAATGAAAGCACTGTACAATGTGACTCACTTAAAAACTGGACACACCCATAAAATTTGTATTTAACGACCGATTTTGACAAACTTTTTTTTATTGTAGAGTCGGAAAACTGTACCTTGGTGTGCAGAAAAGTGTCACATATTTGTTACAAAGCCGAAGGTCTACTACGTAATTTTTTAAAGATAAAAACTAAATAAATTCTAATATTTTACAAAAAAAGTCTGTGTACGCCACTGCCCCCTCTTATTAAGCGGTTTCCGAAGCAGGCACGTATCAAATTTCAAAAAAAAATTCTGCATATTCCCATCTCTATGGAAAAATTAAAAGTCACATTGTTATGGATTTCTTTCCGTCTAAGCTCATTCATTCCAAGCCATGGAATAAAGCGGCAAAAATAAATGACAATAATAGGAAGGGACTTAAAACATTAGTTCTATCCGATTAGAGCCTTTGAAAATATTGGAAAATGTGTACCACTAATAATGGAAGGGACAAAATTGAACTTGTGCGTGTTACTGGCGACATTGTTTTTTCGGCAAGAGGTACGGCCAGAGAAATGAATAACATACACATAGGGTGTTTCTAAATAGATGGTAAAAATGTTAATAGGTGAATCCTGAGCCAAGTTTGAGACGAAAAGTTCATATAAAGACATGTCCAAAAATACTTCGTCTTCGATTTACAAGGTGTTAAAAAACACTTTTTTTCGTTTTTTTTTTAAATTACTTGTTTATTTTTTATCGAAACTTGCTAAAAATTTGTACATATCATACGCCGAGTGTTTCTTCAAAACGGAAATTTTCGGACTTTGATTTCATATACGGGGCGACGCGGATTGATGGGTCTTGAGCTCTCATGCATCACATTTTTTTTACATTAGTAGGTGGGGGTCATTTTCAGCAGCTGCTATAAAATTAAAACACTTTCATATTAAATAAAGTTAAGCTCTCGTTTAAGCTTGATTCATTAACATTGGTGTCAATAATTGCATTTGCAGGAAGCAGTTGTTTATTATCATGAATATTAACTAAACCATCGATTTAAGCGAAATTTTGCAAGTGACTGAAAAGTGAGAAAACTCAATGCAGATTTTAGAAATTTGCCTAAAAGAATCAATATAGTAACAGAAAAAAAATGTGATGAGTGAGAGCTCAAGACCCATCAATCCGCATCACCCCGTATATGAAATTAAAGTCTGAAAATTTCCGTTTGTAAGAAACACTCGGCGTATGACATGTACGAATTTTCAGCAAGTTGTGATAAAAAATAAACAAGTAATTAAAGGAACGAAAAAAAGCTTTTTTTTAACACTATGTAGATCGTAGACGAAGCGTTTTGGACATGTCTTTATATGAACTTTTCGTCTTAAACTTGGCTCAAGATTCGCCCAATAAAATGTTTACCACCTATTCAGAAACATCCTGTATATCCAGTATGCGGATTTTGTAAACGATAATAGATACAGACTTGGTTAAATGGGAGAAAAATTGCGCAGGAGAGGGAGTAATTTCACAGTGTAAGGAGATCTATAAAATTAATTTTGGCGTTTTAGTTACTTTTAAAAAAATCGAAATTTTCGAAATTTTTTCCCGAGTTACGGTAAAAGACAGATGAAAACTAAAACCAATTTTCCATTGTAGCCTTTTATAAGCTTCAATACGACAATCTTAATGTCCTACGACATTTAGACGATCAAAAATGATAATTGTTTTTTTTCCTAAATACAGCACTGTTAAGTTTCTTGCCCATTTTCAAGCAACTCCAAAAAAGCCCTTGAAAAATGAAATTTAAAAATGTTGGTTTTTTCGAAATACCTAAAAAAAATGTAGATCTTTTTACACTGTGAAACTACTCCCTTGAATGTGCAGTTTTTCCTCTATTTAACCAAGACTGCATCTATTAGTTTTCGAGATCCCCATACACCACACCTTTACCTTAGACACACTGTATAGATTTGCCCTGAAGAGCACTACCGTACTCTCTATAAATAAGATTTTCAACGAAACAGGTAGTGTATCAAGGCATATTTTCAAAAACAGGAATAATCCACGTCGAGAGATTAGGCACAATGAGTGAATATTAGAATGTATTCCCAAAAATACTAATTTCAGCTTAAGAACGAGTAATCTAGACTTAAATATTGCTAGAGAAAATATCAGAAGGTGCCTTTGTAAATAATAAAATAAGGCCGTTTAAGCCTAAATTTTCGCATACTCTCGAACTGGGAAATGAGGAAAGAAGATTGAAATTCTGTTTGTGCGCTGAAGGGGAATATCTGGAAAATAGAGACTTTTTAAAGAAAATTTTGTTCAGTGACGAGGACATGATTACAACAAATGTGGTGGTGTCGTCCCAAAATTCTCAGTGTTAGCCTGCCGAGTCCCGAGTGGGTCATAAACGCTACGAAGCAGTGTGTGAGACGAAATATATTTAATGGTATAATTATTGCTTCTTTTGTTTGAGAGCAATTTGAATCGAGATCCGTTTTTGAACTTTCCAAGACATAAATGCACTGCTCGATTTACCACCTCTGGATCGCCGGAATTTAAAGTTTCAATTAGTCTCCCCACACTAATCTCGCGTCCTAATGCCTAAACGAAAATTTCGAAAATCAGTGGATAAGACTAAACGATCCTTTTATTGAATGGCTGCCAAATTCACCGGACTTGACGCCGTTCGACTTTTTTTGGGAGGCATCTTTAAGCAAGAAATTTATAAATCAAGACCACTGTTAATAGAACTACGCCCAAGAATAACTGAAGAATGCGTAAATGTTATCTGAGAACAGCTAAGAAAAGTAGTCATGTACGAAAAAGGGTATGAAAAGTATTTTAAAATAAACGTCGGATTGGTGCAAGCAATAAGCACTGGATTATCTTTTCTCTTTTTAAGCTCCAGGAAATTTGTTGAGCATTGTTACGAATAAAAAATAGTTTTATTCCACGGTTTACTTTGTTAGACAAAATAAAGTCATAACAAAAGTGTGATTTTTAACTTTGCAATAGAAATGTTAATATGCAATCTTTTTTAATGATATTTGGTACATGTTCATTTTGTATGGCGCTTAATCCAGTGGTGTACATACATTTTTGTGTAAAAAATATCTAACGTGATTTCTTCAATTTTCGTCCTTAAAAAGTTATGCAACATGTCTTGGTTTCTATAACAAATATGTGACCATTTGTCCTAAAGAACAAGTTTTCTCGCTTTGCAATCCAAAAGAAAGTTTGTCAAAATCGGACGAGAAGTACAATATTTATGGGGACTTTACATGGGCCGCACTGTGGTTTGAATTACCTTTTCTGCCGGAAATTACAGTTTTTGACAAGAATAATTTATATGCTCTACCGAGTGATTCAAGAAGGTGGCTCGCCCTTATAACTTTTTTGTTTTTAAACTTAGAAAGTTGAAATTGGAGGGAAGCTATATGATAAAAGAGCCGATTTATTGACATTAATGACGTTTATCTAGCACTTCCGATTTAACCGGAAATGGCCTCAACTTTCGATTTTTAAATGTAATGTCCTATCATTTTTTTCTTTTTTAAAATCTAGCGGTAATTTTTAGTCTAAAAATATGTCATTAAAAAAAACATATTCCTTTTGTAGTTTTTTCATGTCATGGTTTTCCCATTTATTATTTATTTTCGAAAACTGTTTTTTGGTATTTAAATTGTTCATAAAAGAAAAAGTACTCAATAAAAAATTAGTATTTTTCTCTATAATTCTGACCTAAAATTGTGCCTAATACGTATACTTCAGTGGCGTAGCTCGACGTAAAAAAAATATATTTTTTTAAATGATATATTTTTAGGCTAAGAATAACCTTTAAATTTCAAAAAAGAAAAAATTATAGAGCATTACAATTAAAAATCGGAAGCTGTGGTTATTTCCGGTTAAACCGGAAGTGCTAGATAAACGTCATTAATGTCAATCAATCGGTTCTATCCTCATATAGCTTCCCTCCAATTTCAACTTTCTAAGTTTAAAAACAAAAAAGGTATAAGAGTGATCCACCTTCTTAAATCACCTGGTACAGTTGTAAGTTTTTACAAAAAATAATGCTCCAGTTCACAACGCAAATTATCAAGTTTGTTATTGGAAAATAATAACGATAAGAATTTTTTACTTAAATTTATACATACATTTACCATCTGATGTATTGCAGTTACGTTTATCTGATATTTAATGTTTAAAAGTCCAAAAGAAAAATTACAACGAACCATTAGTTATTCTAGGTAATATGTCCTGACATAACGTTGGAGGAATTACGACAATATTATACCAAAATATATGCAATTACATAGTACTAACCTAAACTAACCTGAACCTCAATATCCTGAACTAATCTTTTTTTCTCCTGAAATGTTTCCTTTGAAGCGACCTAGCCAGATCCAGGTCACCTAGTATAGGATTTACCATGGACCCTCTCGTCTCTGCATGAGGTCTTCTAACCGCATTGCAAACGAGAGTCACCCAAGGAAATTAACGCCTTAAAGACCTTTTTTTAAAACCGTTGCAAGAATGAACTTTAGGATCTTCCGAGAACTGTTCCTAATCTTCATTTGCCTCACAACGACCTACTTTTCGCTTTTTCTGGTCTCTTCCTTCTTCCACTTAAGTTTTTATGATCTTTTCAACATTGTGGATATTACTTTTCTCCACTAATTTTTTGACCGTATTCAATACGCATTTTTCAACTCTCTGCTTGGAAATGAACACATTGAAAAGTGCTGTCTTGGGATGGGTCGATACAGTTACCCAACTAACAAATATTGTCGGTTTGTTTCCCTATCCTCTTTAGAAAATGTAGAAAAGACTACATATCGAGTTATGGCATAGGCGTCGGAGGTTTTCATTTATTTGTGAATATCTGGGGTCACCCATTTGGCCCATGATGTGTAACTTTGTCACCGTAGCTGCCAATTTTCCAGAGTTTCCCTCTGGAGTTTAGCTCTCGTTCTCTATGTCTTTTCCGTCATGATTCTGTCTGATCTCCCCCATAAGGTCCATTTGGGTAGATGTGCCATTGCAAATACAACTTGAGCTCCCTTCAGTTCTTTGAGATATTTTATGATATTTATCGCTGTTTTCCATGCCTGTGCTTCATATAGGATTACTATGTTGTACTTCCTAATACGGTTATTTTCCAATACATATTTGGGGGCTCACGTTTTCTTTAATACTCTGTTTATACAGCGTGTCTGTTTCTGGAGCTCATCCAAGAAGATCTCAGCAACTATAAGAGATATGTCGACGGTTTTCTTCAGTTTATTTAGCTGGGCAATGAAAGAGGTACCTCATAAATAGTATGTGAAATAGTAATGGCGCATATCCTCTTCAGAACCCTGAACTATCGTAAACTTTATGTTAACCAAATACTTAGTAAATTCTTGTAATACATACAACTTCACACATAAAATAATATACAATATGTATACCTTAAGTAAGGTATGTAGTTTATGCAGATCCTCTCAGGTTCAGTAATATATCTGTCCAACAATTATTAAATATATTACATAATTGGATTATATTTAAAATCAATAATGATTTATTGAAAAAATATAAAATGTAAATGAAAATATATTTTCCACAAAATGGCGAATGCAAAACTATACATATGCATAATATTTAGGTAAACTTTTCATTCGCCATTATGTCCACAAATCAATTTCGTCAAATTTAAATTCCAGAATATTTTGACAAAACCAAGATTATACTTCAGCGTAATTTTCATCTGTTTGTATTCCGATTTGAATGTTTTCACAATTTCTTGGAATAAAAGTTCGAAAGTTTCGCCTCAACTCTGGCTTCTTAAATGAGAACTTTTAGGACAGGATTTGGATTGTCACAATTTTGATTTTAACTAACGTGATTTCTACCTGTGACATCGAGTTTTTAGGCACAAAGTAAGGGACATTTTTTAAGATTGGAATTTATGCATTATTTTCTTTATTAAAAAATACAGAAGCAATATAGAAGGGTTACTGCACACATAACAGACAGAAAACCATTTCCAAATTGCCAAAAACAGTTAGGAATATGAGCAGTATTCTATCTTGTACGTGGTGTTTGTGACGAATCCGGAATTGGCTTTATTTCCTTCCGGAACAAAACAAATTATTAAGATTTGTTAAGAATATGAACTGTTTTCAAGATAATATTCCCAGAATTCGTAACTAATCTCAGAAATCGGGGAAATTTATTTGTCTTTTTTGACTTACCGGAATTAATTTATTTTATTAATCTGAACACTCGAATTAATGTTTCAAGGCGACCTTTTGGATTTCTTTTTAACCAATCAAACTGATTTAAAGTTATTTATAAAGATCCGTTATGGGGATCTTGTTGACAAAATTCTCAAGAATTTGATTCGCTCTCCCTGATTTAATCAGAAAAAATTCATGCTCATTATAATCGAAAATAACATCTTTAGTTTTTGGAATTATTTAACGTTTATAATTTAAGTTTTGGAAAATTCTTTTGAATTTTGTCTAATTTTTATTTTCGACTTCTCAAGATTTTTGACTAACTTGAGCTGATTTTCAGTGATAAAATACTGAATCATGACTTATTTTTTTAGATGTTTTTGTAGTTTTAGTTCCCGGATTTTTTTAACTAGCTAAAACTGAACCTTGATGAGTAATTTTCAGTAATTGTGGTGACTAACTTGAATGAACCTTAATTAATTTACTTTTGAAGATTTTTGTCTAATCCTAACTAATTTTAAATCAGAAGATTCCGCATTTCTTTATAACTATATAGTTGTTGCTTCCGTATTTATATTTTAACTTAAAGTTTCAGCAAAAAAAGAGAACTTTTCAGGAATCTGAAAAATTTTTTGGCGTAGTTTTTTACTAGATTTTAAAATTAAATTTAATAACAATTCAAATTCACGCATTTGTGGTTCATCACATTCAACAGAAGTCACTACATGCATTATTACTTTGCTAGAATTGAAAGGTAATAAATCATAATGGTCCCCCCTTTGCGAAATGTATTCCCCGCCTATGGATATCCTTCTTTCGTTGATGCAAGGCTCGTTACGTCACCAAATATCATCTGATAAATGGTTACAATGTTAAAGAATCCAAACCCGAGTTAAATTCAATCTAAACCATGTAATACCATTTAGTATTGGCAAAAAATATAATTTTTTTATAATAAACAAATAAATAGTTATGAATCTCCGGACTTCTTTCTTTTTCTTTAAAAACGAAACTTTCTCAAGTTCTCAATTCGATGACGTGGTGGCAAACACCAAATGGGATAGAGTTGAGTTATAGAAAATTATGGGGGAAGGCAAAACTCAACCATACGGCAAAAACTTTCGAAACGTCGGTGCATTTTCGCACCGACTTTTCCACGTTATAGCGTTCCGTTAACGGGTCACGTGAGCCAATTTCGGCCAATAAGAGATGAAAAAGTCCTCGGAATGAGTCAGGCAAAAATGTCTCAGAAGAGGAGTACTCTGGCCCTCCCCGGTCCCCTGCCCGCACCAGTCCCAATGTTATCATCACGGTGAGTGTATACGTAGGTGACTTTCGTATAGTGCCTTTTTTACTCGCGATCACAAAATATTAAAGTACTTTTTGCGAATGAGCGATGCCAAAGAAGCATAATATTGCTTACGTGAAGCCAGAGGAACCTAGTTTCTTGAGAAAACTTAAAGAACAGGCTGGGTACAAAGAGGGGCCCACTGTTGACACCAAAGTAGGTTAAAGTCTTTGCCCTAGAACCCGTTTAAAGTGCTCAATTTCTTCAATAGAGGGAAGATTTGGGGCCAGTCAGTGAGGAGGATTTTCTGGACACCGAGGAAGAGCAACCTCAAATAGTAGTGCTTCGCCCCGGAGATCTCAACCAAGAGGAAGCCGCCCGTGAAAAGTTGAGGTTAGAGCGGGGTGAGTTCATTTTGGGGTTCCTTTTAAAGCACTGATGTATCTTGGAACACTAGATTAGTAGCTTTTATTATAGAATATTGTAGTGGAGACGATAGGGAATTAATTCTTTAGGAAAATTGGCGGAATAATTGTAATGAAATGGGGTTTGTTCACTGTAGTTGAGAAATCGATAGTAGCGCTATTATTATGCGTGTTCTGTCTCTGTCTTACTTACGGCCGCAATTGGAAACGTAGAGCGGTGACGTTGACATTATATTAAGAAGACATCACTTCTCGAACAAGGCTGTTTAAGAGTAATTTGACGTCATACAATGTTGCCAGATTGACAGAATAGTTTTTCCTATTTGGATATAGTAGAATCACTTAATGTATTTTGAATTTATTATTTCAAATACATATATCTAAATGTACGGATTTAAGTTTCTGTGGCTATACAGTGGAGCCTTTTTGATTTGTCGAAAAAGAGGATATTTCCAGAAAATAATATTGTTTTTAAGAAAAAATCTACACATTGACAATGACGCAATGGTGATCACCTGTGAGCGCTCTTCAAGATGGCGCAAGCGCATTTTCGTCAAAGCCGCATGGCCCGCGAATTTCCAACTTTTAAATTCGAGCGCACCACGCTTTTCATTTGAATTTTTAAACTTCGCGTCGTTCCCTTCCGCCTTTGCCGACTTTATTTTTTATTCGCCATAATGCAATTGTCTAAATATTATGCTGATAAATTCTATGAATTTTCTTTGAAAAATATGATCACCTAACCATTTTGTCGCTGAGGTGGGCCACTTTTTCCTGCACGTCAGACGGCGGTGATCAGCGCGCTCGAGAGAGACGCCGTATTGAGTTTTGTGAGCGTGTGAACAAGACGCTGACTCCCCCTTTGTGAAACATGGTGCCGTTCATAGTGCTGAACGGTATATTGCTCCCAGATAACTTTATTTAACGGATAGAGAAAATTGGCTCTTAACGTCGCCATATTTGTTATGACGTCCGTTTGTTGAAATAGTTATTTGTTTTAGGTGATCTACGTTTTTAATGAGATGCATTTAGATAAGCGCAGTAATTAATTTGTGTAAGATTTATTTTACTTTTAGATGAAACTAAATTTTAAAAAAATCTTTTAATTTAATGTTTGCTTATTAGGAATATAAAATTCGTGCAAAAACTCCCTAACAATGTTGGTTACAAATCGGGCGGTCACATGACTAGGGGCTTTTGAAGGTTTCCCCACGATCAAGTTGGCTTGGTAGAGTTCGGCGGCCATCTTGGAAAAGTACATTCCCAACGCCACGTCTCAAATAACAATGCCCCTCTCTCTCGCACTCCTTTTATTATTTACTCCCCAACTTCCTGCTAAATTCGATAACTTTTTAACGAAAAATTACGTATTAATAATGAATTGCATACATTTTTCGTTATAATATTGGCATTAATTTTGCTATCAATGAAGTTTTAACTGTAAGAAGTAGGGATATTATGCCAAATTTAGGTGTTGGTCAGGTTGTGGTGTTGCGCGCCAGTGGTGGCGTAACATTGACATTTTGGCTTCCACGAAATTTTCAAATATTCTTATTATTTCTTATCTCCGAGGGATAATAATAATGTTCGAAGCCAGAGATTGTTTATCGTTGTTTACTTCGTAAATCGTGTCTTTGATTTGTTCTTTTTTCGATTCTGCAATCATTAAAATTTCGCGCATTTCTCTCTAAGAAATCGTTAAAGATGACTATGTTTCCTGAGAAATTAAAAACTGGCCGTTGAACTCGTAGCACCGTGAAATTTGTCATACTTTATATTCAGTAAATTTTGAAAATTTTGCTCCCTTTGGGAGTGAAACTGATCAATGCTATTAAAGCACCCAAAATGGCACGTTATGCCTCCTGAAAACTTAAATAAACTAACATTCTTGAAACCTCAACTACCATCAGATTTGTATTAAAAAAATTTAAAAATTACATATTATACTTCTTGAGACGTTTGAAACTGGTACTATTTAGCTCTAAAATTATTGGAATTTTATTTACTTTACTCAAAAAAAAATAGTTAAAAATTACTATGTCTCCTGGAAACTTAAAAACTAACATTTTTAAACCTCAACTACTGTCCAATTTGCATTAAGGAACCTTTAAAAATACATTTTGTGGCATCTTGGACGGCAGAAGGTGCTTATTGAACCCTAAAATCGTTTAAATTTGACATATTTTCCTCTAAGAAACGATTAAAACTAACGCTCTCGGAATCTAACTTGCCTGAAATTTGACATATTTTCCATTGATCAAGCCATTTTTTCTAATTTTTTGAAAACTATCTGTGTTATATTTGATACGCGAAAATTGAAATTTTTCAAATAAAACCACTTGTGTAATATGTAATATTTAAAATTGCCAACTCTTTAAAGTTAATGCACCCATGGAATCTCTACATATATTTCTATTCGTTTTTGAATAAAACTCTATTTGTATATACGGGACACCCTGTACATTGAGCAAATTTTTGAATTTGTTAATTGTAAAGGTTAATGTATCTATAAAAATCTATAAAAACTATATAAACCCGTAGTTCTCAGTTTCGAAGTAATTTAAGGATTAATAAGAGCACGGTTTCAGTGCTTTTTTAAGAGAATATTTGACCTGATTCTTTGTAAAGGGAGAGAGGGAAACTCGATTTTTTCCATAGGACACCCTGCATATTGATTCCTATTATGAACCTGCAAATCACCGAATAATTCCTTAATAAACTTTCTATAGCTGTATCTATGGATTTAACTGTTTCCATCGATCTTAACTATTTCTCGCAGAAAATAGACTTTCTGTTCAATTTATGAATACAAATTTTCATTCTCAAAAGTCTTGAAAATATTTTTTCCACCTTTAGGAAGCTAAAATTTTGCTTTTTTTCGTGTATATTATAATATTTTTCATGTTTCATATAACCTGTATATTATGTGTTTTTATTTGCTGGTCATTGAAACTAAATTTACCTATAAAAATATTATCCTAAAAAGTGCACTGCGTCTCATTTAAATTTCGCGTGTTATGATCATGTTCAACCTTTCTTTGCCTACTTTAATTTAGTTGTGTTGTCACTCTATTTACTCCAAGTGGATTTGTATCTCAATCCGGCATTGAAAACCCTATGTCAAAAGTTGGAACCTTCAAAAACAACAGATACTGATCACGGGTCAAACATAAGTGCGTAGATAAAGCATAGTTGCACCTGAGCAATCACAACATAGCCCAGGTGCAAGCAAGCAGTCATGACCGCATCGAAGGTGCTCAAAATCATACGTTAATGGGGGTCATTAATGAATTATTTTGTATGCATTCAAAGAATATCTTTAATACTCAGTGGACGAAAAATTTCATTTTTGTTACAATTTTTGCTTAGGATCTCAATTTTTAGTTACATATATTGACACTCGTCTTCTGCGCATGTCGCGAAGGCACCGTACTCTAATCAACGTCGAAGTGAAATTTTCGACAATTTTTGTTTTGCAGAGGAAGAGCAAAAGCCGGCAGACCTTTCAGTACCAATAGTCTTCAAGAAGCCCCCTTCTAAGAAGCAACTTAACTCATTAGAAAAATCAGAACCAGCAACTACTTCAAAGAGGTCATCAGACTCAAAGGGAGACAAGGATAGAAAATCGAAAAAATCAAAAAACAAGAGCCTCTTGTCTTTTGACGACGAGGAGGAAGAAAAGTTCTAAAATTTTAGGTAAGAATTTATTTTTTATGCAAAATAAAGCGAATCAATACTTAAATATCTATACGCAAACATAAGAAAAAACTGTTATGGCTAATCAGTGCAATTTCGGTCATGGAATTATTGCAAAAACAAACCGTTACGTCACTGCTAATAATACAATGGGTTTAAAATATCCAAAGCATTTTCAATAAACAACTTTCTGAGAAAGTCACGTGCCGGAGACAGAATTCTAGGAAGAAAAATCGATATTTTTCAACAAGCAGCTCCCTGAGGGTTGGTAGCGTAATGAGGGGTGGCCTTTTGGATCGTCACCGCTACTAGATAATTTTAAACAAAATTGGAAAGTGCCATGGCCGACATAAGCCATGGCGGACGTCGAGAAAAATTCATTAGAAACGGCGAGAGCATGAACAAAATGAGGTTCGGGCGAATCCACTTCGACGCTCAACGGGGACGGACGCTTGTTGTTGAACTCGAGTTTTTTTCATGTTGGACGGGTGTGTAGCCTCATTTTAGAAATATTGTTCGACAGAGACGCCATGTTGGATTCCGTGAATTGGATGCGTATTTTTCCCTCATGCGCGGAGATTTCGGAATTTTATATCGTTTTATGATTTTTTTTTGCTAAGAAGGTTTATCCGTCAAATTGCCGGAGAGATTTTTGCAGAATTTCAGATTTCTGTCAAAGTGACAGTTGACGTACTTTGTTTCGTCACGATGAAAACAATTTTTTTTTTAAGGGACAGATTTTTTTTATCAAAAAAAGCTACATCTGCACCACTTAAAAACGATTTCTCAACTTAATTTGATTTTCACACAGTAATGCTTGACTTGGCATCAAATATTTTTTAACTATTCATTACTTAACACTTCAAAGTGCCGCGTTTATTATGTTACGTCTTAAAGTTGTCCCTCCAAATATCCTTTATATAATATTACAAAAGTTGACTTTGTAAGAAACAAGAGGGAATTAGTTTTCATTGAACGTAAATTTGCGGAATTTTAAGCCGTTTTGCGAGGGGACGAAACTTGAAAAATCGGAGAACTTGTTCTTTCCAAATATGCTCAGATATTTTAAACATTTTTGGCGTCTTTAAAAAAATAAATCAACTACCTCTGCTAAAGGCTTATCTAGTCGAATCACCTTATGACCAGTCTTTTTGGTGCCTCAAACACTGAAGAGAAGCTATTTTTAATGATATATTTTTGGTTCTTGAAGAAACATGACCCGCAAATTCTCTCAGTTTTTTGCTACTTTAAATCTGAACAAGCTTTATGAAATTTCCACATTATTTTTAGTTCAGGAAACCAGGTAAATTGCCGACAAATTTCGTCAAGGTTTTGGTCTTTCGACGGCTAAGAAAAAATAAAAAAAAGTAGAGATCAATGCTTATTGGTTTCAAATAAGTCTCTATAATCGTTTTTGATGTTAATCTTGCATTCATTTCCACGCACAGGTTTGATTATATTGAGCGAACAGGAGTGGAAGGGAAGAAATAACTTCTTAGTACCTTGGGCCGGAAGAAGGTTCGGGTTTTTAGTCTGTTTTGCGAGTCTGATGAAATTTCAATGTTACTTTTGAACCTTCGATTCGGCAAATTTAACACAAATATCTCAAAAACTGCTGGGCATCGAGATAGGACCATGTGTTAGGAATTTTTACCCAATGGGAATAAGATTCAAAAATATGGTAACATTTAGGGTGTCTCACTTAAAAAAAAACTTCTAATGCATCTTAATACAGGTAATTTATGTTTTATAAGGTCAAACTCAGCATTGTCTTTAAAACCTATAGAGATCAAAATAGATAGCAAATTTGAATATATTTCTGATGCAGATTTTCCTCATATTTTGCCTTTTCAGCCGGTAAAAACTTCGACTGTTTTTTAACCTCTCTTATAAATTTCGACTTTTTTTTAGTCACTCAACCATGAAGAAACTTTTTAAAAAATTTTCACTGTGTTTGGTTCATCAAATAGAGGAAAACTTCAGAAAATTTTGAATCCCTTTTTCAAAGCCTAAAAAACTCTTTAAGGAATTTCCGTGTTATTGTCGGTGTATCAAAAAAAATTGTTTCCATCGAATCTTAAGAGACTTAACTGACTGAAAACTGAAAACGGTGAGAAACAAATTATTTTTTGAGTTTCTGCGTAGTGCATTGAGTACGAAAGAATACGAGAAAAAAATTATCTTTCTTACAGGATTCTGATAAAATGACAGCAATTTTCAAAGATTGATGCAAAAAAAATTATAACAAACCACCGGGTACCATTAAATATGAAAACTTAAAAAAATCTCGACAACATTTAAAGCTTGAACGTGTTTGAATTCTGGGTAGTTTTGTAACCTGATAGATTGTGAAAAAATCCAACAAATTACCGTCTGTAATTGAATATTTGAAAAATACCTATCTTCCTTGAGAGATCAAACAAAGCCATTGGATTTAATAAAATTTGGAAACGCAAGGATTCTCCACAAAATTCAAAACTTAAAAATCGACTTTGAGGAATTCAGGAATATTTGATTTGATTTCATGTCAAGTCACGAAATCATCAAGTTATTTAACTTGAAAATTAAGTCAAGCCGGGAATAATGGCGATTTATCCCTAAACACTGAAAAAAATATACTTTCGTTTAAAATATTGCAACTTTAATCTTTTAGAACTTCTAGGCAATAATGTTTTTAAATTTATCTAAGGAGAGTGTGGACTTATTGAATTGTATTCATAAATAAAGTTTATAGTGAAAAATATATATTTATAGTAATATGTTTTTGCACAAAACACTAAGATGCAAAATGAAGTTCATGAAGAAAATTGGGTTCAATAGTCCAAATTTGAAGGCTGATATAGATTTAGGTAGTTATTGTTATAGTCACGTTCTAAATCCTAATAGGTATTTATATTCTACGTAATAGTCAATATTTATTTATATTTACCCTTTCAAAAAGGGGTCACACAGGAGGTTCTGTCACAGGTTTTTCTATTAATAATTTTTGGTATTGACTCAGATAAGATCAATGCAATATATAGAGTGATTCGTAATTAAAACGAAGGCATAAAACTTATATACATATGTATATAATAAGACCCCGAAATAGGTACGTGAATATGTCTCTACGTTATGTTGGAGCTTTCTGAGAAAATATCGTACTGAAATACTCAATTTAATAGTGCGCAAAAAAAGTTAGATTCGCAAAATGAGTAATTCATAACACCATATCCAAGCAATTTGCCATAACTTCAATAATCAGGAATTATTTTTAGAGGGGATTTTTTGGGACTTTGGCTTCAGAATCAACACTAAAAAAATAAGGGATATTAAATCTAAGTTTGAATAATATCGAATTTACTAAATCATGCATGATGAGTCATTTTATACTCGTCCAACTTTTTAGGGTTAATTTCCCCACTCAAAATATAAAAAAATCCTATAAACTTTGGTTGAAAAAATGTCCCCTGTCCAAGTTACGGCTTTCATAGTTTGTCCCGGGGGAGAGTTTTACAAAATGTACCAAATATGGTTGATGTAACTTTAGCTGTTTTAAAAGAATGCAGCATACATTAGTTTTTAACGGCCATCTGTAAATAACCGTAACTCAAACTGGAGATGTTTTTCGACTAAAGTTCGATTGAAGTTAAGAACTTCTTTAAATATTTTGAGTCGAGAAATCAACCCTTAAAAACTTTTAACCTAATTATGACTCACTCCGTATAGAAACGATAGGAAAATGCACCACCGAGGGAGTAGACAATAGTTCTGTTCAAATGGGGAGAAAACCAATTTCGGATCGTCAAAAACAGTCAGGAATATATGTACGTATGTTCGAGGAGTCCCGACCGGTACGCTGTTCATATTTCTGACTATTTCTGACGACCTGAAATCGGATTACCTCTTTGTTGAAAAATACCCAATATTACTGTACATATATGCACATACTCCGTGACAAAAAAATTAAAATTCTTTACGTATTTCAGCGCTTCTTACACGAATGTTATGCGTTCTTTTTGAAGAAGTTTTATAGGCATTTTTTTTTTGGATGGCCAAATTTGCAATAAAATTTAGTAAAAAAGGATGAACACTTTACTACTTTATTATTTTATTACTGAATCGAATTCGCTATAATTCCGTAATTACCAAAAAAATCTTTTTTAAGTTAATTTTCGTTTGTGGGAAGTTAAAGTTATTAAGGGAACTTTAACTAGACAACAATTTCGATAATTAACAACTTTTGTGTGACCTGTGATGCAATCCAATGTTTATTGTTTCCGATTTTTTTTTAGTTTATGCCTCTATTGTTATATTGGTTTAATACAAAAAATTAAATTCAATTCAGGGCATAAAAACGGGTCTGGCACTATTTTTTTTTCAAATCCGCTCCCGAATCGATAAACCCATTTTGGAAGATTTTTGTTGTAAAAATTCGTTCTCCATGTGGCCGGCTGCCGACGTGAAGACTCAGCAATGCGAAGCTCGACCGTCGGGCGGGCGAAGCGAGAGGAGAGAGGCGACGTCACTATTTGATCACGTGACGTACCGTTAGACGCCATATTGGCAGTTTAGTGCGTTGCCAAGGGTTAGCTACGTAACTGTGAACGTCCTCCGCGATTCCCGTTTAAAATCCTCACAATTCCCCACAAGAATCCTCAATTTTCTACCAGAAAAATCGCCATTCGACCGCGTTTACCCATTTACACATTTGAATATCCCGGGCAAGTGTCGGGCAACTTTTGTTCTTCGGGTATTTACGATTGTTCGGAATCACCTCGCGATTGGACGGTACAGATGTTTTGTGTTTCTTTTCAGTGATATCTCATGTGCCGTGGCGGGAATTCAAATTATTCCGACTGCTTTTTGGTAATTATCCAGGGTTATGTGTGGGAAATGGGGCCATGGGGCCCCCGTGGCCCCCTGGTGGCCTGGCACGGCGAAACAGGGTCGGGTTTTCCGGCCAGTGGCGGCGCGCACGGAGCTGGGGATTTTGTTATCATTTCACGAACCTTAACCCAGTGGCGGAGCGCCGACCATTTGTTACGCGCCGTCCCCCCATTTACATTTACACTCTATTACTAATTCGTTGTTCGACCCCCATTTCTAGTACTACCCAACACTGACATTTTGTTTATTGTTTTTGTGGGGGTCCCTGATGTATGGTCATGTTTGTTTTTATTTTATTCCATTTTTCAAAGTTTCATTTAAACCATTTGGAAGTTTGAGTAACTAAATTAACAATTAAATTCGAAACTATCTTCATTAATAAATTAAATTAAATGGCCTCTATTCTGCGTTTTTTAAGTAGATGAGGAAATCTTAATTTTTTCTGTATCTGTCTCTCTTTTTTACATAACTTGAAGATATACAAACAATGTCAATGTTGAACTTCCATGACATAGTGCTTTGTAAACTCATTTGCAATAATCATTTTCAATTAGTAGGATAATTAGTATGCAGTTAGTCACAAAATGGCCAATAGGCACTTTAAATTTTTTCTGTAATAAATACTTACATCAAATCTGTAATACTAAGACAGAATGTATTCAGTTCATAATTGACATCAGATTCTACCTTAGCACTTCAGGAATATTCTCCTGGAGCCCATTTGGAAATACCATGCTGTGTGTGAGGGTGAGGCACTGGAGGTGCTGGAGTTGTTCAGAAATTTATATTATCATATCGGTGTGCATCCAGTTTGTGGTTTAGAAATAGGTCTAAGAGCACACGTAATCACACCACAAAGTTTTCACGTAAATGGTGTGTTGTTCACTGTTACATTCTGGATTTCATTTTTCCAAATTATTCAAAGTTCAGCACAAAAGGGAGAGATTTTTATTTTAGTGAGAAATAAATGAAAGAGGGAAGGTATTTGCAAAAGTTATAAGATTATGGCAAGAATTAAATGATGGCCGCATACCTATTGTCCAACAATGTTCACAAATTACCAAAAAGAGAGTTGTGTATGCCCCTTTCATTCTTATCAATGCTAATATATAAAAATTCTCATGATATGAGTGTGTGCTTCATGAATGGTATCCCAATAAATAGTGTCACTAATTGGTGATTATAATTTTATTTCTATGTAAATAGGTATTTAAATCTGCCCAAAAGATCTTCACAGGCGACTGTGACATACAGCAGAAAGTGTGTTAATTTTTCTCTACGAAAATACCTTGGTGATACCTCAAATTGAATATACCATGAAATATTTTTAGCATGTACATGAAATAACTATTAAATTATGTATTTTAATATGAAAATATATATATATGTATTTAATACAAGTTGACAAATTATTACCATTGGTCCTGACCTGAATTACAGTAAATTCTGGAATATTCATTGCTTGTTCAATTTAAAACAGCATATATTTCAAATCATGTCATGAATTACATTTAAATTTCCTGCTGTTGATATTTGACAGTGACATTCTGTAATTATCATATGCAATATTTCTAAGATATTTTTGATAAGAGTTAGTTTTATAGATTCACATCAAAGAAATATGAAAGTTAATCGAAGGAATTCGCTAACCAGAAATTACTATACCACAGTTTAATCCAATAAGTCAGATACCATCAGTTACAACTTATAACACTGACAAAAAGTGAAAAATGGGATGTCCACATGGAACTCCTGTGTGGTTTCTATAGCATGGTTTTAATCTTGATCTTAATGTAAAGCTCCATAAACAGTGCATTTTTCACAACACACCAGTTTACCCTAACCTAATGTGACTTAGGCCCAAAATTTGAAAAGGGAATTTTTCATGTTACTGTATTAGATTCAATTTTGTCAGGGTGGTACTTCAGTATAGGTATTATGGGTTTTTGTTATAAGCAATTTCATGGAAGTTCGTGGTGTTTTATGGAAGTCCATGAAATATTTGAATATATTACAATACGGGTGATCTAATGAAACAGGATTATTTTAATTATCATTAAAAAAGAAAACTTGTGATTTTTTAAAATTCCCTTTGATGAAAACAATCTACTGGTATATGAGTGGAAATTTTGTCTATGAGCACACTAACAATTGGACAAAAATCTCTATTGTGAAAATAGACTTTAATAAAAAATATGAGTTTTGCAGCACTGTTTGCTATAGATTAGAGAATAGGAAAAAAGCATATCAAATGGCTATGCATGATATAAATTAGTCGTGAACAATTGAATACAATACTGTACTAATTAAAAAGAAAATTTTTCGAAAATTGATGGCATTTTTCAATTTTTTATGGCCCAACAAGTTGTCCAATGTTAAAAATTGTTTTTCCAATTTTCGCAGACTGCTGGTACAGACAGGGAAGTTCAGAAGCGGAAACGCGAAGAAATGGAAATTGTAACAAAGGTGGAGGTGCAAAAAGGATATATTTAAATAAATTTAACTTTGGTATACAAGTTTTGGGTAGGTATACTTATTTCCCCCAAAAGCTGATTTGGGAACATTTTCTATAAAGGAATGTTACACAATTAATCAATTAGAATGCGTTTATTTAAATTACGGTTTTGAATTGAATCTAGTTAAGGCAGGAATATATAGCTAAGGTTTGAACCTGATCCAAAGTTTAAAATTCAGATTTGACGTGCATATACAGGCTGTTTCCTAAATGTTAGACAAAAATTTAGGGGGCTACTCTCTGAGCAATTTTAAGAATTTTTTGTTCTTTAACGATTTTAGGAAAAATGATTTGTTCCTTAGATACAAGGCCATAAATGTTTATTGACTAAATTTTTTCTTTTTTATTAAAATTGTTAAAATAAGCGTAGCAAGATAGTGTGAGTTTTGAAAACAAGACTAGTAAATCGATGCTTTTTGGAACAATTACTTCCTGAATTCCTTTAAGATGTACCGTTGGGAACTAGAAATGCAATGTGATTTATGCACGATGGAGGATCAGCGAATTTTAGTAGGATTGCTCGTTAATTTTTAATAGAAACATGTGGAGATCGCTGGATTAGTCGTGATGGACCTTACTTATGGCCAGCTAGATCCCCAGACTTGAACCTTCTGGACTATTTACTATGGGGTCATTTAAAATCATTAGTTTACACTAATCCAGTGGGAAACCTGGAAGATTTGAAAAATCGCATAATCGATGGGCGTAATTCAATAAGAAACAAACCTGGTATTTTTGAAAGTTCGGCTGTCAATGAGAAGAAGATCAGAAACATGCATCCAAGCTGGTGGCAGTCATTTTGAACAGTTGTTGTAGCTTTTAATAAATTTCATGAAAAACGTTTATCACCTTGTATCTAGGAAACAAAGCATTTTTCCAAGAATCATTGAAGGGCAAAAAATTCTTAAAATTTCTTAGAGAATAGCCCCCTAAATTACCCTGTATACCATTGATGACCTGTCATAATTTTGGGTCTAACTTCAGATCGAGTTTAAATTGGAGGTAAATAACTAAATATAAGGAATATTTATCAGTTTAAGAGCTAAATTTCTATTAACTAAAATCATAGTTCCCATGAAAAGTCCAGGTTGTGTCTTGGTCAGTTTTCTATGAAAATTTTGTTGCAGGTAAATGGCATAACTAATAGTTTAAAATCTTATTAAGTTTAACAGAATAAGAGCCGTCTGGCTATAAAATTTTTAAACAAATTAAAAAAGCTTATGATAAGAGATTAACTGACCACCTTCAAGAGTTACTCATGACCGTGGCTTGAAAATAATACATACATACGCCTCAAGACACTGATATCATCTATTATCGTATAATGGAAAACTTGGAAATGGCAAGTGTAACTCAAGTTAGGTCGGTTCGCCTGTTCTTAACCAGCAAGCATTTTAGAGTGGCTTTTTTAAACGAACAGTTATTATTTATAACACCATTACTCACTGACGACTGATCAAAAAAGTTAAAAAAGGCTAGTAAGTGAATATGACTGAGCTATGCCGCTCTTGGGTTCTAAGCTGTTCTTTTTTAGCCCATATTCATTTCAGGGTAAACTGGGCTTTAGAAGTAAGTAGGTAATAACAAAGAATATATAAACTATTAGCATTAAGCTCACGGTTTTGTTTTTTATCTTTATAAATTTTGTAGTGGTATTTGAAAACGCCTACATACCATAATAGGTACTTTTATACGGAGGCCTAATAACAGTCCTAATGACTATTGAGCTCTCCTGTGTCTAGACAGGCACCTTGGAAACAATATTTCTGACAAAATTCCTTATCTCGCTTCATAGTAATAAATAGAATAATTTCTTAGAACACTGATGGGCCTCCAGTGGCGTACAGCCACGGTCTGTCTTCTACCACGCAGAACCATCTCTCCTTTTCCATCGTCTTCCGTCTCTGTTTACAACTTCGTGTTCCTCGCCTTTTCCTCTTTTCACTTTTTCATTTTGGTATACAAGCACTATACAGGACGATCGTTCGCCAAACATTTACTAATCATGCGAGTTTTTGGTACTTATATCTTGGCAATGTATGTATGTTTTTAGATAGAAACATGTATAACGAATTAATGTTTATTGTTTGTTGTATTGAAAATCAAAATTTGATTTTGAACTGAAACGTTGTGTTGAACTAGCTATTTACTTGATTTTAAAGAAAATTCATAATTGAAATTTCTTCCAGGTTTCACCTTCTAGGTTAATCGGCTATGGCAGAAGTAGCAGAAATGGGGGAAATCGACGAAATCCACTCAACTGAAGAAAACTCCAGTAAGACACCTTTAGTCATAACCAACCTTTAGTTCGGTTAAATTAACACTTTTCCTACTTATTTAGGCATCCTATTAAATGGCGACATAACCAAAGATATAACTACGGAAAACAGTGACGGGGAAAGTTCGGATGACCAAGATGTAGATACGCGCGATGTTTCTGTAAATAAAATATCTCTAGAAGAAACCCCGGATAATGCCAGTTTAGACAGTAACAATGACGTCGAAATAGAAAGCAAAGATGACGCTACCAGTCAAAGTGGTATAGACGACGATAGTCAAGATAGCCAGGACAGCCAAATTAGCCACGATGCCAAGAGTCAAAGTAGCCAAGACAGTCAAGATTCGAACGTGGAACAAATTGCAGAGGAAAATGGCAGCTTGCCACCGGAAGGCAATGAGGACACCAATACAAATGGCAGTCTTCCTCAGAGAGCTGAAGAAGATGTTAATGAGGGCGATGACTCTAGTAGCAGTAGCAGTAGTAGCGACGAGGGAGATGAAGATGAGAAGAGTGAATCTACAGCTCTTGACCAAACCAATGAGGACAGCCAAGATAGTAATGACAAAAAAAGTGATAGTCACGAGGATAGTTCTGAATCAAAAACTGAATCAGCAAAAAATGATGAGTCAATGGAAAAGGCTAGTGACAATGGAGAAGTCGAGGCCGCTAAGGTTGACTCTCAAGGAGAAATTAAAGTGGGAGATGGAGAGGAGGAAGAGAAAACCAAGGCTTCACATACCATAGAACTTAATAGTGAAGATGAGGGTAAAGGTGTTTTCAGTACGTTACTTTTTTCTTATATTTTCCATTTTCAGATGACGTTCAATTAATAGACGTTCCAAAAACGAATGGAACGGAAGTAATCGATTTGATAGACACCCCAGAAAAGCAGCCGCCTTCTGAACAATCTGGTATAAAAGCAGATTCTGCTCCTAGACGAAGTTCAAGGAACTTGAATAAGAATAAGAGCTATGTGGAGAGTGAGAAAGAGGAGTCGCCACCGCCAGAGAAGAAAAACAGGGATTCTGAAGGGTCTGATGTCGAGGAGGTGTTGCCGCAGGATCCCTTAGGTATAGTCAAAATTTAGATCGTTTCAATTATTTCTAATATTTTGTTTATGTTTTTTTTTAGCTGTAAGTGACCAAATCACTGTAGAACGCATACCTAGCGTCAAAAAAGTTCCGGCAGAGAATGCATCCACCATCGTTGTTAAGGACACCAAGCGATTGGTGGAAATTGCCACGAAATCGAATTCAAACGCGGTTCATTCGACAACAGGGAAAAAAGAGCCCACTTTGGTCATTATTGATACCAATTCAATATTGTCAGGTAAGAAAATTTCATACATATC